>NC_139927.1:4320291-4640316 GCF_963514095.1 Eutrigla gurnardus
GATTTGAAAGTCAAGGTGACCCCTCCGCCCGCCCGCCACACACACACACACACACACACACACACACACACACACACCTGATTCAAACAGCCACCAACGACGAGACGATGTGTTTCTGTGCAGACGTCATACCTCCGACGGGAGTGTTTGTGGCGGTGCAGCAGCAGAGTTCCCGTCTCGGCGTGGATCTCGGGGGAAGCTGCTGTGCTGGACGTTGGGACAGTCTGTGCTGTACCGAGGGCACACGCTGCATACAGATCAAGCAGCTTCTTCTAATCTCCTCTCTCACAAAGAACCTCGGGTCAGCGTCGCCATCGCTGCAGGGTATCGCCTGTTGTAAAAAGAAATATATAAATAAATAACCAATAAAAGTCTCAGCACAGAATAAGAACCTGCACTTACAATGATCGACAGGTCATTAAACACACCGACTTCCTGCAGGCAACACATGAATCTTAGTCAGTTCATATTTAACGCTGCTGTTAAAAGTTTTATCAATAATTCACCCAAACATGTGGATTAAGCTTAAATTGTGGTTTTAAAGAAGGAATCCGTGCAAATATCACATTATATATCATATTATATTATGTTATCAGTGGAATCTTACCCCTCAAATAAATGCTACATGCTTTTATTCATTCCATAATAGTTCATTTGCATATTCCAGGTCATTATAAGGTGCATTAAAGGGCCAGTACACCCCACTATAGCGACTTGCACATGGTGTGTTTACGTTGGAGTTAATTGCAATCCCCTGTGGTATTTCACAGGGTGAGAGCGGGATAGTAATTGCATTATGGGAATTGTAGGAGCAATTTTACAGCCATTTTTAGCTTGACCCTCCGTGTGAAACTGACCCGCCAGATGGTTTGTTACTCAACCATCTGATAGAAGCTGTCATCGGAAACGGGACTCGGCAGCTGATTGGACGAACCATCTGTCAATCAAACTCTTCCAGGAGAGCAAAGAATCCTTTTCTATGGAGAAAAGCTTTCAGGGCCGTTCTTTGCTCTTCTTTCAACAGAGAAATATTCAAATCTTCCACCGCCGAGGAAAGTCAACGTCAACAAAAACATAAAGACGAGTAAACGCTCGTGATGTCAACAAAGTTTCAAGCTTCCTGTTCAAATTGGACGTATACAACAACACGTGGTCATTCCTTTCATCCTTGACGATGGCAGCGCAAACCAGATCCACATTCTGTTCTTACCTTTCAAAATAAAAGCCCTACACATATGCACATTGAGTAGTTTGCATTTCCGTGTTATTTGCAACAACAACAAAAAAGCCTTCAAGTGAAATGATTTGTTAATTTGTAGCTAATAGACTAAACGTGCAGCCCTTTAAATGCCCGTCCTGTATTCCAGCTATCCGAGGCCTAATGGTGGGGGATGATCTCACCGTCATGCCCACAATGAACCGCATGGATCATTCAATTACAGAGCAACACAATGAATCACTCTCTTCTTCTTCTTCTCCGGCGATCTCCTCCACATCCATCCGACACCGCCACCGTTATCTCCATAATATGGATAAACACTGACAGTCGTCTGGACGCTCGATGGCAGCGGATCAAACGAGAGCTCATTATGGGAAAAGTGACACGTTGGTGTCCGTGGATAGCGAGAGGCTTACAGCTGAGATGCCTGGGCCCCGGCAGGATTCCTCCGCCGGCCGGAATGGAATGAAATTAGTGAAGCCGGAGCCTTCGGTCCCTTGGCTTCCAGGGTTAGTGTGTGTGTGTGTGTCTGTCTATCTCCCCCACACACTCACATAGATGTCTTGTTGAACAGTAAATGTGTCAGTCATGGGTCTCATTGCTGGGCGGCCTGTCAGAGTTCCCAACCCCCCATTCCTTTTTTTCCTCTCCCTCTCTCCTCTCTCCATATTTGGACATTTTCAGAAGGACGTCGAGGTTCACGACGAAGCGAAAATGGAGACTCTTAAAGCAAACCTGCGTGTTTTAGGGATTATCAGGATTTCTTGGCCGTCCAAAAGGAGAAAAGGTCGAGATCTTGCTCCGAGAATCCGGCTCTCAGACATCAAATCCCTTCCCTCGTTTCCTCACCAAGCGTGAGATGTTTGACTTTTGTGACGCAAGTAATAGTGGCTAAATAAATCAAACAAGTATGTTATTGTATATTTAAAAAGAACAGTATCAAAATCATTAATAATGAAAACAACTCCAGCTATGTGACACGGTTTCGGCCATCTGGTCGGGCTTCCAATCCGGCGGGGGGATTTTTTTTCACGTCTGCGTCTCCTTCACTTCTGGGACGCGACCCAAAGAAAATGGACAGATCCAGTATGTGGAGAACACGGAGGCTTTTGGGAGGCGACCTCCGAAAAGCTAATCCAACGCTGTATATTTGACGAGCGGGTTTGAGTCGTAACAACAAACCTGAAACCTGGTTTATTTTACTGGGTGGGGCCTTTTTCTCCCCCCCCAGTCTGAAACGCAATAAGGTAATCCTTATCATGACAGGGAGTCATAATAATAATAATGCATGGTTGCAAAAGGTAATAATACTCACCTTTAATGCTTAAAAATTAAATAATTAACTTTTATATAATAAAAATGAAGGCAGGTCATGAAATCACTATGAGACCCTGCAAAGTGCAAATGTACTTATACACAGATCCAAGGTCAGTGTTTATTATTATTATTATTATTAATAATAATAATAATAATAATAATAATAATAATAATAATAATAATAATAATAATAATAATAATAAAGAAGCTTGCTTTAAGGCGAGGTCTTTCCCCGTAGTAAAACCTGTATGAGCTTGACTGATGCTCAGACTCCAGAGAGATTCCAGGATCACAGCTTTAATTAGGCAAGATGTTTCCCCCCCCCATTAACCCGTGCCCCCCCCCACCGGTATTACACAAGTGCTGGACCGCTGCCATGTTACACAACTCAGAGAAATAGGTGAACCCAGAGGAAACCGGGGGGGGACTCGATGGGAAGGAGTTGAGGGATCAGCCTCGCTTGTTTGGAGTCACCGAACAATCAGATTTAAGACGGAGGAGGTCTTCAGACAATTGTTACATGTTCGGATAGACTGTTGACCCCCTGGTGGGAGTGTGTGTGTGTGTGTGTGTGTGTGTGTGTGTGTGTGTGCAGTTGCAAGACACACGGACCCGCCTATGCTGATCCCAGCATGTGTTTCCTGTATGGGACTACTTAGAGTAGTATGCTTACAGTAAGTGTGTGTGTGTGTGTGTGTGTGTGTGTGTGTGTGTGTGTGTGTGTGTGTGTGTGTGTGTGTGTGTGAGCGAGACAGAAAGGAAGGGAGAGACCGACGGCATATCCGAGGGGATCAAAACCTAAACCACAGGATATTTCTGACCTTGAGGGCGAGCGGGTAAGAGAGGGAGAGGAGAGAGAGAGAGAGGGAGGGAGGAAGAGAGGGAAGGAGAGGGAGAGAGGGAGAGAGGGGGGAGGAAAGGAAAAAAGGGAGGAAAGCTGACAGGAAGGAACAAAGAGATGTGGGAGAGAGAGCGAGAGTCTTTGGAGGGCAGTTGGAAATCCTCCAGAATCCTCGGCTCAAACGGACCATAAAATTCCTACTGAAGCCACGAAGACCAGGACCAGGACTGACGAGGATGCCTTCTGCCCACAGTGGGCGTGTGTGTGTGTGTGTGTGTGTGTGTGTGTGTGTGTGTGTGTGTGTGTGTGTGTGTGTGTGTGTGTGTGTGTGTGTGTGTGCCATATGTGATTAAAGGGTCCCGAGCTGGAGGAGGCCAGCAGGCAGACGAGTGATGCAATCCACGGAAGCGAGGAGGAGAGGGGACACGAGGGCGGCAGGAAGGAAGGGAGGGAAGGGAGGAAGGAGGGATTGTTGCTTCTGGGGATCCAGCTCTCCAGGAATGTGCTGACGGTCCGGTCCCACACAGTCTGGAGAGAGAGAGAGAGGGAGGGAGAGGGAGAGGGAGGATGGAATTCTGGGAGGTGAGGCCACCTGTTTTTTCGTGCTACAGATTGCAAACGGCTGATAAAAACAATGTAAAAAAATCACACACTGTAAAAAGGAAGGGGATAGACTTTGTGAGTCATTATTGTGGTCTTATTTATTTTAAACAACAAATAGTCTCCCCCCCCCCTCCCTCCCTCTCTCCCCTAATTACATACAATCCATTCAAACTAAAATAAAATAATATGATTTTTTTATTTTTTTATCTGTTTTTTAACATGTAAGGTGACCTTGGCTGTTTGAAAGGCACCCAAATACAATTTATTATTAATATTATTATTATTATTATTATTATTATTAATACAAATAATAAGAGATAACAGAATAATATAGATAATGAAATAAACATACATACAAATAATATAAGAAGAATATGTTCTCCCCCCCCCCCCCCCCCCCCCCCTCTCCCTCTCTCAATTTAATTCAATGGGGTTTTATTTGCATGAAAGTTAACAATGTTGCCAAAGCATCAAAATACATATAATTTCTCCAAATATTAGTACAATAATCTCTCTCTCTCAGCAGTGGTGGTCGATCTATTTCGGTGCGAGCAAACACAATGTCCCCCAGCACCCACACGAGAGAGTGTGTGTGTGTGTGTGTGTGTGTGTGTGTGTGTGTGTGTGTGTGTGTGTGTGTGTGTGTGCTGATGACTGGTAAGGCCCCGGACAGATAGTCTATTTATGAGCATCACGAGAGTGGGCGCTCGTCCTTGAGCTGGTTTGTCTGGTGTCTGAAGTGCTAAGTGCTGTATACAGTTACAATAGATAGAACATGCACAAGGACGAGTGAAGGTGGAGAGCGAGGGAGGGAGGAAGTGGGGGAGGGGGGTGAGAGAGAGAGAGAGAGAGCGGTGGGAATAGAGACGGTGAGTCAGAGGCCATTTGGAAAGTAATTTCATCTCTGAATGCGGTATATCTTTTCATCAATGAAAGGAAAGTATTTTCCGAAGCAGAAGAATAACATGTCTGTTTGGTGAAATGAAGCCTGTGAGTGGGAGAGGACCGACACCAGGTGGGTTTATTTACTTCATGCAGGTGAAGTTTGTTGCAGTCCGCTGCAGCGAGGCTAACATGCTGCTGTCTGGTGGCTCCCCTGAATTTAATCTGTTTTCCTCATGTTGATTACCAGAACACACACTCATCGACATCGGATTAAAGGAAGTGTGTGTGTGTTGGATTTAACGGCCCAGGAGCCAATCGCCCGGTCAGACCTGACGGACCGGCAGAGCTCAGGACTCCGGTGGGGACCAGAGGAGGGTTATGAAGTTCCTTCTGATGCTTATTCAGAAAAATGACACCGACGACAGGAATGCACAACCGTTTATCTTGTTTTTCATGTGCAGCAGACTGTTTTTAACTTAATGACAATAATTCATCCTGGAAGTATGAATGTTTACCGTCGTCACCTTCATGTTTTGCATGTTTGACACTTAAATTTAGCAAGAAACTCATAAACCAAAGGCTAGACAACGTGAGGGCAACGCCTATGTGATTATGTGTTCGAGGCCACATGGAGGTCTATCAGACAGACAGACAGACAGACAGACAGACAGACAGACAGACAGACAGACAGACCTATCCTTGGAGCCATGCTTCCAGCGTTTTAATCTGTCTTGCCTGCTTCTGATGACATTTGGTCATGCTTTCCTCATCAGTCAAGAAGAAGCACGTTTCCACATTACGGCTTCTGCGATGTTCTTTTCGTGAATCATTGCTTTTCTTCTTCTGTCCCGATGTTACATTGAGGTTTTAGGGGTTTCTGGGAGATTCTGGCGCCGACTGAAAGCGGTGTGGCATCCCGCCAAGGGGGGGAAAAAAGGGAAAAGGAGGAAAGGGAAAGAAGCGAAGGTTGATCGGTCCGATCCGGACTGCTTTGTCGTATCCTGGCAACGCAACCTTTTGACCCCTCGAGAGGACGGCAACAAAAACCTGGACTAACGCGGCTGGACATGCGTGACCACAACATCTGCATAACACCAATAAAGAGCCTCAACATACCATGTTGTATGGAAGCCTGTTGGAAGTTTAAGAGGATGGAAAAACAAATTCATGAAAGATGTTTTCTGTTAAGCGAGTTCAGCGACTGGAGGGGGGAAGAGAACGACACCACAGAAGACCGGAGCTGGACTGGGTTTTTTTTTTTTTTTTTTTGATTGGTCTGGCATCAGCTGTGTGGTTCTACGGGCAAGCACAAGCAGAATGCTTGCGGTTATTCTTGGACCGCCACTGTCTGCACGTCCATGTACTGTATCGTTGGAGTGTTCACCGTTCAGAGGTTCATCTGCTGGGAGTATGAGTCAGCCCGTCTCTTAAGGAGCTGCAGCGAGGTCTTGCAAGGACACCGAGCCGTCGTCACTGCAAGCAAATTAAATAAGAAGTGGACGCTTCCAGCGCAACCAAACCTGAATCCTGCTGTTGTCTTTACAGTGTGTGTATTTGTGTGTGTAGCCTCAAATTAAAAACCGGCCTTGGCTTAGACACACACACACACACACACACACACACACACACACACACACACACACACACACAGTGCGTATTTGGTGGTGTTTGTGCTCTGTGGAACGTCGGCCGTGTTGGAGGAGTCTAGCAGAGCAAACACGGCCCCGAATGTTGTTATTTCAGAGATGCGGCATCATGTTCATCCCCTTTGGTTACACTATCTCGAGCAGACAACATGTAGAAACCTCATATCTGTTTCTCTGACATATATCTGCCATCACAAACCACAGCTCAGTGTTTACAGGCAACATTCCTCCTGAACCTGAACCTGTTGATCGGTTCATATGTCACATTGCAGTATGCAGCTAAATGCAATGACTGCAGAGTCCTTTTATTCAGACATGAAGTCAAATGGAAAAACAAAAAGCTTTTCCACCACAGTGGGAAAAATGAAAGATGTTTTCCTTCTTCTTAATTTCAGTCAGAGCCCCAAAAGTTGTACGAATGGCAATATACTGACAATTTATTCGACTTGTCTCCGTTATTTGCAGCAATTCCATTAAACTCTAGGGCTTATTTTCACGGTAATACTTTGCACCCTATTAATATATATGCAAATACCTTTTGGATTCCCATGAGCATACAGTTACAGATCATTAGATCTGCAGATGTTGTGTGTATTTCATATAAAGGCGAACCCAGGAAGGACCCGGTCGTGTGTGTGTGTGTGTGGCAGAGGAGTGTTGTCATAAAAAAGCCAAGGCGAACACAGTGTTCCAGGTCAGAGCCGAGACACTGCACAGCTTCGGCCCAGAGAGAGGGAGCAGCATGAGTCACCGGAACACAGTGCAGATTGCTAGCTTGCAGAATTCATTAAGACAAATGTACGGTAGATGGATTTCCTCTCGAAGGAGAAAAAAAATGTAAAAAAAAAAAACCTGTGGCAGCTGCAGAACAGCACCCCAGTGAATCCTCAAGTAGCTTTCCATACACCTTTGGAATGACAGCATGCTTCGTGCAACTCTGCAGATGAGTTACGCTGGGCTGAATGTAAATGAATTAGAATCCTGCAGCCTGTTGGACTATTTGGTATTGATTTTGGAGAAATAAGACAGCCTGCTACATAAGAAGGGTTACTGAACCACTTCTTTTTAACCATATAGTTAAATAGGCCTACCTTATAGCCAGGTCTTCAGCTAGAATGACAGCAATCTGTGTGGAAGAAAAAAAATGTAAATTTGGCTGTTAAAGATGCTTTTTAATTCAAACACTGGTGTCCTTATGTGTAACGTTTTCTCTGTGCAATGGCGTCCCCGTGTGGATACGAGGTAGTAATGCACCAATAACCACTTATTGTTAGTTACGGTAACACAAAGGTAAAGCACTATTCAAAATTCAACAATACTTATAGGTTTTCCTTTATTATTTGCAACGTTTTTACCAGATAACATGAGGGGGGTTACATTTGGAATAAAGGAGGTGAAAAATAAAAGTTCAAATAAAATCCAGAATTACAGGAAGAGCAACAAAAAAATATATATAAAGTATTTTAGAGATAGACCATAAATTGTTAGCTAATTCGGCTAAACTATCTTCACATCGGTGGCTGTAAAAGACTCTAAATGTGATTTAAAACAAATGTATTGATCGAGCCGATAATGTTTTACATCAACGAACCTGCTTTCATTAAACCGACCCAGGAACAGCCATTAAACCCGGGCAAGTCCACCTTTAAACCACGACCACAAACACAGGACCGATCCAGAATCAGCCAACCTCGGCAACCGGAAGTTAAAAAAAAAAGACGAGCGCGAGCTCTTTTCTACCGGAAACGCTTCCTTCGCCGGCGAGAACATTTGTGAAGGGCTGCCATTTTACCGACCTTACGGTAAGAAAACTTGGGTTTGTTGTCGTGTGTTGTAACTCGTTAGCCGGGCCGCCACACACACCGTTTACACACAAGTGTTTCGTGTGTTGTAGTTTGTGTTATCTGCTAGTTTCGTGTCGACACAGTTAGCGTTAGCTAAAGCTAGCTCGATGCTACAGTTAGCGTTACCAAACCCCCCTAAACTAAACGCTATAACGCGAATACCACAACGCAGCTCCCGGTCCGTTTCCATGGCAATAAGGGTTTAGATACTGGAGCTGGGTTTTAAGGTGTGTCACGTATTTGTTAACGAACTCTTGAGGGTATTAAGAGTTAGCTTCGGTTTGTGCGATGACATTGAATTAACAGCAGATGTTACCTATAATAGTTAGCTATAAAAGTAGCCCCGGTAATAAATACACGAAAACCAGCTAAATTATTATATAGTTTCGCGTAGTTTAGCATTACACGTCATCATAACCCCCCTTTGTTTGTTTCTCAGCACACACACATGAGTCATGGGGGTGAAAGCGGTCCAACTCACCTCCAAGTCCCACCATGAACACATCCTGGCCTCTCTGCATCAGCTGCGGCTGCAGGGACGGCTGAGTGACGTCACGGTGCAGGTGGACTACCAGGGCGACGTGCAGGACTTCCAGGCCCACCAGCTGATGCTGGCGGCCTCCAGTGGCTACTTCAAGAAGATCCTCCTGTCGCAGGACGCCACGCGACAGGACAAGGTGTCGCTCTCCAACGTGCCCTCCGGCGACTTCTCCAAGTTCCTGGACTTCGTGTACACGGGCAAGGTGGAAGTGGTCCGGGACAAGATCGGCGAGGTCCAGGCGGTGGCACGACTCTTGGAATGCGAGGACCTGTCGGAGGTTTGCAGCGAGGCCATGAGCGCCGGCATCCTGCAGAAACCCACGAAGAAGAAGGCGCCTACGTGCGAGGGCGTGGACAAAGGGGACTTGCACGGTGCCAAGAAAGAAAAGAGCACCAATGTGAGGAAGCAGTCTAAACGCCTTCTTCTGAAGAGGCAGATCTCTCCACAGAGCTCTGAGGTAGAAGTCATCCCGAAAAGACTAAAGGCAAAGAACGCGGGGACCGTTGAAAAGGGGCAAGGGAGGATCCTGAGACTGAGGGTGGCGGGCCGCAAAGACCTTCGGAGGCGTCTGATCGCTAAAAGTGATGCCAACCTTCCCGACGAAAACCACGTCGCCAATGACGACGCAGAGAAGGAGGAGGAGGAGAAGGAGGAGGAGGAGGACGGGGCTGAAGCTGAGGCTCAGGTGGAGAAAACGGACCAGTTTTCGTTGGTGCTGCCGGCCTCTGATTCTGATGATTGGGAATGTGAGGAAGACGTGCAGAGTAATGATCCTGAAGAGGAGGAGGAAGATGAGGAGGGACAACCCAAGGAGACGTTAAAAAGAACATCCAAGGCCCAGTTCCAGTGTAACAAGTGCCAACGGACCTTCCACTATGAGAGAAGCTACCTGAAGCACATCAGGTAGGATATATTAGAGCTCTGACAGGGTGTAACTTATTAAATCATATCATAGATACCCTAAAAACATCTGAACTCCAGGCTTCCTTTTAGGATTTATTCCAGGGCACATTTACCCATCTGTTAGTAAGTTGTTAGGAGCCACGATCATCAGTGCATCCTTATCAATAAAGCTGAGAGAAGGCCATCTGTCTTCTGATAGCGCTGTAACTGTTTCTGCTCTCTTGGGTCAGTACGTACCACGGAGTGCAAGCAGACGTCATCTATCGCTGTGAGACCTGCCAGCAAAACTTTGCCAACCGCAGCAATCTGAAGATCCACGAAAAGCACGTCCACAGCACCGAGAGGCTCTTCACCTGCGAAACCTGCTCAAAGTCCTTCAAACGGAAGAAGGACGTCGTCCGCCATCAAAAACAGGTGGAGATCAATTCAATTACACACACACATCCGAATGGTGACACGAAGCTCGATTTGATCGTTTTCTCCCTCGCTGCTTCTCAGGTGCACGAACGCAGCAACATGCAACACATCTGCCCCGACTGCGGGAAGTCGCTCAGCTCCCGGACGGCGCTGCTGCTGCACGAGAGGACGCACACGGGCGCCAAGCCTTTCGAGTGCACCGACTGCGGGGCCAGGTTCAGCCAGAACTCTGCCCTCAAGATGCACCGCAGGTACCCCGGCTTTGACTCGCGGCAGAGAAACGTACGCGGACGTAAACATAATGGCTGGATAACGACCTGTGGTGTGTTTTGCCTGCGTGTAGGACTCACACGGGAGAGAAGCCGTTTGCATGCGACGAGTGCGACTCCCGGTTCACTCAGAAGCACATGTTGGCCTATCACAAGCGATCACACACAGGTGAGAGTGATGTCATTTCAACACTATTTAGATTTCTGTTTCGACATGAGAAGTGGGTCTCAGTGAAACACTGAAAAGATTGTTCTTTTGTCTCCGGTTAGGAGAGAAACCCTACATGTGTGAGGCCTGTGGGAAAAGCTTTGCATCTAAAGAATACCTGAGACACCACTCAAACATCCACACCGGGTCCAGGCCATACAAGTGTGAACAGTGTGGTCGAGGCTTTGCTCAGAGGAACTCCCTCCACCAGCATTTAAAGATACACACAGGTAAATATAGAAGACATCTGAGGCATCTTTCTTGTTCTTCCCCCTCTGTTCACACACTGCATCTCTCTCTCTTTGTGGATCGGCAGGTGAACGTCCCTACAGCTGTAACGAATGTGACAAGATGTTCACCCAGCTCAACGCCCTCCAGAGGCACCAGCGTATTCACACGGGGGAGAAGCCGTACATGTGCGGCCTCTGTAGGCGCACCTTTACGGACAAGTCCACCCTGCGCAGGCACGCTATGGTGAGTGGTGTTCTGACCGGGAAGTTTCCATCTGTATGACTTGTTTACCACAACGGTGTTTTTCAGATTCACGACTCGGATGCTCCCTGGAAAACCTACCTTGTGGTGCTGGAGGGAAATGTGGAAGATAAGAAACCCAAAACTCCCCCGAAGGGAAAGGCAGAAAAGGCGGGAGCAAAGGAGAAGAAGAACACGGCTAGAAAAAGTGCCGTCAACGGTGCCGCATCTGCCGGCGCTATAAACCACGGCGACTCCTTCGTGGTGCCGACCGAGCCGGTCACTCTCCCGCCGGAATGGACCAGTCACGGGGCCATCGCCCTGGTCAGCCACGGCGCCCTCGGCGGCATCACCGTCATCCACACCGAGATGCCACCTGGGACCCAGATCCAGCCCATCGTGACCACCGACGGCACGGGGGCCAGCGTCATTTCCTTAGACGGGTCCCCCATCCCGGTCCCCTTCTCCATACCGGTGTCCACGGCTCACGCCGTCCCCTTGTGCTCCGAAGCTTCCCCCGCCGCCTCGCTGTCGATACCCACTCTCTCGGTTTCTGTCTCCGATGGCGTGTTGGCGTCCGTCTCCGAGATCCCGACCGTTTCCACGGCGTCCGTCGTGGAAGTCGCTGCGGCACAGACCATTTTGGCCCCAGTTTCGGAGACTAAAAAGGGTATTTTGCACCCCGACATTCAGACTGTGGTCGTCGGCGGCGGTGGGGCAGAGGACAGCGGATGACACCCTAGATGAACATAAAGAGGCTCAAGATCCTGTGTAGAGTTTGTGAATAGAAAGAATTTAAAGTTTTTCATGTTATGTCATGTATATACTTTCGGCAGCGAGTGTTTCATCACTTTGATCTCCAGTGTTTTCATTAACTCGGGATGTGAAGTTCAGTGTTTGTCGCTCTTTTTGGAACATGAAAGTATTCATTAAAATCTCTTTAGTCACATGTTTGAGCTTAAACTAAAATACGATTTAAGGTGTGAAGTGTGATTAATTCTATCCCATTTTATAATCCATAGGGTTTGAAATGCAGCACAGATCATGTTAAACAGGTTAAATCAATGTCAGACATCTGTTCCCCCATTCAATATGTATCACGGCGTTACAAACTTTGATGTTCTTGTTGGCTGGTTCTGGGAACCTTGGCAGAAGACCTTGGCAGCTGCAGAGCAGCACCCTCGTGAATCTTCAAGTAGCTTTTTTTTTTTATTTTTTTTTTTGAATAACGGCACACTCTTCCCAACCTCTTCTGATGATTAATGTCGGTCTGAATGTAAATGAAGTCGCATAAATCCTTAAAAGAAATCCTGGCACCCTCTCTCTTTGGAGCCGTTTCCATATCACCACAGCGGTGTTTCACGCCGTTTGTTATCCTGAGCAGATCGCTGCGTAACATGGATTCAAACTTTAAAAATATATATATATTAGGTTAGAGAGGCTAGGTTTAAAGTGTTTTGTGTCAGTTAGTGTCTTTTCAAACAGGTCCAGTATGATTAGAAAAAAAAGTACATTTGTTTTATGTTTTACTAATCACGAGTGGGTTACCATGGAAACAATACTGGTTAAGTGCTCACTGTCAACAGGAGATCAATGTGAGGACATGGCACGATAAATACGAGCTAGGTTACATATAGATACTACACTGAGTTTGATTTGATTAATTGATTTTTCTATTTGCCACGGCAACCGATTAAACAGCCGTGTTCCAGTCTTGATATCTACAGCAGCGAATGACAGAGGAATGTAGTAGATAAAAAAAAATGTACACTTGAATTTGATTATACGTTAATTCAAATTTACATTTTTACATTTAAATGATATTCAAGACATTTAAATGTAGTCGCAACAATCTTAAAATACTCAGTGTGATATTGTTGAAATGGTATTATTGCTCCATAAGTACAAAGCGGTGAAGATAATTAAAACTTGTTTACAACATGAAACTGTTTCGATGGTTAAGGTCAAAGGCAGGACAGCACAGTCGGGAATATAATATCTTTTATTATTGTCCATTCGCACTAGCATACAGATCATAACCCGGGTCCAATGTCATTCCACCTGGAAGAAGCTGGATACGCAGGGTGACTGACCCTTTTTGTAAAAACTTTGGTCTGGCTCACACTAGTGAATGTAACAATGCTAATCTATACACAATGACATGCTTAGCGACTGGCCGTTTGTGAAGGTGCCCTGCAGGGGGCAAACCTTCCATGATAAGTTCACAACACAGCACGAGATGAGTGACTAATGATGCACGTTACTGCCCTGGAAATAAGGAGTAAAAGGTTTCCATGTCAGTGCTTTTCATTCAAAAATACTTCTCCCCCCACAAACTATACATCACAGATTCAAACATCCAACATCCAACGTATCACTACGTCAACAAATCCTACAGTAATAATTAATTATCCTGGAGTAATAAGTATGAATTGGTGTGTGGGATCAGTTGATGTGATTAGGTACAAATGTTTAACAGTCTACACTCGGTGCATATCAATGTCCCTTCTTCATGAAGTCTCTCCCCGTTGGTGGTCAAATAGAAACTAAACACTCTGTTGTGTGGCTGTAATGACTTTAGTTTTAAGAACATTGATTTGCTCCCCTTTCCCCTTCATACTCCCACAGATAATATAATGGTACAGTCTTTAAATCCATACACACCATGTTAATGTCATGTAGAACAAACTAAAACATTGAAATCATGTTTTTAAATATATTAAATATTAAATTAGATTAAAAAACAAAACGTATCCGACTAGGAAACAATAATTGTATAAAACATGCAGTGCTCGTCGTCAATACTAACATCAGTTTCAATACAATATACCGCTCTGAAATCCCCCCCCAGGACAGATTTCAGCAGAGAAGGGTATGCAGCAATCCTCTAGACAGAGGTGAGGGCGAAGAGGATTTACATTCTGACTAGATTCAGATATGCTCGTAAGGAAAGCAAAGATAGTACTCTGACCAGTATAGCAGTGAGCAGTGGAATATTCAAAGTCATCAGCAGACACTCATCTCCAGATGCTATACACAGTGAAGTGTGTGTGGGTGTGTGTGTGTGTGTGTGTGAAAGCATGCGTGATGGATTCGTCCCTCCATGCTGTGTATCTGACCCTGGGTTTCTTTCATTTCAAATCCCCTTCGTCGCCCTGGATGGTCTTTTTGATGCGCAGCAGGAGGGTCGTGTGCCACTGGTCCAGACGGGAGATCGAGTCAAACTCCTTTATCTGCAGGTACAAGGAGACACGCAGATGAGCTTCTCACCCCACCCCCGATAAGGAGTACATTTACTCACTTAGCGTTATTTCAAGATGCATTTGGGAAGGTTGCCATACAACAGTCATGTGGAAGTTTACATCGTTTTCTGCCCCAAACACATCATTTAATCCTACTAGACATGTAAAATTGTCATAATTAACATACATTCTTGTATTGCATTTTGTGAGCCACAGTGACTAAATCTTTATTCAGTTCAGCCTTGAATCCAAGTGGAAGTTTGCATCACATTTTATTATAGTGCAAACACAAAGTGCATATGAATATGCGTAATAGAGCGCCTCCTAATGCCACTCTAAAAACTAACACGCCTGTTAAAATAGCGATGCATTTCTCTCTCACTCTGAATTAACTTTGAAAACTCTTCCAGCAGCTCAGCTCTATCTATGGATGCACTCCACCGGTCTGCACCAGTTCCACATAAACACAAGAGTCCTGGGAGACTGAATGGATACCCGAGATCCAGACTCTTTTCCGAACACACAAGGGATCCAACAAAACTACAAGAGCCGTGCACAACAAACGCCTCGTTCTAAAACTTGAGAACTTTCTCTGGGTATACCAGACTTACTGCTTCTGTGAAAGCTTCGCTGTTCTGTTCCTCATGAGCCTCAAGAAGTTTCTGTAAAGACAAAAAAAGAAAGAAAAGAAAGTAGGTTGCTTGTAGGAACTGCAGAGGGAAGTAAGCCAAACAGATTCCTCGGGGGTTCAGCGTTACCTTCAACAGTTTGCATTCCCGAGAGTCTGAGAAAGCCGGGAACATCTCCTCGTATTTTTCAACAGCCATCTGTGGAGACACATCGTGTTAAAACTTCTACCGCCGCAAATCCCGACGCCGAACCCACAAAAAGGAATAATATATATAAACTGGCCTTGGCGTTGAGCTCGTCGATGATGAAGTGGCAGAGGGACGCTTTGAAGAAATACTCTTTGGCGCTGTATTTCAGCAGCGGGTTGTCCATCGTGTTGGCTCCGACCTGGACACATCGAGTAAAAACAGATTAGCAACAGCAGCGGCGGTGACAGATCGCCGTGGAGTGAGAATAGTCGTGCACACCTGCTCGTAGATCTCAATGGCCCTCTGGTACTGCTCCAACTGGGCACAGTAAGCCCCCACCTTCAGCAGACACTTGTTGGCGGAGCTGAGGGAAAATACAACATAAAAACATTTAATACGACTATGGTTGTGTCCGAAATCACCAAATCACCTGCTGTTCACAGTTCAACTCCTGATCTGTACTCGTTGCTTAGCTTTCTCTGCTAAATGGAGGCTAACTACTTTAAAAATAACGCTCCAGATCTGAGATCTTATCATTAGCAGCAAAACACAGGTTAAAAAAGAAGAAAATCATGCAAAAATGTAATTCTTAACAACATTCTCGTCTAAAAATAAGTAAAAATAAGTGGACTATGCCTACAAAATGTAAACAGACGTCTCCTATTTTGGGTGACAGTGATCAGATGTTATACATGTACATGTTATGATACAATATCTCACAGTACCTGTTGGATTCCTCCCCTTTGTAGTAGTCTGCTGCTTGCTCATAATGTGCAATACCCTTTACAAAGGAAAAACAACAAATACTGTTACGCCTTATAGTGATAGAATGAATCATCATCAGCAGTTTTAACCGACTGTAACCTCCGGTCACGTGACATCACCTTTTCGATGTCCACCAGCTCAGACTCGTAGATCTCTGCGATGCTGATGTGGTGTTTGGCTGCGATGGTGAACCTTCCCTGGAGGAGGGAATATAAATATAAATCATATAAATAATATATATAAATATCGCGTCCCATTCTTAGTCAAGTATTAGCCTGTGGCTTCAAGTCTGCAGCGATTTAGCTTTTCAAATTAATCCTTGGTAGACAATTTGATCCAGGTATCGAATATGTAGTTATGGCCTCATATGAAGATTATCAGACAGTCTAGATGATACCAGAAGAAATCACGACTAAACACTTCATTAAAATAAATGTGGCCACATTCACGGTTGTGGATGAAAACATAGATGGACACGTTTCTATATGCATCTTACCATGTCTGTGTATATATCGATGGCAGCATTTAAACACTTGATTGCCTCTTTTGGCAGCATAGAGGCAAGAGGAACGGACAGTTAGACATCATGATAGTTTAGTTCAAGTCTTTTTCTCATTCTGTCAGTCAGCATGCTGCGTTACTTCAACAGGGTGACGGGAGGGGAATGATACGACCAAAGTCCAGATCTTAATTGATCTATGAGCTATGATCCAGATGTGGAAATCCCTCGACTTTAAAGGCAAATAATATTCATGAAAACACTTAATAGTTATTATTTTAGTAATGGATGGGAAACATGAGGTCTGGGCACTGAAATGTAAGATTAGGTTTGTAATGAGTTCCCACGAAATCTCACCATTGGGGTCAGACTTCTTGAAAGCGTTTCCTGCGTCGATGAAACTGGTGGCACAGTCGTGTTTGTTCTGCAGCTGCAAGTGGAGACGTGCGGCCTTGCAAAACGCATTTCCAGCAGCTGAAGACAGTGGAAAGAAGACGAAGGACAGAAACGTAATCTATACTTTGCATTTAGCTTACACTCTAATTTATGCACATAATTCCACCCGTTTTTTTGCACACTTGCGGCACCTTCACAAATGCTGCGCTTTGCAGTTACAGTGCCAAAATTGCAGCCCATAATCCTACAGCTTCTCAGGTGTGTTGAAATTGATAAGGTGGAGAATATATATATTTTTGGAGGAAAAACAGCTTAACGCACCGCTCCAGTTCTTGGCCATCTTGAACATGTTGGCTGCTCTGCAGTACATCTCACATGCTTCTTCCACTTTGTGCGGTCCTCTAAACAAAGAAAGTAAAGAAAACAGATGAATACAGTACACATTTTCATACAGACTGAGCTTAAAAAATAAGAAAATCACCAGTCTGAACTACATAATAAAGTTGTAGCTAATAAATAATGCCTGAATTGCACCATAAGGTGATGGATTGTACAACGAGCTAAATTGCTGCATTACTCTGGGTGATGCAATGCTCCGATTGGTGGACTGGCGTATATAAATCCCTCTACTCGGGCACTCTAGATCTCCCTCCCTTCAATGACACAGAAGTGGACCCCTGGGAGCTCCCTGGAGTTGTAATAATACTCTGGCCATTCAATCATGGCAGAGGATTACATCACGGCTCGGTCAGCCACAGAATTACCAGACAGTCTGCCCAAGAGTTATCATGCAAGAGAATTTACGACGAGTAACATCTGGGGAAAGAAAAAAAAGGGGGAAAAAGACTGAGTCATGCAAGACAATAGATGTCCCTGCCTTCTTGTCTCTGTGACATCGTAAAGATTAGATGCATTTTATTAGAGTTAAATTACACTATCTATCTATATCTATATCTATATATATATATATGAACGTCAGCACATCTGTCGAGATGGGCCTCAATGTCCACACTCAGGGACCCGATATGTCCTTGAAGGTTTTTGGGGGCAGCAATGCAGACTTCACCTGAGGGAATTACCCACAATTCATAGGGTTTCAACATAAAAAACAGAGGGAAGCCCGGAGGAATATAAAATAAAAATAATAAAAGGTAATCAAAGAGGACAGCACATGTGTGGAATATCACATTTATACAGAAACATTTAAGATTCAATAAGGAACATAAAATAAATCACAGGAACAGGAGCATTAGGGTTGCACACCTGGTTCACTCATCAACTATTTATTTTAATTATGCTAAAGTCATAATTATATTTACCATTTCAGACCCTCACACTCAACTTCTTACTAGGTGACGTCAGTTAAGTCCCTGAGGGTTCAGGGTTTAAGGCTTTTATTGGGATTGAACCAGGAGGACCACCGTAAATATTGTCCCACCCACATTTATTTTTATATGTTTTGCTATTTATGCTGCCCATGGAGAGTCAATGCAAGCAGGCTAACCTTTAATAACCTCCAGGAAACCGTGGCTCTATGTGTCTCGGCGTCCCTGATTGTAAAGTAAGAACCATTAAAAAGTGAACATTACAAAGCAAATACGAACCCAATGCGTCGTCGGGGGATTATGACGTCAGGCCAGGGGAGAGAACGTTTTTTCCACTAAAACTGGTGTACCATGACTTGCATATAAAAACAAAATTCCTGGAGTTTATTTTATTTTATTAAACACAATCAAAAATAAATAAGACAATATGAAGTAGAACAGTCAGATGTCTTAACCTATAGTTAGCTATATAAAAAAAAACTGTGCGCAGACAACCAACGGTCTGTTTACAACGAAGCTAATTTAGCTAACAGCGATTGTCAAACTGGATGTCACGTGTCACCCCCATAGTTTTAAACATCTAACTGAACTTCCACAATATGTCATGTCATTGTGTGGATATAAGTACCTGAATGTGTGTCTACGTCAAGGTTCGGCTGCGTGCCAACTTACGCGACTAGTGAAAACGCTAGCTAGCTGTTTGTTCTTTGGTGCAGTGCTGCCGTCTTACCCTCCAAACATCCCTCCCAAAAAAGAGCCGGACGACTTGACTTTTTTGTCCGCGTCGGCCATTAGCTGAATCGCTTCCTTCTCCTTCCCGGTGTTGTCCATTTTTCTTTTTCTGCCTTTGTGTGTGTGTGAGAGAAAAACTTGAGAAAAATACCCGCAGAGGATTCCGCTAGTGAGGATTATACAGTCGACGGGGGGGTTTATTCAGCGCGTGGGCGTGTAACACCAAGCTAGCTATCGCGGGAGTTGGAGTGCGTTACGTGACGAACGCTATGGGCTTCAAAGCGGAATGGACTACAACTCCCAGTGGGGGGGGGGGGAAACAAGATGATTTGATGGCGATTCGCGAAAATACTATTTTTTTTTATTTTTGTCGTTACATTTAACACACTGTCATATTATGATTTATTAATTCTCGTCTACGTTAAGAAAAAAAAAACATAATAATACAAATTCTAAAGAGGCGACAGTCAGTGTACGTTGTGTTCCTGTACAGCAGAGGGCGCGAAAGCATCACCAACCTCTTACACCCTGTCTCTCACACACAAAATCTTAATTTTAAAGAAGTTACGATAAGAATAACATTTATTTTTTTTTATTTTTTTTATATATATATATATATATATATATATATATTTTCTGTATTGAAACATGTAAAATTGATCAACAATTAATTATGTATATGACCGTTAAATCGTGTTAAATGTGTAGATAAAATGTTGATACTGCAGGTATATAAGGTGCTTTATCCCTGAACGGTCATGTCACATTTTTTTTGTAAAATTACAAAAATAAATAAATAAATTGGGATTTTGTTGTTATAGCCATCTCAAGAAAGAAGAGATGATTCACAGTACCCTGGCACTTAATTTGAAAGAAGCTATGCTCTTAAATAAACCTGGGAATTACCTGCTATTACATGCAATGTTGATTTATGGGCTACTTGTCATTTAAAATCCAGGGCTGGCACAAAGTTGATGGTCGTCTGCAGAGTCCGTTGTAGCCTCACCGAGCCATCTGCTGCTAACATATATTTAGGCCGACTGCATGTTAAGCACCTGTGTTATCTCGTTAACCTTACCCGTTAATACCCGTCTTCCTCAACCCTGCACCTGCCAAACAATGTGTGCTTTTAGTCCTCATCGGGCCACGCTGGGTGACCAGTAGGATATCAGTTTCAAGATTTCAACAAAGAAAATGCTGATAATCAGTGCCTCGTTCTGCCGAGTGCACCTGTGTTATCTGGTTATAACTGTCAGCAGCATGATGTATAGATGAAGGCCAAGTGGTGCTTGTCAATACCTGAAAGGATGACGCTGATCTTTGAGCCTTATCTCACAGCTGTCAGGTCACATGGTCTCACTCGAGTGTAAACAAACCGTGGCTGAAAGTCACAGCTGTCAAAGGAAAGATTTCGACAGCTACGTAGAGGAATTATGACTAATGATTAAATGTCAGAACTAGCTGAACTTTGTGTATTCATGCAATCTCTCTGTGTGACTTGATAAGCAGCAGCAAAACAAAACGTGTACAAGAAAAGAAAAAAAAGTCAAGAGACAAAATATACAAATAGGTTTGGATTTTATTTACATTACCTTTTACACCCTTTGTGTCATAAATTGGCAGTTCATATTATACAGATATGGAGACCATCGTTACAGATTGCATTGAAGAGATGGCATGATGAGACTGATACACACAGACGGATGGATTTGTTTTTGCGTTCAAAACGCTGCGTTACAATTGCATTGTACACACACACACACACACACACGCATGCACACACGCATGCACACACGCATGCACACGCATGCACACACGAGCAGTACGCACATTCCAAGCATTTGTGACCCACACAATATCTTCATGCAATAAAAAAGTATGCTGTGTTGTCAAGTTAAATAGGAAGTGTGTGTTCATTCTGTACACATATCTCAACTCAAGTCTATTCTAATAGATGATGAGTGAGGTATTGGCGGTTTTAGATCCCCCCCCTCCCCTCCCCTCCCCTCCCCTTTAAGGCTGTGATATGTACAGTATGCACACAGTCACAAATAAAACATTCGCCTGCTTTCCCCTCAAATCAAGTAAAGAGAATCAACACAGCACTTTGACTTTGCAGTAATACAAAGCTATCCAGAGTCAATAAGTAGGAGCGGTCCGTTCAACACCCACTTGTGAGGAAATAAATCATGGAGGCGGAGTGGAGCATTGATTAAATGGCAAAGCCGCACCTCCCAAAGTATGTCTGTGCCTGGAACCTGAAATAGCGACGGGTAAATCATCCGTCGCTGCTATTTGAGACAATGAAAATAACACGTCAGCTAAATGGCTACATGCACAGAAAAAGAAAATCATAATGCTACTTCATCATAAACATTGACGTACAATTTGCAGATACATTTTTTTTTTTTTTTTTTTTTTTACACCTGTACAATATCATATACATTCAATTTGAGCACTTAGACTATGAAAGGATGCAGCGTTTTAGCTAAATAAATATCCACTGTGATTGGAGTTTTTCCACAAGTTGACTGTGTTCAGCTATAAAACATGGCTGCCTAAATAATTTGGCAAAAACATTCACCTATTTCTATAGAAAGCATGGATAAAAACTTGTGTGAGGATGCAAGCCGATAGAATAAAAAGCTGTAAATCGAGCGTGTAACTGGTTTGTGATCGTGTTAGAGATTACAGATCTTGTAAAACCTCATAAATGTTTCTGTTTGCTCGTCCATCCCAAGGAGCTCGGGGAGATTTATGAGGAGCTGAGGCCAGAATCGGACTCGCCGCTGCATGAGCGGGCCTTGGAGGCGACGCAGGGAGGCGCGGCGCAGCGGATGGAGTAGCAGGAGCAGGAGGAGCTATTTCGGGTCTCCTCTGTGATGACCTCCTGCAGCGAGTGTTGCTCCTCTACTTGGAAGAGGTTCGGCTGCTCTCCTTGTTCCTCGCAGATACTTAGAGGAAGAAAAGAGGAGATCAGTGAAAGCAGTTAGTATGCAGATTAAAAAAAACCAAAGTCATAGCAGAGATGATCCAATAACTTAGCTTTTAAAAAATTACAAAATAACTATTAATTCACACTGACGAGTAGCAGGGCTTGGCGATAAGGTTGGAATAAATCAAATATATACATACAAAATAACTAACAATATTTATATAGATTGCAGTATAATTAAATGTATCTTTATGCATCACATCAGAAACCAAAAACCACTGAAAGTCTATAAATTAATTGGATTTTATCATCCAGCCCTACTGATTAGTCTACTTGAACTAAATGTACTATAAAAAATATATAATTCCAATTTATGGATCGGATTAAAAGGGAAGAAAAATGGTAGAATATCCATTGGACAAGATGCAAGAATATATAAAGAGTTCTGCTCTAAACGTAATAGCAAGGTTTCCACACAGCTCAAACACCCATTATTTCATGCACCCGTGTTAATGGAAACTATCTGCTCCATTCATTTTGCATTTTGGGGATGATTGCACTGGTAACCAGCAAGTTCATGCACCCGGGGTTAAATCACATGTTCACATCCTCACCAGTCACGTATGGAAAAACTAAAGCGCCACATTGTCCCAGTGAGATAAAAGTGAGGGTTAAAGTGAAACAGGAAGGAGGTCGGCAGAAGAAGCCACATAATCCCAGCGTGGTAATCCAAGATAGCAAATGCGTGACATTCTGAGAACGTTCCACCGACGTCATGAGACGTGCCGCCGAAGGCACAGCAGTGCAACCGATCAACAACCCGACAAAGTCCAGTGCAATCACCCCCCCCCCCCTTTGTAGAGAAACCAAAGTGCAGTCCAAGCAGATCGTCCACAAATCTGAAAAATGTGGTGCAAAAATTAGAAACCGTACTTGTAAAAATATGGTGACATCTGCCAAAGTTACCGGGAGGTTCGAACGCTCACTTTTCCACGACCGTTACCGAGCTGCACACAGTGAGTTCACATTAATGTGGAGGGTTCGCTGCCAAAGTCCAATTAGATTCAAAATGCAGAGGCCTACACATATTTTTTGGGGTTCATACAGAAGTAAAAGTCATGCATTAAAACAAGCCATTCTCCCTGGGTGCCTCTCTTGCTTCAAAAATTAATATCACTGATATCATGCCAAGCATAAGATAAGACCTTTCATATCAAAAACCATAAACAGGCATTAAATATGAGGGAGTTACCTGGCAAATGATTAACACAAGCATTGCCACTGAAAGGTCAAGTACTATAAAGTATATAGGGCCCGATGAAATCCCATTATTTCCAGATTCTGTTTGATTTTTTCCCCAAATTCTGTGTTTTCCTTTTTCCTTTTTCTAAATTCTGTGTTTTACAATTTAAGAGCATTTTTTTCCCCATCAGATGGTGTTTAATCATGTGGTAGATGGCTAAAAATTCAATAAATCAATAAGAACATATGAAAAATTAATGAAAGAAACATATCTAGTAGTTCTAATTCTAAATGGTCATAACCCTAATATAACACCCACTTTTTAAAATCATCACTTTGGATTTTGACAAAGTCTATGAAATGTCCATCTGCATTTTCCGGTTTGTTTCATGGAGCCCTAAGTATTATGGACGTATGAGTAGTGCTGCTGCATATGAATACGTGGAGGGGTGAGTGAGTAAATTAAACAAAACACAGCCATGAACCAGAGAGACATTACGGGAATCTGGAGAACTCGAGTCAAATTATGGCACGTGGCATATGGCATTCACAAATTCTGTAAGAAAGAGGCACAGTTATGACGACAGCAACCTGGACATATCAACAACGATGAGATGTTACAGGAAGTCACATGACGGGTTTGGAAGTCTGGGCCAAAGGCCGAACAAACGACCAGCTGACTGTGCAGGCCTTCAGGGAGAAGAGGAAACCGCATGGCAACGTGTTTGTTGGACGAAACGTTGCGTAACGACGCATCGACAAGTTTCACGGTCACATGACCTCGAACCCGGAGAACTTTGCTGATAAGAGGAAGGCCCTTTAAACATAACACGGTGCAGTAATCACATCTATGAACACTGAAAGCCCGGATTAATAAGGCTGTTGGAAAACAAGCAGAAATGGCATGTAGGTGAAATGAACCTGTTTATTAGCCAAAAACCCAATTTCACATTGTTTAAATAGTCCGACCTGCTGATTCACATTTTTGCGGATTGCAATTTTTTTTAATTGACAGCGATGCTCCAGATCTTTCTTTACCAATGTCCCGAAAAATAATTCCCACATTCTCAAAGTCGCTGTAAACCCCCCAAAAAATTAGAAATCCTATCCTTTTATATTGTTTTTGTCATTGTGGTCGTTTGCATAAAAACACACAATTCAAATGATTAGTTAATCAGTTATTGTATTTTTATTTAAATTATTAAAAAAATAAATAAATCTTGGCAGGAGTGGCTTTAATTACGTATTATAAGCTGCGTAGAGCAATGGTTAGACGTTAAAGAGGCCCTCTAAGATCTAGTTTATATTGCTGTGAAAACATCTCCAAACTATGTTGTTTGAACAAGCTTCTCCCTAAAAACAATATTTGACAGCTGGAAATCCTGAACATCCAATTTCCTTTCAAACAAAGCCTGTTTAAAAGGATCTCGTTTTTAACATGGTGTAGTTTCCACACCCTTATTCTCCCCGTACGTGTTTCTACACGTCAACAGGTCTTCAGGTAAAACAGATAAGAAAGGTTTGATGTGAACCAACCTGTCGTAGATGAGCCCGTCGATCCCCTGCTCCCTCAGCTTCCTCCTGGTCTCGTGGTCGTTGTTGTCGTCTCCCCAGCTGAACACCACCAGGCCTTTAGACTGGGCATCCCCGATGAAGGAGAGGCTCTTTAGCAGCTCCTCGGTGTGTCCGCTGATCCCCTAAACAAAAGGAGCAGACGACGGTGAGTTCATCTCCACATTAAAGTGACTTCTTACCGACTCACTCTTACGGTGTATTAGAGCCACTGTAGGAAGAAAAATAAATAAAAACGGAGCAGAGAGATAGAAGAGAGAACTCAGCTTGTGTATTCAATATAAATAAAAGATGCAACTGAGTCAGATTGTGCTGCATAAGCTGTGTGAAGTTCAGCCGCTGCTAAAAGCACCAGCGAACCTGTTTTTTTTATCTGAACTGTTGCGACTGACGTGAGAGTCTCTATTTTTGGAAGTCCTTTGCTCAAGGGCACTGCAGCAAGCCGGATATCTGCTCAAAAGGGCAAATTCTTGCTCCTTTTAGAATTTAGGATCAGAGTCCAGATTTGAGCACAACTAACGAATTAACGTATGTTATTTTTCACACCTTAAATCCTGTCTTCCCATTGGTCGGTCACTGAAGCATTGCAGGTCGTCGATTAGTGATAGAGTAGTGCTTACAACATGTTAATAACACTATGAATCAAGCTGTATGTCGCATTTTAAAAACCTCCAAGTGTGGAATGACCTTTTCATGACATGTTTCAGGGTTAGGTAACATCATAAATAATTGACTTATTTCCAAAGAACTCACCAGAATGTTCTCACTCTGGGCGTAACTGATGGCGATCTGAGTGGTCTGGCAGCGGATGTCCATCAGTTCAGGGTATTTCACGGAGATTCCCTGAGTCAGGAAGAGGATGGGGTACTTGTTCTGCTTTCGACGCACCCTGAGGGGATACACATGAAGACATAACATAATCTTTTATATGATATTTTCTATTTGAGGTCATTACTGTGACAATAAAAATCTTGAAATCTACTGTAACCTTATGAATGCAAAAAAAAACAGCACTGCTGTTCAAAGTGATTGCATCTCTGAATCGAAGGCGTTTCTCAACAGCCTGATCAAATCAGCTCATACATCATAATCGATAAGTGAGCTCACATTGTGCAGATGTCCGGGTCGAAGCAGGAGAAGACGATCCGTCTTTTCCCGCCTTTCTGCAGAACGCAGGACAGGATGATGTCGAGGTAGGTGTTCATGCTGAAGTAGGAGGAGAGGTTTCCGTCCCAGGAGCCGTCCTGTCGATAACCAACATTAATGGTGAGACTTAGACGGTAAGTAAGCCATGTAGCGTGAACTCGACCTGAGTGTGCCCACCTTCATCTGGCAGATCCACTTGAGCTCAATGTTGAAGCCCACGTGCTCCGGAATCGCTTGGAAGATCTATAAAAAGGTAAATCAAACTTCATATCTACCGCCAAGTCAAGGTTAAGACTCGATAAACCATTTAATAATCACGATTTACCTGTGAGAGTGAAGGGAACGGCTGATGCTCATCCACTTCATCTTCATCGTCCAGCAGATCTGAACGACAAACACACGACTGTCAAACACACAAATGAGCTGCTGACTCAGCTTTCAAAGCCGGTGACGATGAACAAACACAAACGGTAGGTGGCGTACCTTTGTCGTCGCTTTCTTTCATGGCGGTGGCGTGAACCAGCTGTGCAGCAACACAAACATTATCTCCATCAGTACATCATCACACTTCAGCTGATTCGTTATTGCATCCTGTGCCTGAAACTGTTGCAGTGTTTTAAGGTATATTATGATGATAAATTAGCATTCTAATGCTAATGCTTTGGCACAAATCCCAGAAAATGCTTCATTGCTTTGCTTAACGTCCATTTTATTACGACATTTATGCTGTAACTCTCTGTCCACTTTCACCTCATGGATAATAAAGAATGGCTTCAACTTTTTATTGATTTCAATCCAGGTTTTTACCTTCAGAAGCTGCAGCTGATCAAATGTCAAGTCTTTGACCGGCACCTCAATAAGCTCCAGAGAGGTCTTGTCATTTTTCTGTCAAGGTGATAGAAAAAAAAAAAATACAATCGTGTGTTTGGCTGCCACTTCATGAAACATCATGAAACATGACATGTCATCATAGTTTTACCTTCCTGGTGGATATGCAGCACGTCAGATCGTGGTATACAATGGGAACAGCATCCTTGGAGAGGTGGACATCAAACTCTACATAGGCCGCACCCTTCGAGCACACAATTGACGCATAATTAAGGCAGAATTCTTGTTAATACAGTAAATGCTCCTCAGCTTTAATCATCAGCGTAACTCACATGCTTGGCAGCGCTTTTGAACGAAGCGATGGTGTTCTCCCGGACTCTGTGATGCCTGTGAAACCCAAATCCAAAGAATTGGTTGTCAGGGAACAGATGCAGGCTTCTTAAAGTCCCAGTCGGCAAGTCCGGCGGATGGAGGTCACTCTGTCAGATTCTGAATGTTTCCAACTCTCACGCTCCTCCCCCACGACCACCGAGCTCCTCCCCCACGACCACCGAGCTCCTCCCCCACGACCACTGAGCTCCTCCCCCACGACCACTGAGCTCCTCCCCCTCTACCACCGAGCTCCTCCCCCGCGACAACCAAGCTCCTCCCCCTCTACCACTGAGCTCCTCCCCCGCGACCACCAAGCTCCTCCCCCTCTACCACTGAGCTCCTCCCCCGCGACCACCAAGCTCCTCCCCCTCGACCACCGAGCTCCTTCCCCTCGACTCCGTGCCCTTTGAACTCCCTTAGATCACCCCACCTTTGAAACGCGGGTCCGATGTTGACTCTGGTTTTATCACGGACACTCTTTTCCCGGTTGTTTTTGGACCTCCTCGTTTCGGTTTTTAACCGAGGAATTGGAAGCTGGTTGCTACTTCCCTCCGCCTCCCTCAGGCTCTACGTGCACGTAGAGGCACGCTTTTTTTTCTAAAACTGGATATTTATGTTGTTCTATTGGAGCGCAGTGTCGGCTTCAGTGAATATGATCAAACAAATGTTGCCGACTGGGACTTTAATCCGGATTGACACACCCTGCTATGCAATTAACTAATTATTTTGTTTTTTATATGTGAGCCCCAAGTCAAACTCCGCCGCGATGACTCACTTGGCTGCGTGTGTGCTGCCAGCTCCTCTGTGGCCCACGTCCAGAGTACTCCTCTTCTTCCAGTACTTGGTGAAGGAGCTGCTCATGTCGCACTGTAAGCCCTGGATGGGCCGGATAACCAGATAATCCACTAGAACAGAACACAAAGTGGTTTATTATTGCCGTTTAGTGTGTGAAAAGATAAATGTCGAGACAGAAAAGCAGCTTACCTCTGACTTTCCCGATGGTCTGTCTGGAATTGCGGCCCATTATGGGAAGCGTTGCTACTCCATGGTCCTTCCCGCTCTCTGCGAAAGTGGAGGAGAGGAGGCAAGCTGTGCCCACCTGTCCTGGATGAGCGTCGCCCTGGACTACGTGCTCACCCATGTCCTCCTGTTAAACACATGAATACACTTATTCCTTTTCTTCAGTAAGAAATGGGTTTGCTGGTTCGTCAGAGAGGCAGAGTTTTACCTCGAAGAACTCAAAGGTGAGCTCCAGGTTGTAGGGGTCCATGCTGTGGATGCTGTACTCGGTCCACTGGGAGGGCTCCAGCGCGTACCCGCATTCAGGCTGCGAGTGGCGCGACTTGTAGTCGTTGGCACTGATCACACTGGTCTCCAGAGTGGTGGTCTCCTTGTGCAAGGATGAAGGACTGAGCTCGTTCTCCTCCTCATCTTCACCGTCCTCCTCAAAGCCCTCTAACGTCAGCTTGATTCTGTATAGACGAGTAGGAGAATCAATTCAGCAACTACACAGATATGGTGAATGTGAAAACCACGGTTCTAAAAGAATTAGAAATGAAAAGGTTCAATTATGTTTTTTTACTTCTCTAATTATGATTTTATTACACCAAGACACGGCCAGCGTGAGAAGCGAATGCACATGTTGCCGGGTTACAGCAGCTCAGGTGCGGCTCGACTGGCATTTCTTAAGTGACCTTATGACGGTCTAATGGCATCGTACCAGCAACACTACTTCAGTTTGGATGTCTGTCGATGTCACAGATACGAAAAGATATTTATCCTATCTCCATTCTTCCCATTCTTCGGTTTCAAAATAAAAGCCCTGTGGCATCTTTCTGTGAACAGAATCCCAAGGCTTTTATTGTGAAATATTTGTGTAATAATAATGTGGAATATGCACGGCTCCATAAATGAATGCCGGCTGAGTGGTGGCTTTTAATTGTGGATTGTTATTCTTGATTTGTTTCCTGTTTAAAATGAATAGAGAGGACACTTTTAATTAAATGAAACCCTCTGAAAGCCAAACTGTCGGCGTGGGACCCGCGGTGGCCCCGCGGTGGCCCCGGTGTTCGGTGACAGGCTGGGTAACGGCTGCACTGTAATGATCCACTGATCCGCCTCATGTCACTTTCAAGTGGAACTTTCTCCTGGCGGTGTTAAATTCGACCTCGGCGTCATCCCCACCTGAAGCGAGACTTCTTGAATTTCTTCTTGGTGATCGACACCGGAGCTGTCTTTGAATAGTGCAGACGCAGGCGAATCTCGGTTTGGCACGTGAGCCACCCAGAGTCGACGCTTCTCACCCCATCTACGAGAAAAAAAAGGGAGGACACAGGCGTTTAAAACGTGTTATCCACTTCCTGTCGTCCTGAGAACCGGTGGCCTGAGAACCGGTTGGCAACGACAACAACAACAGGGAGGAGAGAACCCGTTTGTTCTGTTATGAAGAATGACCTCAAACGCTCTTCAGTACAAAACAGAGGAAGTGACTACAATGTGGTGTTTAGGGATTTCAGTTTCCCAGAGGGAGGGGGAGGGGTTACAGAGGTTTTACATACTGTAAACGTGCACAATGTAGTTTTTGTCATGAGTGGTGGCTTTATATATATATATATTTCTTTATTTTTTTTAAAATCCAACTTACTGTGAGTTCCAAATTGTCCATCATCAATAATGTGTTGTAATGCTGCAATAAATGAAAAGTGCATTAGATACAGAATAGAAAAAAAACCTCAACAGTACAGAGTTTAAGGTCAGGTGTTCTGTGTTCACAGAGGAAAAATCTCATTTTGATGCCTTTCTTTGTTCTGAACTTGATCTGCCTAAACTTCTCGAGTGGACTTATCGGGGGAAATATGTCGACTTAGTGTTTTAGTGGGATTTACCAGAGGAAAGGAGGAGGGGGGGAGTGCCGGGACATCAGGGTGCATTGTACCCATGAAACTCATTTTGAATGAACTCTGTCTGTTTCGGCCGACACAATGGTGATGTAACTAGAAAAGGCCTACGGTAGCAGGTTGTGACAGCTGCTGCATTGCAGGGTTTCCTTTATGACTATGGATTATTCCAGAAAGTGCTTTTCCATGCTCTTTGCCAAACAAGCAACAATATCCAGAGTAAAATACAGTGAGGAGATTTGAAATATGAACTCAGTGGTAAGAGGGACGGATAAGAAAGAACTGCCCCTATGTAAGTGTTGGCAGGGAATTAGTCTGAAGGGGGTTTGATCCTGACACATTTGACCATATCAAACCACACCATGCACCTTTTTGTTGTTGTTGTTCTATACCTGTGGGGCTCATCGTGCGGGGTTGTTGATGGGTCTCCCACGTATTGACTATCACTTGAAGGGGACCACCCGCACTCTGCAATTCCAATGTTTGTTACAGTGTTATGGTTTCAAATCAGACACATCGAACTACATCGCAGTCTCTTCTCAAAAGGTGCTGTTGGAGTGTCAGAAAGGATTTAGAGCTGGGATAGTCACCGGTCCCCATCTGGGGCAGTCAGCCACCATGGGTTGAAAATCTGAAAATCAGATTTTTTTTTTTTTTTTTTTTTTATGAGTGAAGAAAAAGAAAAGCGTCATCAGATACAGATCAAGGCGGCCTCTTCATCTGTAACAGAGCTGTCATCAACTTTAGGAGCAATATGGAAGTAGCATCACATTGTTGGTTTTTCATTGTATCCCTATAGGAGTTAAAGACAAAGAAAGACTTTTTTTAATTGTGAAAAACACATAATCCTTAACTTTAAAATCTGTTTTTTTTTTTTTAAATTACATTTTTCCCCCTCAGGCGAGAGTCACTTCAGTTTTGTATTCTGATTAAATATCAAGCATGAATAAATCACCACGTCTCGAACCTTGCGTCGGCTGTTGAAAGCCAACGGCAAGATAGACCTCACGGGAACTTTGAGCCTGCAAAGCGAGGCGTCTCACAAACAGCAGGGCACAAAAACACGAGGAAGACAAGTCAGAGTGTGCTTTATGTCTCACGCGACGGAGAACAACGATAACATACCGACACGAGGAGGGCAATATGAAGAGGGGAAGTCAGCGACTGTGTGTATTTCACGACAAATGTTCTGGCTCTTTATTGCCAGGGAAGTTTGGCTTGTGTGTTTTATAGGAGTAAGCCGGGCTGGAAGTTTGCCCGGGCTTGGCTGTCCTACAACACCGCACCCTAATGACATGGAGGTATGGGCAGAGGCGACAACAATCTTGTATGTGGAATCAAATGTGGCGCTTCACGACAAACTGTTTCAACGTTAGCAGAACAAACAAACTAACTAACTTGTCTTCGCCGTCCCTGTTGATGGGGAAAGGTATGAATCTACAGTATGTGTCTTTCAAACGATCACCTTTGACAACAATGAGCAACGAAAAAATGAGACTGTGCTCACCTTAGACTCCAGAAAGAAGCCTTTGAGATAGCGATACTTGGACACGGCTCCTTTAGGCACAGTGACGGTTGTAGTCCACCTAAAGTCAGGGAGTCAACACATACATTCAGGATTTAGAGGGACAAACCAGCAAGGAAGAGCAGGCCGCCTGACTTTTGCATGCAACATAGTCAGAGAGACATTTAAAAGTGTGTGTTTTTTTAATTAATATAAACTTACCCATCATTCCCGTCAGGATGGAGGATCACAGCTTGTTGGAGGCTCCAGCTTCCCAGGGCTTCACAGCTGCCAACAACAGCAATCACCTCCCCTAGAAACGTTTAATTCACTTTACATTCTGTGTCGAATAAAATATATAAAACGTGCAAACTTCCTAACCTTCAGTTTGTTGTTTCTAAACAACTGCTCAAACACTGATTTTCTATATATTTATTTATAACACAAATCCCACCGAGCGGTATACTCTGTCACACACTTTAAATGCATAATGACAATTGCACTAAGTAGACTAATTTCTTTATTTATCACTGTTTGATGTACTGTTGTTTGTGAATGTCTTGTAAAGGTTTCCTTGAGTGCTTTGAAAAGCAGATTTAAATAAAATGCATTAGTATTATTATTATTTGTGGAAGGATAGTATAATATTTTGGCAATATGACACAAAATGAAACGACACAAATAGATTATGTCATCATCCATGGGGGGGGGGGGGGGGGGGGGGGGTAAATAATCATCGTGTTGATAAATTGATGTTTCTATATGTAGGTTGACTATAATGTGTTTAGCATCATACCTGGGGATGTTTCTCCTCTGACAGCCAGCGTCACCTGAGCGGTCTCCATGGTTGACTGGCGGCTAAAAAAACAGCTGGAAGACAAAAAAAGTGTTGTAATTAACAATAATAACGTTTAAAGAAGCTGCACGGAGGCTCAGAATAGCTTTGAGCTGCGTCTGTCTCGAGGCTGCTAGCTAGCTAGCTAGAACTGCTAACAGTCACGAAAGCTACCTTCTTGTTTTTGGCAGCTAACGGGATGTAGCCCCCCTTTGGCAGTCCGGAGGGGGGGTCACAGTGAGCAGGGGTCGACGGTCCCGCTGAAAGCTATCGGTCTGTTGACGTCAACGTTAAGCGAAAGCATAACGGCAATCCGGCCAGGCTGCTACACCGCTAACGATATTTAAAAAACAAAATAAAAACTCCCGAACAAAATACGATACTATCGAGAGTATTTAACGTTGAATAACCCGCTGCCGAGAGACGAGGCTCAACAATAGCTGACATTCGGCTCATTTGTGTCGAGTAAATAACATATCAAGTTAGAAACAAAATGGAGAAAAAACACGACTTCCGGGTGTACATTTTCAAAGTAAATGTAATGCACAATGCGTCAAATAGTAAGTATCGTAAACAATGACGCAAAAATAAATAAATCGGGCATATAATTCATGTTTAATCACCATAAACTACTAATGAATGGCATAAAATGGACTGGCTTTGATTTTGATGAGGGAATAGCCTCTGTATTTGTTTCCGTCTATTTTTGCTAACACTTTTATTTTGAATGTATCACTGACGTTCCGCGTTGCTTTCTAACTTCCGCTTGCTTACGCGGCGAAGCTGGCTCATACCGCCCTGTTCTGGATCCTTGGCGTGTCAATTAGTTGCATTTACGTACCCTCGGAATTTACGCGATTACCTAAAAAAGTGGTAAACAAACCGTAAAGTCGTGCCATTTAAAAAAATACAATAAATATTGTGCTGCCAATATTACAGTGGAACAATGACGGTAGAAGCGACGCATCGCCATAAAACATTTGCGACCACACGAGTCGAAAGTAACGAGATAACGAGTTTTACGAGGTTTCGTGAATCAGCTGTTATCACCTCACTATGTTGAACTGTTTAACCCACACGTGAGGTGAAAGTCCATCAAAGAAATGTACTTTTTTTTTAATGGCTCGTGCACACATACCTTTAGCGGGAATCGATACGCCGGCGCATTCTGTTGAAACTAACTAACTGTGACTTGTTTTGAAGAGGAGAATGAGGAGGAGGAAGAGGGGGAGCAGGCAGGGGGTGGTGCTTTGAGCAGCAGGGATGGGATGTTTTGAAAGCTGCGCAAAGAACTGTTGATCTCAGTCTGACGGATTCCCCGAAAGTCACAACAAGAATGTGCAGCTGTCAAAACACTTTTTTTTTGGCTGGGACATACAAGGTGAGGTAGTCTTTAAACCTCACCAGACTTGTTCCTAGAGTTTCTCTCTCTTGTGCAAAACAAACCTCCAACAATTAAAAAAAAAAAAAAAGCTGTAAAAGAAAGAGATCCTGTGCACAAGTTGAATGAGCCTCTAGCTCCCCCTGGTGTTGAAATAAACACAATACACCATGCAACATTGCAGCATAAACGACAGTAACCCCCACTTTTGCATTTGAGGACTCCTTGACTTGAGGACTACTCGCTCGGCCCACGTCGGCGTTCATTTCAGCCGATTCAAATGTATAATCATCCATTCGAGTCGGTCACTCTTTCGCCATTCTGATTGGTGGAGGCTTGGCAGCTTGACTAGCGAATCAGTGAAGCCCGGAAGTGACTATGGTAAACATACCAGATAAACAGTGGAATCGAAGAAGAATTCCACTTCCATAAGAATAAGTGCTTGAGCTGACAAGGCCAGTGTCTCCGTATCGACATCATCCAACATTTTATTTTAACATTAGATTTTTCCGTTCAGGGAGTAATCACAACTACAGTCTACAACCAGACTGGTGAGGACAGCGTGCTCTGTGTTTATGGTCTAGAGAGGACCGGCTACTTCCGGGGTTTTTTTTGGCCCACAATACAGATTAGCGCCGCCTGTTTTGGAGACATTACATCTCGCGCATGCGCGGAACGTATGGCGTCGGCTGTAATTCCGTAGCTGTGAACCGCCCATGTCGTTGTTCGAGTCGGCCATTTTAAGTAGCCCGACCCCATTTACCGACGCGAGTCGGGCAGTTCTTCCCACTGTCGACACACTCTCTCACCGCATTGTTTTGGAGTCGCTTGATTGTTGATCTTCGTCTGAATAATGTGGACTGAAAAGCTTGAGAAACAGTTCATCACCATGGTGGAGGATAGACCGTCGCTGTTTCTGGTCGGCAAGTCCTATTCAAACAAGCAGGTCAAAACGGAAAGTTGGCGCCAGATCTCAGAGGCGTTGAATCTACCAGGTAAGATTTCTATTTGTATACAAATATCGCGTTTGTGTGTAGCCTACACCCCACCGTAGTACGATGTGTAGGGGCAAAGGGCAACGTTTGCAGCGTCGAAACTTTTGATCGAAATTGCCCGTGAGCTAGCTGCTAACCAATGTGTAGCCCACTCTCTCGCGTTTGACCATCGGATAGCGATGTTTCAGTACGTGTTGAAGCCTTGAAACGAATATGAAACCTGACTCTACAGTAGGGCTGCACAAAAAAATCGCGATCTCGATTCACACATACACGTGATCTCATTTCTACACACAGCGATTCTGAAGCATTTTATATCTCGAGCTGCATCACAAAGCGCCACATTTTTGAAGCGCCCCCAAACGCAGCACTGCCGCTGCCCCCCCCCCCCCTCAACCTATGGTAAAGCGTCTTTACAACACGTGATTCAGTGGAGGAAGCCGCCTGCAGTTGAGTGTTTGGAAAGATGGTGCGTGTCCACAGGCAGCGGTGTTTCCCCGCGTCCCATTCATTGCGCCGGGCTCGACTCGCCGCCTCGCGAACGCTCGCGAAAATCTTCTAAACGGAATGTTGTCGATCTAAAATAAAGACAGATTCAGCAACTGCATAGCTTATTTCTCGCTTAAAATGTTTTCAGAAACACCTTTCGGTGAACTATTTTCGTAAAAATAAGAGAGTTTCCAAACGAGCCGCCATGTTGGTCTGCGTGAACTCCGGCGCAGACAGATGTGAAAGCGATCGTCCAATCAGGTGCAGCCATGAAGTGTGCGCGTGATTCTATGAAGGAGAGCGCCTGTCAATCATCCTCAGTGGCAGACCACCAAGCGTGCAATACTGGGAAGCGTCCACTCCCGTTTAAAAACGACTTATCTTCCAATGATAGAACTACTACTATGCCTCTGCCAAAGCAACACACGTTTTTTTGTTTTGTTAAAGTTCATCAGTGCAATAAACATTTTGTGGGAAAAAAAATGAGAGAATCGTGATCTCAATTCTAAGCAAAAAAAAATCATGATTCACATTTTTTCCAGAATCGTGCAGCCCTACTCTACAGTGGCATCTAGTGGCCACTTCTGTGAACTACATGCTCTGGCCAAAGAAAACTCCTAATTATGTGCCACTATGAAATGAGCCGGTCTTAGGTTTCCTTAATTTAAGTAGAATACAGGTTGAATTAAAGAAACATTATTAAAAATAAATAAATGACACATTGTTATATGCAATACAATAATCGATTTTTATTCAGAAATAATATTTGTTCAGCTCTTTTTGGGCTGAGTCTGTTTCTTTTTTTGGATAACACTTCCCCTGCTTTTGAAAAAATCCTTTCACAGGGTACACTTGTTGCAGGGACCCTTAAAAATGTCTTGTGTATTTGCAGGCTTTTGTAAGTGTTATTGTGTAGGTTGACCAGAATTTAATTCAACTCTAAACTGTATGAACTTTTCAGTGAAAGAGCTGAGGAAGAAATGGGACTCCCTCCGAACCCAGTTCACCCGCTACAAGAAGCTCCCTCCATCAGGAAGTGGAGCAGAGAAGACGCCCAGACAGATATGGGTTTTACGAAGGATGCAGTTCCTCGAGCCACACATGCAGAAGAGAGAAAGCAGATCAAACCTCACTCAGGTAACTTTGGCTCTCCCGTTGTTGAATAGTACTCATTTGTCGTCTGAATGAAGCTCGATTAGTGTTCACTGCCGACTTATCATGTATTCTTAAGAATTTAGAAGCTTTGCCACTGACAAAAAAATGTGCTTCTGTGTTGTTTATGAATGCTTTGATTCCATGATATTATATATATTATTATTTTTTAGGAACCCACAGCCCCCACTAACACTAGTACCAGTAGGCCTACAGGCGCCAGGTTCGAGGACCAGGACCAGGGAGAGAGTGAACGCGAGGAGGATCAGACCTCATCAATCGAATCACCATTGGCCGAATCGAGTGTGTGTGAAGAGACCATCCATCACGAGACGCAGTCCCGAGCAGGGCCTTCTTCTAAGCGTAGACGGTCTTCTCCCCAGTACCCAGATAACACAGACCTTCTGCGGATAATAGACTCATGCACTCATGCACTCATGAGGAAAGCAGAGAGGAGGGCGGACGATGCCGTCACAGCGACCCTCAAAATCCTTGAGGTTAAGCTAAGGCAGGCGCCACCAGAACTCTTGGCGAGCCTTGAACATGAAATGCTCAACGTCATTTATAATATCACCACAAAGCACAACCAGGAACGCACTCACTTGGGAGAACTGGGTCCTTGAGGCTTTTTTTATTTGATATTGTACGACTTGACAGTTGACCCTTTTGCATTTTCCACTTTACTTTACTTACTTATATTTTATACATTATGTTTTGAGCTTTTGATATTGCATTCCTTTTGTATTTTATACTTTCTACTTCTTACAATAAAACATGTTTGAAAAAGCAAATCTCCCTGCATTTTCATATCCACTGCAACCCCATTTCAACATTGTCTACACATTCCATTCATTCCATGATCTCCATCCCTATTAACAACTATTCAGCAATAATGCCTTGCTATTCTCATTTGCAATGTTTATCACCTTCACCCTATTTCAACATAGACTAGAAGTGAATAGAGGTATGACAAGGTATTTCACACTAATATTGTCTTATATAATAGACCATGGACTGCTCCTATTGCATGTGAGCCAGTCACAAATGCTGATTTGATGATGCTACATGAGTCAATTATGATTGATATGATTTTTATTTATCTTTCTGAATAATCACAGCACACAGTCAATCTGTCCTGTATCATGTCCCATTGAAAAGGCCACAGTTGACATATTTACAATAACCACAGTATATACCACAGTTGAAACCCAACACAGTCAATCTGTCCTATATCTTGTCCCACTGAAAAGGCACTGCACCATGTTCAGACATAAAATGTGTACATAACCCATCCCTAATCTGTTTGGCCCTTGCTGCTGTATTCGTGGTCTGTGGCAAGTGCGCTTGTTGTAGGGCAGGGTCTTGCCGCCATCTTCCTGGAAAAATGCCTCCATCTGGTCCTTCCCGGTCTAGAATGTCTGCCATGTATGCAGCTCTGCTCTCACTCCGCAGGAAGTTATGCAGAGCACAACAAGCCAGGACAATGGACTTGTAGAAGAAAACTCTTCAGGTCCAATTCTGTGGCTGGTTCAAATGAGGTTTAATCACTGACAGTGGAGAAAAGAAAATCACAGCGTGTCCATGAAGATCCAGTCTGTCGAATATGGAGCTAGAACAGTCTCATAATTCATAAATGCACAAAAAAGATTTACAAATGTATTTGGGGATTTGTATATACATGTGACTCAAAACACAAATACATTTTCAATGCACACACAAATATGTTTCATTTCATATGTAAGTAAAAAATATTCACATATAAAAAACAAGATTCATAAACATATTTCCAATGCACACACAAATCTAAAAAAAAATCACAAATACATGAATGTTAAAGTATTTGCAATCTTCATCAAATACGCATTTGGGGCTTGTTACATTCATATATGAACTGTTGGACCTGTATTTACAAAGTGCTTTTCATTTGTAAACCTCCCTGCATTTGTGTGTGAAACTTTTGAGACTCCCCTGACGTGACTCTGATCCACAAATGCGTTTTTTCTAAGAGGAGGTTGTCTGTAGCCAATCAGATGTCTCCCTCCTTTACAGCCAATCACGTGAGTGCGTTGCGTTGGAGGGATATGGGTGCTAGAGCCAGAATCGACCTTATTTCTGGAGATAATTTCCCTTCTTCCTGTGCTCCCTGTCTTTATGCTGTATAGATTAGGTGTACAGTTATATAAATATCTATTTTTCTTTTATAAAGAAGCATTTTATGGAAGTAATTTATTCCCTCATTCTGGGGAAGATGAACTGGTGCGGGCGGAGTTGTGTTTTAGACTTTTGGGGGAGACACTCACGTGATTGGCTGTAAAGGAGGGAGACATCTGATTGGCTACAGACAACCTCCTCTTAGAAAAAACGCATTTGTGGATCAGAGTCACGTCAGGGGAGTCTCAAAAGTTTCACACACAAATGCAGGGAGGTTTACAAATGAAAAGCACTTTGTAAATACAGGTCCAACAGTTCATATATGAATGTAACAAGCCCCAAATGCGTATTTGATGAAGATTGCAAATACTTTAACATTCATGTATTTGTGATTTTTTTTTTGATTTGTGTGTGCATTGGAAATATGTTTATGAATCTTGTTTTTTATATGTGAATATTTTTTACTACTTACGTGTTTTGAGTCACATGTATATACAAATCCCCAAATACATTTGTAAATCTTTTTTGTGCATTTATGAATTTCTGTGTGCATTTATGAATTATGAGACTGTTCTAGCTCCATAGTCTTTTCCTAAATCCTTTTGCGTTCTCCTATCGCCTTTCCTTAACCCCGTGACCTTTTCCCCAGAGGTCAAGGAATAGGAGTTAGGACCTTATTTTTTGACTATTCGACTGCACCCATAGTCTTCCAGCATGTGGAACTTATCAGGAAAGAGCTGAGCGAAATTTCTGAAATCACCTGGCTCGTCCATCTCCAGTTCCCGACACAAATTTGGATAAACTCCTTGGGCTGCTCGCTGTTGTATCCACGGCTTCACCCACTTAGTGCGCCTAATAACTGTTCGTTCTTTTTCGCTTACGACTGTCTTTTTCCAGAATAAGTGCTTGAGCTGACAAGGCCAGTGTCTCCGTATCGACATCATCCAACATTTTAGATTTTTCCGTTCAGAGAGTAATCACAACTACAGTCTACAACCTCACTCTGCTGACAACAGTGACTGGTGAGGACAGCGTGCTCTGTGTTTATGGTCTAGAGAGGACCGGCTACTTCCGGTTTTCGTGGCCCACAATACAGATTAGCGCCGCCTGTTGTTCTGGAGACATTACATCTCGCGCAAGCGCGGAACGTATGGCGTCGGCTGTAATTCCGTAGGTGTGAACCGCCCAGAGAGCAATCACGAAGAGAGACTGCAGCATTGTGAATATTTCAGTCTATTTCTCAGCGCCCATCATCATTCATTCATCATTAAAACACGTTTTTTTTCTGTCACTGTTGTGAGTTCAATATGGAGTCACAGATCAGATACAAAATATAATCCATTTGATTTTAATAGCAATTCTGTGAAGAAGTTCAGCAAACAGCCATGTTATCAATCACGCAGCTGGATTCAGTGGTAACGACACATCACTCAATGTGGGATGTTACTAAAACATGATCTAATCATGTTTTAGTAACATCCATATAGTTACAGCAAGTCGATGAAATGGTACATTAAAAGCCCAGACATAAATAATGTTAAATACTAAAAGAAATCTATATGACAAAGTGTATATAATGAAATATAAAGACCAAATTGAGGATAATATATATATATATATATATATATATATATATATATATATATATATATATATATATATATATATAATAACTATGTCCACAAATGTCTATATAATAAAATCATGTCTATAAAAGCAATAGAGACAGAACTTCTGGTTGTGAGGTTGGTTCCAGTGTTTGGATGTGAAATCAGAGTCTGCATGAGTTTCCTGTCAGTTGGTGTTTATGAGTCATAAAAGCCAGGTTACAGTAGAGTTTTTGCATGGAAGGTTTATCTGGAGAGCCAGTTTCTCCTCGCTGTGCTGATTCAGCAGATACTTCCGAGCTGGAGCTCAGCAAATGAAGAGACCTGATCCCTCTCATGAAGAGACCTGATCCCTCTCACAAAGAGCCTGAGGCTTCACCAGACTTATGATATAATAACTGTTATGGCCACGCTTTAGCTGGATGAGTGTTTCCCACCAAGGCTCCGACAACATGGTTGAATATGAACACATCAATATGCCGGGATTGTGATTTTCTTAAACAACTAACTACATTGTTTTGAGGCCTTTGCTATCAATTTTCTAAGAAAAGAAAGCATCTAATGTTGAAATCTCGGTGGATACCGTTAAATGAGATCAGCTGAAATGATATTGACTCATGTTATTTTAATTTATTCATGTTTGTGTTATAATAATAATAATAATATATGTCTTTCATCCCGTTTTGTGTAAAAAAAAAAAAAAAGACATTCAAAAGATAAACTTGGCGTTTGAAAATGTTCAAGAGCTCACAACAGATATCATAATGCTAATAATAATAATTGAGATAAGAAGACTGATCATCACTATCATTTCCCTTTGAAATGCAGATTGCTGGCACCGCGTTACCCCAAACCTGAAACATGAATCATTATTCCACAATATCCCACCTGCCCGTCAGAGCTGGCGAGGCCGAGGAAATGAATCGTGAGAGGAAGAGAGATGAAGGCGCGGAGGTCAAAGAGACAGATTGAAAAGATGTGCGATCTCAGAAAGGGAAACACAATAACGGCTAACCGGTGGGAAGATGAGTTTATCCACGGGGCCAAATTTAATTTCCTTTTTGAAAGAAGAGAATGAAAGAAGGAATTATTCTAGTTCTCTGTCTGAATGTGTGTGTGTGTGTGTCTGAGTGTGTGTGTGTGGGTGTGTGTGTGTGTGTGTGTGTGGGGGGGGGGGGTTTGGTAGAATAACTGTGAGACACAGTAACATCCAGTTATCAATGCGTTTTAATTAATTTGTATTTGTAACAGTGAAAACATGAGTTTAATCAAGAAAATGAAAGCAGCTAATCAGGGACTTGTTTGTGAACCAGAGGTCAGAGGTCATCAGGCCAAGGACCAGTATTGGCTTACAGCGACCCCTATTACATATAATTGTAATATAGTGTGTTCCTTATTAAATAATAATGTGTAGTGCAGCCTATAGTGCCAGATATAAAATGTATGTCGACAATTCTAAGCCATTACATTAATAATTCATATTTGAATGTTTATTTATATGTGCTTATTATAGGTTGTATTCATGTTAATGTCTATTTTTGGACAAATTAACATTTTTGTAAGAAGTTTGGGATCTAATCATTTCGAGTAACTCTGCAGACCCCCTAGGGGTCCCGGACCCCCCTGTTGAAGACCTCTACTGTAAACATAGGACTCATGAAACAGAACTAGAATTGTGCAATAGAGTGTAAACGGAGTGTGACGAGGTAGGTGAGGCGTCGGAGGTAAGAGTCCCAGGTAGACTCCAGAGGAGGGGGGGGGGGGGGGTTCAGAAGGGGGTCGACGGCAGGTGTTGATCTGAGTTTGGCTGCAGGTGAAAGGGAAACAGAAGTTAGACTCTCAGCACAAGAAGGCTGGAAGTGAACTCACTAATGGGGATGCAGTCTACGATCTGGCAGCATGGTGGTGAGGGAGCCCAGCATATAATATTATTATTATTATATAAAGCAGAGCCGGCTGTAGATAATACCTGGTGTCACTCCCGTAGGATGTGACTCCCACAGCTGGAAGTAAACATTAACTTCCTGTTATCACCTATCGGCTTCTGTAACGATCCTTCTGCAGAACGACCCTCGTTACATAAGAGATATCAGTGTGACCTAAAAACAGAGGCTGATGTGATTTTTTAAAGGGATTATTATTTATTTTATTTAAAACATAACATTAATGCCACCATTGGATGCGTCGTAACAAATTAAATACTGAAATTAATTTGCATCTTTAGTTCTTTGGCAGGTCAAAACAGTACAGAGTAAAAAAATATGATACAAAATTATACAAAAGAGAAGACAAAGCTACACATATCGTGACATATTTATGCTCGCTGGATAAAACATTAAAAAAGTTGCTTTTGCAGCTCCTCATAACGTCGGTCTTCCACATCGTGGTGAAAATCTCCCACGAGGATGTTCCTGCATCTAATAGAGTTTATTGTTCTCACAGCCACGTCATTTTTAATAAATCAGGCATGAATTGGAAAATGAGTTTATTTGTAAAAAGGATCACAGTGTGCATAAATATACTGGCTCCAGAAAGTCCGTTTCACTACACCTCCTCCTCATACAGCGTGCTCATCGACCCCCACGCCGTTGTTGAGCATTTGGTCTCTCACCCGGCCTCGCGGCGTGCTGTCGTCCTCCGACCTGCGCCGAGACGCCGGATCCTTCCATGGGCAGAAGGGCACGTAGCGGACCCAGGAGTGGGAGGAGAGGCGGGAGGTGATGCCGAAGGGGAGGTCGTACACCTCGTCCGTCCCCGCGGCGTAGCCGGAGACGTCGTCGTGGACCTTGTTCCAGGTCAGGAGGCCACGCTCACGCTTGGTCCCTAAGGGGTTAGAAGAAACTATCTGATACACATATGGTAATATAGCGCTTTTCTAGCTAACTAGCTACATTCAGACACTTTTACGTTCACACACATTCATACACTGATGGCAGAGGAGCCGTATCTTGGAGGAGCTGGGATTCGAACCGCCAATCTTCTGAGTGAAGGACGACTCACTCTACCTCTGAGCCACACATATGCACTTAATGCACTTACCAGGGATTGTGTTATCCAGGAAGAAGCCCAGAACGCCTCCCACGAACATATTGGTCGTCAATAATATGCGCAACACTTGGTCAACCTCTCTGACACCTGAGTTACAAAAAAAAAAACGACATTAAAAATACTCCCACGTTGATATCTAAGGGAGTTAAAGGACCGAATGCGAGCTGGCGATGACGTACCTGTTTCCAACACCTCCGGATTCTTCATGATATAGTTGGGAATGACGAGGGCGGAAAACATGGAGAAGCCGAAAACAAATATGTTCCTGGAGGAATTCATGTCTGTGAACTGTGACAACGAGAAATTCAGAACAGTGACAATTATACAATAAAATCATTTGTCTTTTCTAGCACCAAACAAATGTGTTCTAGTTGTGACACATCATGTAAATCATTGCACCAGGTGATGCATTTAAACAGGAATAAACACAGGATTGGGACTTTATGTATACAACAGTGTATATTTGAGTACCTGCAGGTTGGAGACTCCTGCTGCCGTTATGACCCCGAACATGATCAGGAACATCCCGCCCATCACAGGGGTCGGGATGGTGGTGAAGATGGCCCCGATTTTACCCATCATCCCCATCCAAATCATGAAAACGCCGCTCACGAGGATCACCATGCGGCTCGCCACCTGTCGGAACACAAGCCATTAAAGAAGTTTTGCCTGGTGTTTCTAACAAGGTCACGCGGAGGTCAAACCGCCGGTTACCTTGGTGATGCCCAGGGCCGCCACGTTCTCGCTGAAGGAGGTGGAGCCGTTGCCCGTGCCGAAGGCGGCCGCCAACAAGCTGCCGATGCCTTCGACGCCGATGCCCCGGCTGATGGCGTGCTTGGGCGGGGGAGGGGCTCCCGACAGCCTGGCGCACGCGTGGTAGTCGCCCACGGACTCGGCCATGGAGCAGACTATTCCAGCCATCATCCCGATAACACCCGCCAGGCTCACCGTCGGCATCCCCCACTGACCTGAAGAGTAGAAACGGTACTTAATACTACTTACTACGAAAAACAAGACATGTATTCATCCATTCTTTAATTGACTCTTTCATTTAATGTGCAATAACAAGAATAATATCAATATTTTGTTCAATATCGTCAGTCTGATTTTTATATTTGGTTGTTTACTGTTACTTATTTAATATATGTATTGTTAATTATTTTTAATATATTTACTGTTAATTATTTTTAATATATTTACTGTTACTTATTTCACATATTTATTGTTACTTATTTTTTATATATTTATTGTTACTTATTTTTAATTTATTTACTGTTAATTATTTAATATATTTACTGCTACTTATTTTTAATATATTTATTGTTACTTATTTTTAATTTATTTACTGTTAATTATTTAATATATTTACTGCTACTTATTTTTAATATATTTACTGTTACTTATTTTTAAATACATTTACTGTTACTTATTTAATATATTTATTGTTAATTATTTTTAATATAATACTGTTACTTATTCATTACATTTGTCCCGTTTTGCCTCACTATCCTCCTGCTGCTGTCATCGTGTACATTCATTGATAACAGATTATGTCATCATATCTACCGGGATACGGTATGGTGAACCAGGAAGCCTCGTTCAGCACGTGTCCCTTCACGTCGGTGCGAGCCAGGTGGCCGTACTGGGCCGGATCAGCAGGTAGGACGTCAGTGATGGTGAGAAGGTAGCAGACAAACCACGAGACTGAGATGCCCAGCAGAATCTAATCACAACAAACGTTACATATCTATAAATAATAGTCCAAAACAGCATGCGAGTGTATTGCAATGCCTTTCTAGAGGAACATACAGGCATGATCTGGAAGATGTACAGCTTGGAGGTGTGCAGCTTCCTGGCTCTGCTGTAGGCAGGAACAGGGATCGGTATGCGGCGGAGGTACTGGGAGAACAGGATGATCAGCATCGCCGTCCTGTGTGTGTGTGTGTGTGAGAGAGGAGCTGTCATTAGCACGATGATGCAAAATCAGAAACGAGTGATTACATCATCAAATCTGCCAAAATACTGCTGGTTCACAAGGTAAAAAACATCAATTTTTTACTTCCAAATAAGACATTTTTAGCCCTTTGTGTACGTACATGGCGGAGATGCCCCAGTGGCTGCCGACCTTTGCCCCCACCGAGTCGTACAGCGACAGGCCGATGAGGGAGACGGTGGGGGCGATGGTCAAGGGGCCGACGAAGCGCATCAGGAAGCCGATGAGGCCGGAGAACCCGATGACGATCTGGAGGACGGACGCCACCATGATGGATCCCTGCAGCTGCAAACAGGAAGGTCAAGGTCATTAGCATCAACACTCTCTCTCTCCCATTGGCTGAGTGACAGACTATAACACCAATGTGACCAGCCCCCGCCCCCCCTCCCCGGAGAGGAAACTACAGGAGTTAATCACGACTCTCCCTTCATGTTATCGTTGGCTTTCATGGAGTGTTTGTGTTGGCTCACCGTTCTAAGGCGGGTCTGCCAGACTTCAACGAAGACCGGCGAGGAAGTGTTGACCAGACTGGCGTTGTGGGTCCAGGCTGGACACTGATACTCCGGCATGGACAACATGGCCATGGCGGGGGTCAACAGGGCGAACGTGCCCCCCTGAAGGATGGGAAGCCTGCGAGGGTGACACAAACCGAGTTCAAGGAAGCCGCACGTCTAGGAGACTACAAAACAGGACATTATGCAACTGATGGTTACAATGGTTACGATCATTTCGATATCTTACTTTGAGCAGCAGAGTTTCCATATTAAACCGCTTTCACTAACGACCTGACGTGGTGATAAATGACCCGAGGTATCTGAAGGAAATTCCTAAACCGACTTCTCGTTAACTTTTACAGAAACAATAGAAAAACATCCTGACTGGAAACGTTACAATCTAGCATGGGAAGTGCACGGCCCAGGAGATCAGGTCACCAGGGGTCACCGCCCAGAACCCCCCTGGGACCCCTCTTTTTTGTGTTTTTCATGTATAGCAAAAGGAAAACTCCAAAAAACTTGTGTATATGTATTTCCATGCTTCATATATATTACTTTATATAATATTATATCTCTATATTGTATAATAGGTGAGTTATTATTATGGGTTTCATGCCTCTCCTTGCACTATTTCACTGTTTTGTCTCTTCTGTTTTATGTTTTGTATTTTAATTGTGCTAAATAAATCAACTTTTAGCCCTACTTTTGCTGTATTCTACTTATTACAAATCAATTAAAATTGAGGGCTTTGAGGGTATTTTATTAAATATTAACATCATGGTATGTAACCAACGTGTGTGGAAATACATCCCTTTAATAAAATGTGTGCTGGTACGGTGTTCACCATTAATGATTCGTCCCACCGCTGTTAATGAGGATCCTTTTAAGATTTTTTCACCACATAACTTGGTTATCGTTTTTGTGAAAAACAGCTGCCTGCGGCTGCTTGGAAATGGTTTGATAAGATGTTCGACTGGAAGCGTCAAGTAAACATGGCATAAAATCAAAAGAAACAAAAAGTGCTGGGAGGACCTCCCAAGTGTTAGGACACTTTAGTTAACGTAAATATATAACAATAAGTTTGTGGAGCTTCAAGACCGTAAAAGTCAAACTTTTTCTGCCACTCTGTCTTGTTTTAATAAGCCGGTCTGACCTGATGCCGAAGGTGACCTGCAGAATGGTGATCAGGCCGGAGGCGAAGAAGATGGTGTTAATGAGGCGACTCTGGGTCAGGCTGTCGTGCTGCAGGCAGAGACCCTCCGACAGGATGAGGGGGATGGAGGTCATCGCCCCGAACGATGTCAGGTAATGCTGCAGGGCGAGAGGACAGGGATGAGGATCATGACTCAATACCGATGTGCCTCCCCGCTTGTTACCGAGTGTTTTTTTTTTATTCAACTTTTTATTAAAAGAAAAAGAAGTTATACATGTTGCTATTATGTATGTATACATGTCATTAATCAAGAAAGAAACATTCACATCATTCCAAAATCACAGTACTTCCACACCTGGTAGGGACAAATAATTAGTGGTAGTGATAATTACAAAAATAAAAATAGGTAAATGCACAGCAGTCAATAAGATAGACAATAACAGCTGTAAAATTAATACATTTGTCTGGTACCAATAAAACATTTTCACATTTATTTGTATTAATGTGGGTTCAACAGACGCCTCGGGCTAATCAGAATTCCGACGCTCATTGAATACGTCACACGGACTGCGATCGGGAGGGTCGGCGATGGCAAGTACTACACCTAGTGGGAAATGTCCGTATAACCGGTTCGGTCCGGTTTGGCTTAGTATCAAACCGGTTTGAAAATGTTTAAACCGGCCCAAGCCTAGTCACACTCACCTGAATGGCCAGGAAAATACAAAGGTACCAGGGGGGAACATCTGTCACACAATAGGTCGGTTTATTTCTGTCTTCCTCTGTTTCGCTGCCGTCCTCCTCTCCTCTCTGGCCATCTTTAACACCCATCTGCAGAAAAACAAAAACAGTGAAAACATTTATTATTTTGATTAACATCTCTGTCAACGTCTTTCTTTATTGTTTGCAAATGTGTGACACACTTTTTTTTTACATGCTAAATATTACATATACATATACAACATACTCAATATGCATACTATTGTTCAACATACTTTAGTGTGACTACAGTAGAATGTATCTGTTTGGATATAGGGTCCAGCGTTTGCAAACTATAATAATTCACTGGAAATAGTGTTTAATAAGCAAGTGTTCTTTCTTATACATACTTAAAAAACTCACATACTGTTTGAGCATAATATATAGCACGTTACTATGGTATTTATGATAATGCTTTTAATTACATCCCACCACAGCTAACATAAAAACATTAAATAACGTTTCCCAACTCTTTATAATACAAATTATAAACAACTACTAATATATTGTTTTACATCAATCATCATCAATAATCTGGAAGGTTTTCCCTGATGATTAAAACATAAATAGGGTGTCAGAGTGAGAAAAAAAACAGGTGGAGGTGGATCCCCCTGGGACCCGAATGCCTCTTCAATGACAGATATGAACTATAACGCACGTTTGTGACGTGCAGCCGGTCACGTTCAGTCTGGTAAAGTTGCAGAAGCAAGAATGAAAAAAAAATTCTACAAAAAGAAACAAGTGGACACATGTTGTATAAATGTTAATAGGTAGTACAAGTTTTTTGTATTTACAATGTACTATTCTGATTGTTACAAATACATTAAAGTGTATTTTTTTCTCCTGGAACTAAAATCCCACAAGTCTTTCAACCTTAAGTATACTGGTACTTAGTAAGTAGTACTGGTAATACATTTGGAAGTATGTGAAAGGTAGAAAGTAATATAGCAAAGTAATGATAAAGTATATTGTCTATTAACTGCAAAGTATGTTTTTTTTAGTCATTGGAATAAGCCAAAAGTATAATTAAGCATATTAGTAGCACAGTAAGAATATATTCAATGTATAAAGCTTATATATTTTTAAGACACTAATAAATAATTTTTAATGTACTTATAATGCAAACAAAGTACACGTTAATTTGACTAATTAAGCATGTATTAGTAAATATAAAGCCATATGCTTAAAGTATACAAAATATACTTTAAGTCGTTCCACTTTAGCACATAATAGTACACTAAATACACTTCAAGTTTTCTACAATTTAATTACAATTAAAATATATTGAGTACAAGTTGTTCCAAAATAGCATGCTTCACGTTAACTAGTCATGAACACACTTAGAAGTATAACTATGATTAGTGTGGCTTCAAGTACACACAAGTATGTTAGATTTTAGTACACTAAGCACATTCATGTTTCAGCTGGGTTTAGTAAACAGTTATATAACGGTGCGTACTCCCGTTACTTGCTGCTGGAAGTCAGAAAGGAACGTCCGAAGTAGAAAATCCAACACAAACAGCTCAACTCGAAACTTCCAGCTTACTTTCTGTCTCCGCTTTTATCTGTCAGGCGAATCAAATCCAGTCCCGAGCTCTGCCTTCCACTTCCTGCCCCAATTAACCATTAAATGACCAGCTGTCCCCTCACACCAGTTCCTCTGAACCCTTCAAAATAAAACGCAACATCTGGATCTGTCTATGGAGTAGCTGAAGTGTCTTCACATCATTTATTTTTTTTTACATCATTTGCATTTTACACCGAATGGATAATGAATAATAATGAAATAATTAATGTGTCTTTAATGAGTCTAATAATATGAACAACACTGTGTGGCTCACACTTATGCAATGGCAGTTTTAGCAGAAGTTGCACAACTTTTACAAACTTCCAACTAAAACCACGTGTACGTGTGCAGCAGGATGAATCAGAATCACTGCTTAACAAGATGCACAATCAGAAGCATTTATATATAGATATATTGTCAACGCAAGGCACGTTTAGCAGGAGTCGTACTTACATCAAATACAAGCTTGGTGGCTGCATTACTTCCTCTCCCTGAAGTCATTGTTAATTCAGTACAAGGTAAAAAAAATGTTTTTGGCTTATTGAGGTGGCGTTCTTAAAAAAAAAAAAAAAAAAAATCTAGGAAGAAGGTAATTTTACTTTTCGAAGTGGAAAAAAAAGACGGACCAAATTCAGCTAATTTATCTCAGGATCAAAGTTCAACTCACTTATCATTCAGTTACATATTACATGTTAATACATTACTTATTTCACGTCGCCTTATACATCAAGAAAAGAGATATTTATTGTGTCTAGATATGAAAGAGGTTCAATAATATAATAGTGAACGGCATACTTAGATATGAAAGACAAACGGACTCACACAAGAACTGATTAATAACCCAGAAAATAGGATGGATAGTTAAGATTTATCACTTAAGAAATAAATAACGCCCAATTAAAAAATCACATTCATTTAATTTATTTATGTTGAGGGAAAAAACTGAAGCAAACTGACTTGCACGTTACCTCAAACTGTCACCGTGGAGTTGACAAGGACAGGAAGATGATGTGATAAGGAGATTTAAAGGCCTTCAAAGGGAACCCCCTCCCCCTCGCTCAGAGGGGGCGAGGATGTGGAGGATTGATACGATCTCTCCGTGTGATGCTGATAAATGCGTAAAGACGGGAGTACAGTCTCAGAGATGATGTGAAGAAGCACTCTAGTTTTAAGAGGGAGGATGCTATATAGGACAAGTGTCCCCTTCCTCCCTTTATTGTCTTTAAAACGCTTTCACGGGATTAAATCGGGTCAAACTGACCCTAAATGAAACAAGGAAGCACTTTGAGACACCATCACTTTTAGAATAATGCTCATATGTGCAGTCAGCATTTTATTCTGAAAGGATGCTCTTTGCAGAACTTTAATAATAACTTCATCCTTGCTATGAAACAGGCTGCCTTGTCTCTCAATCCACTGGAGAGGCCCCTTGGACTTTATGAGAACCTTAATGTATATTTAATGTATTTGGATGTCATATTTCAATATATTTAACTGCAGCCCCCCTCCTCTTCCCTTGTCTTGTTATTGTGATATGATTGTTGAAAAAACGTATTATTCAGGTGTTGAGTTTAAAGGAGCGATTCAGTCAGTTTAAGGGAAGATATTTTCAGTTCTTACTCATTAGAAAAAGAGAAGTGTGTTTCCAAATCAGTCATTGGGAAACCGCTCCCTCTAACAACTGTACATTCCCCCCAAAAATACAAATAAAGACATTTAACTGAGAGCATATAAAAGATACTGAGTCACATCCGAAGTCGCACATCATTATTTTGCACAATAGAACAGACGGACTGTGACACATTCTGACGGGGAAAAGTAGGATGACGACACGCAAACACCGGGGGTTCGATATCAGTCAGAAGACGTCAGCTAGCTCGTCTATTATGCCTTTTTATGGTCACAAGCAGTAAAAGACAGCTATCTGTGCAGATTTAGTACAGCATGATCCATAACTTTCTGTAAATATCATAACATTTGATCTGCATCCAAACAAGAGATCAGGTTTTACTGGAAACTCTGAGTCAGTTAACTGTATATATGTGAAATGAGGGAAATTCAGAGTTTTCAGTTCCAGAAAGAGATGATTTAATAATGGGCTCAGTTACCATGGTGACAGTGGGTTTTTTTTTGCCCACACAGCGTCCGGTCACCCTCAGCCTAGAATAAAAACCTCTGCCACCCTCATAATGCAACATATCTACAATCTAAAAGCTGCTGTTTTTAACATTTAAATCACCAAACATTAATTATTGGATCAGATTGAAAGCTGTCATGTCTCTTTGATCGATATATTAAAAACAAACTATATCTTTCATCCCTTCACTGTTTGTCAGATTAAATGTTTAAATGTTTAAAATAAAGAGTAACAAGTTACTTTTTAAAGCTAAATCTATTTTTAACCTTAAAATGAACCGAACACATTGTTATTGGGTCAGATTAAGAGCTTGCAGTCATGTATGTCCCTGTGTCTTTGATTGATATATTAAAAAAACAAACTATATATATTTTTCTATCTTCACTTTTTGTCCCCTCAGATTAAAGCTGAACAAAAGTTTAAAACACACAACTTTTCCATCCATTAAGGGAACGTTCAGTCTGGTAAATGATGAATTTAACTTAATAAAACTTTATCCAGTTAACTGTATCTTGTGCACACACATTCCATACATTCATATTTCCACATCCACTGAAATAAACCGGAGGCTCTATCTTTTCTTTACCTGTTGCCGTGGTGACTCGTGGCATTGGATCTCCATTGACGATGGTTTCTGCTCAGTCATCGTGCAAAAACTGAACTTCTAGAACCGAAAACCTCCGTTTCTCGTCTCAGGATCGACTCAACAAGGGTGTAACCACGTTATAGAGACACGTTACAAGTGCTGATGTCATGTCAAAGACTTTATTGTCACCATAGTAACGATAAGGAAACATGGGTTAATGGTTATAACTGGTTTCCAGCAAAGAGTTTTGCTTTTTTTCTTTTCAAAGCAAAGAAGCGCCGGCACATTTCCATTCAAATTGTGAAGTAGAAAAAAAAAAAAAAAACTTTGTTCCCGAGCTGCCGTTGAACTTTCCACCAGTGTGAGTGGCCTTGCAGACGGGAAAGGTTCAGTGCTATTTAAACAAGACTTCCTGCAGAGATTGTTATTGTCGAACAGCTTTAATCCATTTACAGCTTTTATTGCAACGTCCTGATTTTAATTCTGTTTTTGTATCTCTCCCTTTGTGTCCAAGGGAGAAGCACTTTGTGTTAAAAAGGCTCAGACACAGTCTCAGCTGGGTGTTTTTTGTTGTTGTCAGGGAACACACATGGAAATTAAACTGCAGCTAAACAGGAACACAAATTGAATATTTAGTGATCAATATGCACAACGAGCGAGTGAGCTCCTCCTGATAGGAGTCCACCTGGAGACGATCCAGTTTCTCTGCTCAGAAGGTGATGGAAATAAATGAATGGAGCTTCTTTTTAGATGCATTTTGAATAAAGAGGCTTTAAAAAATACATTGAAAGTGCTTGAATGTGCCTATAAATTTGCCATATGAGACAGGAACAAATGCTTTCTGCAAACCAGAAGGTGTGTTGAATGATGAGTTTTTTTGCATTTTGGTCAGGTTAGTTGCCAGATGTACAATAATTATCATATTTGTATGATCATTTTGCATCAAAATGCCCCAAAAGTGCCCACAAGGTACGATAATTTGACTTTTTTTCAAAGCGTTGTGCAGGTGAGACTGAATAAAAGCCGACGGGGCTCACAGGAAGAATCTCAATAAACATTCAGGCCAATTGAAGACGACACACTCACACTCGAGTCAGATTTCTGTGGTCGAGGCGATCGAGTGTGATCCACATTAGATGAGATGGAGGACTGTGATTGGCTGATTAGTGTGTTTGGGGGAGTCACATGAAAGTAATCCAACAACGGGAGAAAGCAAGAGTATAACACTTGACCTTTTGACACTATTTCATTGTGTTCCTTCTCCCCTCATAGGCAGCTTCAACCTGATTTAAAAAAATAAAATACAATCGGGTGACTTGTGTGTCTTGTGTTTAATTAAATCTGTAAAAAGTAAAGCTGTTCTATTAACCAATACATGTCATATCAGGAAATAGAGGATTAAGATTCTACATTTGTACTGTTAAATATTTATCTCTTGCGGTCATTCTGAGTGAGACTTTATCTTTTGACTCATGGTGGTAAATAAAGTCAAATAACATGGCAGCTCTCCAGAAACACAGCGGTGAAATGTTTGCTTTTCCGCCACGTCACTGCTGCAGGATCTCTGGTGAATGAAGCAACACCAGGTTTAGTCCAACAGTTAGCCTCCCAGCATACGTTGCCACAGAAACTGAGCCTGAACTATTGATTTTTCGCTATGGACCCAAACCAGCTGAAGACCAGAACAAAGAAGCTGATCCGGTGAACCTGCCTCGCCTGAGGAGGTATAAATAATGGCTGACTAACGAGGGGGAGTGGGAACAGGTGAGCAGGAGGTGAGGCGACCCCAGGACTCATTAGAGACAGGTGAAACTGATCAGAGGGCAGATTAAAAGGAGGGATTAAAACTAAAACATGACGCGGCTGAACAAAAATCCACAAAAGTAAACAAGCAAACAGAAAGAAAGCATTAAAAATCCTGAAGAGAAAACAAAATAATGTATAAAATGAATAATATCATTTAGTAAGAGACACGAAGACACGTCTTATATTTGAGATTATTCAGATTGAAATGTAAATTTGAATATAACTGCCCGTTAATGTGTAATTGATAGAGTGCAGTATGAAACATAAGGAGGTAACTGTCATTTCTCGTATTATTGTCATAATTTGGCTGAGAAAAATACCTTCCAAATCACAGGAAGTCTTTGATATATGAAAAGGTGAACTTCAATAATGAAGCCAACATTCGGTGTGGCTCAAAATCAAGTTATGAAGCAGTTAGAAGTGTAGAAACGCTGGTATTTGGGGTTTTGTTATTTCCGTCTCCTTGTTGTGATTTAAATCCCGGACAAACAAAGGTCACCTCTCACACCAGAAGGTCATCGTTGAAAGTCCCCTTTGAGCCTCGGCCTAAGGTTGGTCCGAACCTCTAAGTGACGAGCTCTAATATTGAAAGTAATCCAGTTAAAGTCTCTGAGCTGTCGCCATGCCGACCCCGTGCCGACGTGATGGGATCACTCCCGCGAGCGATGTTTAACATCAGTGTCAGTTTAACCAGAGAGCTGAAGGTCACAGCGGGGAAGAGGCTTCCATCATCTTTAATATCGCGTCAATATGAGAGACTTGGACTATTAAGGAGTTATATAACTCTGTTTATTGCATGCTAGGGAGCAGTGAGACAGAGGTATAAATCACTTAATGCATAGAAATGTGTGCATGTTTTATTAAAAAACAGGGAAAATCCTTTACAGTTTTGTGAGATTTGTGTTTTATAACCACCTCACCAGTCAGCCTAATTAGATAAAAGTTGCTCCTGAAGGTATTTTGCAAGTGTTTTTCCAAGTACTTAATCCATAATTGCAGTTATGTAAATGCAAGATATCCCCCCCGTGTTTAAACAGACGGACGAACACGCCAAGACCACTGAAACGTTTAGCAGTAAAGTTCTCCAGTACGCGGCGTCTCGGGTGCAATTAGTCGGGGAAGAAAATCAATGACATGAAAGGCCTAATATGAGATTCAAAGCAGCTCTCTAAAACTGTCTCAGACTGGAGTACGGGACTGTCTGTGCAGGCAGAGCTATACAAAATATAAAAAAATCTACTTTTAATTTGTCAGAAAGATGCCAAGGATTCCAGCTACTTTTATCCAATCAAATCCAATCCAACATTTTTTTTTAAGCACTTTACACAACAAAAGTTGACCAAAGTGCTGTACAGAAGAAAAGCCCCAAATTACATAAAAATACAAAAAATAAATAAATTAAAAGACATAAAAATAATAAGGGCCACACAATAAAAAGCAATGAAAATAAGAAATTTAAAACAAGGAGACAAGTCGACATCTTACTGGGTGCCAAAGGCCAAGGAGAAGAGATTTTACATGTACTTTTATTTCTGCTGCAAAACCGAGGAAATTACGACGGCATATTAAGGCAAAAAGTAAAAAATCATCTTATGGGTGTTTATTGATCGGGGCCGTTGGGCTAAGATGCTAGCGGTAGCTTTCTCTAGTTGTCATAGCAACAGCAAACTGGTCAAGCAACTTGTTTACTTCCTCTATGACAAGTGAAATCTACCGCTAGCATCTTAGCGCAACCGCCCCGATCAATAAACACCAACAAGACGACAATCGTAGAAAAAAAGATAAAATATAAAACTGACATAGGAATGGATAGTTTCACGTCTCGGTGTTACAGTGTTGACGAGGTTTATTTTACACTTTGTGCTACCATGGTTACCGCCTGATCAGATTTGAGCCCGCCCTCATGTCTTGCATAAAAATCAAAAGACAAACATGGACTTTATTATCTATGAGTTTCCCTGATTGTAAATGTAATCAATCAAAGTAAAGTCAGCCTCCGGAAACGCTAACGAATACAGAATGTGTTTTCTTTGGGCCGGCTGCCCTCGCTGTGTTTACACAGTGGTGACTCACCCGTAACCCAGTGACTCTTGTTAGCACATTACAGCTAACAGCATTAGCATTAGCTTGCCCTGCAGTATAAGGTCGGGGGGTCATGTTATCAAGAATGACTGCTTTTACTCAAGTTTCACAAAAGAAAAAACAACTTAAACTCCATCTCCTCTGCACTGTGGCAATACCAACACACACACACACACACACACACACACACACACACACACACACACACACACACACACACACACACACACACACACACACACACACACACAGTTGCTTAATTGCATTTCCCCCCCGAGGCTAATAAACGTTTAGAGATGCCACCATGGTAATAAAGACCGGCCCCGTTCATAATTTATTCATATTTACCTTCCCTCCGTTTGTACTCGTCACCCTTTTCTCCCCAAACACCTCATTAGGATCTTCACCTTTTCATATATATGTTTCATAAACAGGGAAACTGTTTGACTAAAACATTAATAATAATAAAAAAAACCTCTTTTATTTCCCACGGTTCACTTCAGGTTATCTCCATATTTAATCATCGTTGGATCCGATTCTGATTTCCAACAGAAAGAGATCTGATGAAGCAAGTATTACACATTCTAATTAGCCGTCACCTGCTCGGCCGTTAACGAGGATCATTCAAATCCTGGATTACACAATAAAACACAGCTGAATCCTCTTGGTGGAGCCATCGTGGGAGCTATGGAGTGCTGCATTGTGGGAAGGAGCTGCACAGTGTGTGCAGATACAAGCCCTCCATCATCCCGTTCAATAAACGCATCACAATAACGGGCAGCTCCACGATGACACCTGCATGCATCTTCTTATTCTGCGTTGGTTGTCAAGTAGGCGACCCAACAAAGCAGATTGTTATTCATCCTTTTGTTGATTTTCAGGAGGACCCGTTATTATTTCATCTTTATATTTGGTTGCTGCAATTTCTATGTCTATGTCTTAAATTTGGGGATATTTTGTCCCTGTTTTTTAGTTTTAAAGCCATATTCGGATGTGATTTTGATAATCACAGATCATTTGAATACTTTTTAAAACACTGAATTAAAATATAATCAGACTTCATCAAAGGAACACTTCCTGTTGTTAAAACATGAATATGTGAGATTAATTGGAGGGGACAAACAAACAACAACAAATAAGATGAGCATCGTCATATTAACTGCATCTTAGTGCAACAGTCCAGGCTTTAAGTCTACTGCAAGGGTAATGGCATTAATGTATATGACTTTAATTAATTTAATCATTAATAACATCTTAATGTTAATATTAAAATTGTAGATGTTGTTCTGTTTATATTAGAACAGCAAACAGGAGGAACAGAGAAATGTGCTTTTCTTGTTCCTAAAAAGAGAATGAATGAATTTTATTGAGGAAGGTTTTTTAAAAGATTTTTTTTATTTTTATAAATGTGCCGTCAGACCGTTCGGATTCAGCTATTACCGAGATGATCTCATATTTCATGTTAGGCATGGAGAAATGTTTTCTTAATTAGGGAGAACTTTGCTTCAGTTCTTCTACATCAGCGAGCGGACAAAAGACTAAAGTGGCTCCACAAAAGAGCCGAATCTCAGACTATAAAGACACTTAAACCAGACGGACATTAACCCAGAGTGGATGCATCGTCTGAGGACGGACGTCTCAGTGGTTTTAAAGCTTGCCCCCCCCCTCCCAAAAAAAAGATCAAAGCCCATCCGAAGCTATTCATGCAGCATCGTATTGTCCTCCTGCCTTTTGTTCTTGTGTGTAAATAGTCGTGATGAAAGCGGTGATGCCCCCCCTCCTCTATATCTTCATGGCTCACTAAAATATTAATAAGCCTGCAGCAATATCAGTAAGGCCACGACAACACAAACACAGCGCCGCATGTGGATGCACACGCGTTCTGGACACACACACACACACACACACACTGATCAGAGCATGGGTCCTTGTATAATTTAGTGCTTCAGTGCGTTTGATATCTGGTGGCTGGATGGCTCTCTGCTCTCAGTGACAGACTTCCCCCCCGCTGCTCGATGCTCACCACCACAAAACAAGGGGATTTAAATCCCCCATCATTCACACCAACCACCGGGTTTGCGACGGCGTGTTTGCTTGGATGTGCGATCCACGCTGATTATTCCAGATCCCAGGATGCAGGCCGTCTGCAGGAACAAAGATAGATGTGGAGGCACGAGAGCACGAGATTCTGCTTGCAGCTGTTAGACTTTCTGGGTTATGGTTGCCGAGACATGATTGGATTTGAATGTACATCTCCATACATAAAGGTCAGCGCTTGTTGTGTAAACATTTCTGTCCCCGTGCATTTCTAAGCATCCGCAGAGATAAACACTCTGAGAAATACAGGTTCTACCCAGAACTACCTGCTTCTGAAGAACCCTGCTTTTGAAGAAATAGTTCCTCAAGGATTGTTAAAAAGCGTGGGTAGCACACACACCCACACCCACACACACACACACACACACACCCAATAAACTCAACCATGATTGTTGGTGGTTGCACTGCACCACATCAGCCCTGGTCATGTAGGGATCTGGATGACATATGGGTTCTTGTAGAACCTCCCTGCTTGGGTTCTAGATTAAACTCTTCAAATATAAATGTTCATATTCCAAGCACCTATTTGGGTTTGAGATAAAACGCTTCAATTATAAAAGTGTTCTCAGTAGAACCCCCTGGTTTGGTTCTAGATGAAACTCTTCAAATATAAGGGTTCCCAGTAGAGAGCCCTTGGTTAGATTCAAGATAAAACTCTTTATATATAAAAGTGTTCTCCGTAGAAGCCCCTGATTGGGTTCTAGTTGAAACCCTTCCAATAAAAAAGGGTTCTTGATAGAAACCCCTTTGTGGGTTCTTGTTAGCACCCTTAAAAGCTGGAAAGGTTCCTTGCAGAAAACCTCCAGAGAGGGTTTCACTAGAAGGGTTGGCTGTAGAACCTCTCATAGGGGTTCTTAGTTCAACCCTTCATGTTGGGATCTAGGTAGAACCTTATAAAACAAGGGTTTGAGGTGAAACCTTAACTCCAATGAGGACTAAAGGATCGAGGGAGCAGCTTTATTTCTAAGAGTGTATAAGACGAGTCGTTGTGAATTGATTCTCAAACGTCTCACTCTTTGACTCGTGTTTTTTTCCCCGTGTCTGAATGAAATGACTAAATCCACTGAGGAAGAACAAACTTCCCAACGAGGAAGCAAAGAAAAAACAGAAGATGCCGGCGGTTGTCAGTTTGAATGTTCCGAGTCGTGCTGAGCTCAGCATAATACGGTTGAGCTCTGTCGCTGCACACGTCCGCCCGTCACGGTCTGTGATGGAGATGCTGTTCATGCATCGTGTAGTTTCTCAGAAAGTTAGGAATCAAGATCAGATCACAAGTTCACACTAAGAGTCCAGGATCGACTAGAATCACAAACAGCAGAAAGTCCTCTCACTTGAGTGTTATTCACAACTACTACGCTATCGATCTCCGATCACTAGCTTTTCCTCTCCTCCTGATGCTCACATGTTCCCATGGGGAACTGGGATGTGCTGCAGGCTGAATGAATTATTGAGAAGTCGGTTGGGCTGAATTCTGACGGGTCAGACTCCATTGTTGCATACGGCTTTAACTTTCTTGGACAAAATGGTGCATTAGTCTATATTTAATCAGCAAATATTAAATGTGGGGCATCACTGCAGTACGTGATTACATAACCTCAGCCAGAGACTAGGGGGAAGCCTCTTCTGAAAAACAAAGGAGGGAAAAAAAAAAATCTTATCTTGAGTGATTCAACCACAGGGCAGAACATCATGAATACGTCTGACTGGAAATGTAATAGAATCCAACACGGTAGACCGGCAATAAAAATGATTTAACATTCAAATATGGTGCTTTTCACAACACCGGCAGCATAAACACACTCTCTGAGATCAATAAAATAACACTCTTCTTTACAAAGCATTGCACCTGCCCGTCCTCAGGGCGTGAACCTAATCCCACCGTCTCCTCCAATCTGTGTAAATCATCACCTGAGTGACACTAAATGCTAATTCACTTTCTGCCTGCATCAAACTTCAATCAGACCACTCTCTGTTGGCGGGTCTAATGAGTCATGACATTAACGGTGCCTGAAGCGCCTCCTCCTCCCACGCTCCCACAGCCCACTCCTCTCTTTATAAGGAGGCGCTGCTCGGCTCCAGTCTTCAGAGCAGCAGGCGCCCAGTCAGCGCAGCTCTCTCCTGCTGCTTCGGGAAAACAGAGGAACTGGAGCCTTTTTGAGCTTTTGTATACCTTTGGAAATACCTTCATCCCGCCGAGATGAAACTTGTTTTTGTCCTCGTCGTCGCGGTGGCGGCTTTGTCGACAGGTAGGTGATGAGTTGTTCTTCTTGCAGAGTGCTGTAAGTTAATGAGAACAGTTCAGCACCATGGACAGCGACACCTGATTGTAACGTAGAGCTCTTTCTTGTAATGCAGAAAATCTAGCGCTTCCAGTGGTGAAAGAAGGGCAGAGAGAAGATGTGGTATGCTTTTTTTTATTTCATTTTTATATGTTTATTATCAAGTTTAAAAGAGCAGCTATATGCAGAAATTAAATTGTTTGTTGCAGATAACACGCTGTTTGGTTGAAGTCCTGTCCAAAGCCCTCTCCAAACCGGATTCCCAGCTGGACCAGGAATGCAAAGACATTCTCCAAGCAGGTTTGTCAGTGTGCATTGGGGGTGGTAAGCAGGCAGGCATAGTTAAAGCATCAAGGACATGGCTGATGCAGCACTTTTTTTAACTGTCATGTTGCTGAGACATCGCAACACATAGAAAACTTGATCAAGTAGGCTTTATCCTGGCAAGCAGCTCATCACTACATAGAGGTACCGTGATCGCTTGCAGCTTTTATACTACTTACCAATACCAAACAAGTGACTGATCAAATCATCAAATACAAGATGGGATTTGACATTAATGTTTGAGACTTAGAGCTCTACTCAGTGGACCTTTTGATTTCTTCTTTTGTTGTCACAGGGGTTAAACATGCCCCGCTGGACAAGAAGAGCAGCGAAGGGATAGAGGGGGCCAAAGGTCATCCTGAGGAGCCAGAGGCAAAAGGAGCAGATGTGAAAGACATCGAGGCTCTCCTGAAATCCGCGGAGGAAAAAAGAGAAATCCCCGAAGACGAGCGCAGCCAAGAGTCCTGGAGTCTGGGTGACGAGAAGGAGAAGAGACACGAGAACGAGGAGGATGAGGAAGAGCGGGAGAAGAGGAGCGGCTGGAGGCCTGGACGATACCACCAAAGAAAACACAAACGGGATGAGGAGCCTCTCGGAGACGAGCCGGAGGAAGAGCGTAGCCAAGAGTACTGGGATGTGGACAAAAGGCAAGGGAACGAGGACGAAGACGAGGAGGAGAGACACAAGCGCATATGGAAGCCCTCGCATCGCTACCACCACAAGAAAAAGTTCCACAAGCGCGGCGATGAACCGTCGGAGGGGGAGGAAGATGGCGAACGCAGCCAGGAATCTTGGGGTCTCGACAAGAGGGACTGGAGAGCCGGAAGGTACCACCAGAGGAGACACAAACGTGACGAAGAGCTCTCAGAAGAAACCAGGGACGAGCCGGATGAGGAACGCAGTCAGGAACACTGGGACTTTGATACTGGAAGAGAAAAGAGGGACTGGAGGGCCGGAAGGTACCACCAGAGGAGACACAAACGTGATGAAGAACTCTCAGAAGAACCACGAGAGGAACCCGATGAAGAACGCAGCCAGGAATCTTGGGGTCTCGACAAAAGAGACTGGAGGGCCGGAAGGCACCACCAGAGGAGACACAAACGTGATGAAGAACTCTCAGAAGAACCACGAGAGGAACCCGATGAAGAACGCAGCCAGGAATCTTGGGGTCTCGACAAAAGAGACTGGAGGGCCGGAAGGCACCACCAGAGGAGACACAAACGTGATGAAGAACTCTCAGAAGAACCACGAGAGGAACCCGATGAAGACCGCAGCCAGGAATCTTGGGGTCTCGACAAAAGAGACTGGAGGGCCGGAAGGTACCACCAGAGGAGACACAAACGTGATGAAGAACTCTCAGAAGAACCACGAGAGGAACCCGATGAAGAACGCAGCCAGGAATCTTGGGGTCTCGACAAGAGGGACTGGAGGGCCGGAAGGTACCACCAGAGGAGGCACAAACGTGATGAAGAACTCTCAGAAGAAGCAAGAGAGGAACCTGAAGAAGAACGCAGCCAGGAATCTTGGGGTCTCGACAAAAGAGACTGGAGGGCCGGAAGGTACCACCAGAGGAGACACAAACGTGATGAAGAACTCTCAGAAGAAGCGAGAGAGGAACCGGAAGAAGAACGCAGCCAGGAATCTTGGGGTCTCGACAAAAGAGACTGGAGGGCCGGAAGGTACCACCAGAGGAGACACAAACGTGATGAAGAACTCTCAGAAGAAGCGAGAGAGGAACCGGAAGAAGAACGCAGCCAGGAATCTTGGGGTCTCGACAAAAGAGACTGGAGGGCCGGAAGGTACCACCAGAGGAGACACAAACGTGATGAAGAACTCTCAGAAGAACCACGAGAGGAACCCGATGAAGAACGCAGCCAGGAATCTTGGGGTCTCGACAAAAGAGACTGGAGGGCCGGAAGGTACCACCAGAGGAGACACAAACGGGATGAAGAGCTCTCAGAAGAAGCAAGAGAGGAACCCGATGAAGAACGCAGCCAGGAATCTTGGGGTCTCGACAAGAGGGACTGGAGGGCCGGAAGGTACCACCAGAGGAGACACAAACGTGATGAGGAGCTCTCAGAAGAAACCAGGGACGAGCCGGATGAGGAACGCAGTCAGGAATACTGGGACTTTGATACTGGAAGAGAAAAGAGGGAATGGAGGGCCGGAAGGTTCCACCAGAGGAGACACAAACGTGATGAAGAACTCTCAGAAGAACCACGAGAGGAACCTGAAGAAGAACGCAGCCAGGAATCCTGGAGTCTCGACAAAAGACACGGAAAGGAAGACGCCGGAGTAGAAAAGCGTATTTGGAAGCCGACGCATCGCTACCACCACAAAAAGAAATATCACAAGCGTGGCGGAGGATCCTCAGAAGAAGAGGAGGAGCAGGGAGGTGCTTCAGAGGAGGACTCAAAGGACAAGGCCGAAGCAACGAGGTACTTCCATCTGTCGTAACATCTAACCAACTTCTACTTTCATCCATCCTGCAAGTGTACATGTGGTGACTTTAACATACGTTTTGGTTTTCCAGGTATGTGGCAGAGAAGCGCAACCCCTGGATTTATCGCGGTTTCTACCACCCTGCATGGTATAAAAGGGATTCAGATGAGCACGCTGCACCCTCCAACAAGGTGGGCTTCATGTGCTGGATTTGGTTTCTGCCTGCATATAAAACAGTAATATTATTGAAAATTACAAATATGCAGACTGAGGAAATTTGACCATGCTTTTTTTTTTTTTTTTTTTTAAATATGTCCTTGGGGTAATTCTATCATTTTTCTTTGCTTATTAAAATTTGAATTAATGTGTTTGTAATAATTAATTATTGACTCCACACTTTTCTCTTGATTCTCCTGCCTTTTTAATGTGTTCAGATGGAAGAACTGGCCAAGTTGCTGAGCTACAAGATGAACCAGCTGGCCAACCACTCTAATCAAGAGGAGCCAAAGAGGAGCATGCACCAGAGAGCACTTTCCCCGCAGGAGGTAAAAAAAAAAGAGAGAGGAAACTAACATATGAGTGACGTGAGGATGCATTTGCTGCCACGTTCACTCTGTTAAACCTCTAACTAGACCGCCGGACTTAAAGTACAGTAGGAATTATGTTAATTTATGGTGCATCATCTGGTACTGATGAGCAGCTCTATGTAGCTGCCAAGATTTATATCAAGTCCACCCTGACATATCATAGAGAACAGATAGATTTGTATGTTTAAAAAAATAAAGACTTCATTCTGCTGGCGGTTCTGTAAAAACGAAAACCCCCATGTATATTTAGCTGACCCAGTAAAGCCACGAAGCACATCAAATGCCCTCCACCACTGTTTCAGTGTGTGCTCATTATGGGAATGTCTAGTCTTCATGGAGATGTCCGCATTCAGCCTTCAGAGCATCACTGGATATGCATCTGTGCAAATGCACATCGAGAACCGGGGACGCTCGTCGTGAACGCATGAAAGGAAAGAAGTGTGACCAGTAAATTCACCGGCAGCGCCTCGTCCCTCCACTCTGAACATCATCCCATCTCATTTTTACGACTGCTGCAGTAATCACACTTACAACCTCATGATTACAGCCTCCCAGAGCAATCAATGTCGTAATACGCCCATTAAAAAAAAGAGAGACGTCCCTATCTTTTCCCTTTTTTCCCGCATACTTTGAAGCAGAAAAACAAATCAGGGAGGAAGTGTAGTGATATCATCTGACTCAAGGGATTATAAGGGAATGTTAAGGACCCTAAATAACACATTCATGTATATTACGCAGGTTTTTTGAGCAGGCAAGAGAAGAAAAACGCAATTTATTATGATTTAATCCTGATAATCCTATTCAACAATTACATGTTTCTCATGTTTTCAGGAGAAAGAGCTGGAAAACCTTGCAGCGATGGATACGGAGCTGCAGAAGATCGCTGCCAAGCTGCATGACCACAGTGCATAAAACAGGATGGATAAAAGCTGTCTTACTGTATGTCAGTCCATTTAGTGTGCTTACTGTGTTAAAAAACAATTAAGAGATTAAAAAAAAAAAAAGCCTGGAGTCTTGCCAAAAACATTTGAACAACTTGTTTATTATGGTCTTTATGATATTCTGATGTTCTCTAATTAATCAGCATGGGAATGCTTTTGATGTTTATATGTATAAAGAGAAAATATGAGATTCTAAAATAAACACGTCTGAGACAAAGTATTCAAAACATTGTGTTCTAAGGAGCTTGTTCAGTCTGCACTCAATAAAAGGAGTTATTCTGGGACCAAACTTATATCTCTCATGTTATTTTCCTGATGAAAAAAAGAAAATGTGTTCATATTTCCGTCTCTTTTTTCTTTTATTCTGTGCAGAAACAGATCACATTAGCTGCTGGATCATATAACAAATGGCACTTTCTGCAGGGATAACAAACTTAAAATAAAAAGTTGAAGCTGGAGAACATTATCTGGGTGAAAAAAAATAATTGAATTTGCTCTCAACACGCTGTGATTAATATCAGCAGTTCCTTACATAATACAGTACATACACCTAAACGGGCTTATAGTTCACTCCTCAGCATTTCCTTCCTCTCCACTATACACTCGTGCTCTGATGAACGCCAACCAGACACTCATTCCAGATGTGTCACATCGGTTCAGCAGGAAGAGGAAGAGGAGTCCTCGCCGAGGGGGGCGATCCCTACAGGCCGTCATCGTCAACGCGCCCTGAAAAGATCCGATCGCTTCTGACTTCCTTTTATCCGTCGGCGTCGGTCACTTTCTGTCTCTTCGGCGCCGGTTCCTCGGCTGGCCGGGAGGCTGCGTGTTTGGAGCGGTTGTCCGCGGCAACCGTTGTTCCCGAGAGGAGGTAGCCCCCGCCGCCGCTCATCAGCAGCACGGGATGCGTCCTGTTAGGCAACACCTAGAGACGAGACAGGAGGCGTTAACTCCACTGTCTCTCCGAGGATGCAAACACGTTTTCATCCACTTGCTGCACAGCACACAATTATTAAAAAAAAAAAAAGCAGAATGGGCCGTGACGAGGATTTTAATCCCAAAGGACAACCAATAGGATAGAAATTACTTTCTTTCTCTAGCGGTAGATGAAGGATTGGAGCAGAAACAATTAGTAGATGACACAAAAATAAGTAATTAATGGTTTAAGGGGAATCAAAAATGGCAAATATAACTGTACTGTGAGAATTAGCTGCTTTCCTGTTTTAAAGTGTGAATATTTATGGACAAACAATAGATGTTAGTCAGACTCAGGAACCTTTTTGAATCTTTGTTACAATTTTATATATAATAATAAAAATAATTGAGAGATTAATTGCTTATGAAAAAAGCTTTAGAAGCAATTCTGAGTCTCTGAATGAAAAAAATAAATACATAGAAATACTAAAAAACAAAGTGGGTTGAAACCAAAACAGTCGTTTGATCCATCGTTAATATAAAAAGTATTGATTAGAGCAGCTTTATCAATACAACTCAAAACAAAAAGATTAAGTTTGACCTGGTAATGGCGGAGCCAGGTGTTTGTGAGTCTGACGTCCACCGTCCCGCCTTGCTCCTTGAGTTTTGTGAAGCACTCGATAAGAGGCTGCAACGGGAAGCAAAGGGAAGGGAGAGTTGAAACACACAGCAACATTTTCAGCAACACATGATAAGTAGTGTAACTAGAGATGCACCAATTCTAATTTTCTTCCCCGATTCCGATTTCTTTAAAAATCTGAAGAGCTGGTCACTGTGATTTCAGAGCATCGTGCATGGGAATGAATTAAACTATCACCTAGTACACTATGTGTGTGTGTGTGTGTGTGTGTGTGTGTGTGTGTGTGTGTGTGTGTGTGTGTGTGTGTGTGTGAATGTGACCAAATCTGAAATAAGAGATCGAGCAGCTGACAGAACAGAGCATCTCTTAAAATGTCCACGGCCGTAATGGAATAAGGACATTCCCCCGCTGGAACTCTAAATAAAAACAACTAAAAACCTGCTGTGCTAATGTGAAATCTTCCCCAGATAACTCCTCATCCTCATACGTGTTGTCGATGACCCCACCTCTTTGTACTGGGAGTAGACGACAAAGGGCCTGGAGGGGGAGAGGAACTTGATCAGGCCCATGAGGACCGGACACGGGTGAAACCGGCTGGCTATGACCAACCTGCAGGAAACAAACGGATGATCAAGCAAACCTGTCGGACGTGAAATACATCGTATTGGAAAAGGCATACGGAGGCAACATCGTAAATCCAGCTCATGTGTTGGAGATTTAACCCCCATGTTAGACGTTTACTTCACACTTTATCTAGCTGGATGGGAGTCGGTGAAGGGGCTGATTTAGGTCAATAGGCTAACCAGATCAATACTTCAACCATCAGAAAAAGCTATAAAGCAAAGGCTTTTATTCTGTATGACAGGAAACTCCCTTTGGTCACCTTGTGAGGACGCCGCCTGCTAAAGGGGCGAATGCTTTATCGGGACTTTTATAGACATACTTGGCACATTTTTAATCCCCGTAGATCTACTTCCTGTTGTTTACCACAGTGCCGGGCAGAGAAAACCACAAAAAAAGTGAAGAGAAACCCGTGAAAGCAGAAGCTCGGGTCTAAATCTGGAACCAACCCGTCTGCGTTCCTGCCTTCCAGCAGCGCGGCGGCCGACGCCAGCTTCTTCCGTTTCTCCTCTTGCTTCACCTTTTTGTCCTGAGCCTGAAACAAAAACATGCGATATTTCCTTTTATTTTAACGTACAGGCGCATACAAAGAATACGTTTATAAATATAATATATAATGTTCATGCAATCAGTTTGATAATATATAGGAAGAAGGTTAGATAGCCTAAAGCAGGTTGCAATAGCAAAAGGTGCAGAACACAGTCATTGGTTAGTAGCGTTGCCATGGTTTCAAGAAACCTCTCTTTGACGAGAAGAAGATCCAGCAAGTTAACTTCAAACCTGAGTGTGTTCTTTCACTTCTCTATGAAATATGACAGCAATGATTATTCTTGTCTATTATATTTGGATTTAAAAAAAAAAAATGTTTTATTGTATTTTGCACTCTCCTCTTTGCAGCTGTAACCCTGACTATTTCCCCACTGTGGGACTAATATCTTATATTACAGATTTAAAGGCATGACAGTAGGAAGAATATTAGGAATGTCGTATAAATTTGTAGGTAGTGGGCGTACTTTGGCTTCTTTGCGTTTCTCCATCTCGTCTTTCTTCGGGTCAGCGGCGGCGTCAGCGGCGGTGTTTGTCTCCATGCTCGCTCCCTCCGGACTAGTCTCTGGTTTCTGGTCCTCCTCTGCAGCCGTGTCAGACTGCTTTGAATCTGTAATGTTGACGGAGAAAATTTACCTCAGATTCATGTCAGAAAGGGTAGAAAATACTGATATAAATGAGTGAATATCAGGGGATCATATGCAAATACTTTGTCTACTTTGTCTATGCAAATACTTTGATCATATGCAAATACTTTGTCTTCTATTGTATTTCAGCACCATCTAAAAACATGAATATAAAAACATAAAAAAGGCTCTGACCGGTGCTGGGCTCTTTGGCCGTCGTGTCCAGGGTGCCTTCCAGCAGCGCGTTGACGTGGCAGATGGGAAACTCATGCAGCGTATCGTGAAAATGTGCAGGAAAGCCAAAGTTCTCCACCCCCGCCCGGACCGGTCCACCTCCCGGGTACATCTGGATCACCGAGCCGAAACCTGGACGAGGAGGAACGAGGGGCCAATTATAGAGAAAAATACATTCTTTGTATCGAAATGAAATAATGTAAGAAAAGTGCCGACGTACCCCCCATTCTTTCCATGACGGATCCCAGCACGAGGCCCGCACAGGTCTCGAACACCAGAACTTTACTGCCGGCGTGGATGTTTGCCAGAGTCAACATCTGGGCCAGCGCGTCGTAACGCAGGTGGCTGCATGACAGGAAGACACACAGTCACCTGTCTGTCTCTCTCGGCTACGTTAAAGGGACATTTCACCGTGGGAACATGGATCTGGATCATAAACGGGTCATATATGTAGTCGAAATGTAAAACACGTTTCCAATTTGACTGAGAAAAGGCAGAAAGTGACATTTTGTCACATGTGGATGGAAGACAACAACTCCCACAATGCACAGCTCTGCAGGCCACGCCTGTTATAAAAGGACCGGTCCAGTTCCACTCACAGCCCGAGTCTGAAGTGGTCCCACCACTGGTCTGTAACAGGTCTGTAGTCTCAGTGGGTCCCACCACTGGTCTGTAACAGGTCTGTAGTCTCAGTGGGTCCCACCACTGGTCTGTAACAGGTCTGGAGTCTCAGTGGGTCCCACCACTGGTCTGTAACAGGTCTGGAGTCTCAGTGGGTCCCACCACTGGTCTGTAACAGGTCTGGAGTCTCGGTGGGTCCCACCACTGGTCTGTAACAGGTCTGTAGTCTCAGTGGGTCCCACCACTGGTCTGTAACAGGTCTGTAGTCTCAGTGGGTCCCACCACTGGTCTGTAACAGGTCTGTAGTCTCAGTGGGTCCCACCACTGGTCTGTAACAGGTCTGGAGTCTCAGTGGGTCCCACCACTGGTCTGTAACAGGTCTGTAGTCTCAGTGGGTCCCACCACTGGTCTGTAACAGGTCTGGAGTCTCAGTGGGTCCCACCACTGGTCTGTAACAGGTCTGGAGTCTCAGTGGGTCCCACCACTGGTCTGTAACAGGTCTGTAGTCTCAGTGGGTCCCACCACTGGTCATTAACAGGTCTGGAGTCTCGGTGGGTCCCACCACTGGTCTGTAACAGGTCTGTAGTCTCAGTGGGTCCCACCACTGGTCTGTAACAGGTCTGGAGTCTCAGTGGGTCCCACCACAACCCCAAAATGTGCCGACTCACCAGATCTTCCCCGGCTCCCGGCCGTGGTACATCATAGCCAGGATGCGACACGATGGTTTGAGAACCGTCACCGTGTTTTCATACCTGGAAATAAAAGCACAAGGAATGAACAGATAATTCCACGACTTTATTTAATAGAAAGTCTGAAAACAAACTGTGACTCACTTCTTCTTTTTCTTCTTGATGTACTTGGCCTGGGCATATTCAGTCTTATCTCTGAACGTGGAGCTGTTGTCTACCAGCTGCTGGACGATTTCCTGCAGAGCACACAGTTTTTTTAAATATTTTCTTTTGGCCAATGGTTGAAATGGATGAGCTCATTACTGCCTCCCCGTTTGTGTGTGTCGGTGATGACATCATCACGTACCTGACCCTTCAGTCCTTGCTCTTTGAGCGTCTCGATGTCGTCCCTGGTCAGCTTCTGGGATTTTCCATCGTCCACAATGTTCCTGTTGTCTGTGCCTGCCTCCTTTGCATCTGGGAACACACACACACACACACACACACACACACACACACACACACACACACACACACACACACACAGAGAGAGAGAAAAAAAAAGAGATGATTCAAAGTGAAAGTGAAAGCATAAAAACAGCATGGAATATTCCCTTTTACACCATGCAACAGTCTAGGAAAATAACATGTAAAATGATGCATTCAGTGTCATTCCCTTCATTTATTGTTTATACAGTAGGATTCATGCACATGTATATTTGGTTTATAGGATTATTGAATATATCTATAGTGAATCTGAGTGTGTTTTTAAACTACTTCATGTTTGTCTTGCATGAAGTGTTTCTGTTGTGATTAATGTCTAAATGTTTAATTGCTGCTGTAACACTATGCTCTCTCTCTTCTTCCCACAGTTAGGATCTTTAACATGTCCTGTTCCCCCACCGACACACACCTGCACTCATCCCTCACTTTAGGTCCGACAGGAAGACAACTTCCCGTTATTCTGATGACCAAAGTGTCATGTGTGTGTGTGTGTGTGTGTGTGTGTGTGTGTGTGTGTGTGTGTGTGTGTGTGTGTTTTGACAGCAGGTTACACACTTGTGGAGGTCTCCGTTTCCTTGGGCTTCCGTGGCTGCAGCATCCCTCCAGACACGCACTCGAAGGTGGTGCTGTACAGCTGACCCACGGTGTTATCCAGGAAGAACCACTGCTTCTCAAAGATCACCTTCCTGCAGAGATAAACAAACAAACAAAGAGCACAATCACCTCTACGTCCCCACGTCTGCTCATGGTTCAGCCCCAGACTTGTACAGTTATTTAACTTACTTCTTCGTTTGAATCTGCACAGCTTTGAAGATATCTCCCCGCTTCAACACGACGTAGTCCCCGTCTTTGATTCTGTGCAGAGAATCGTCGTCTCCGCTGTCCGCCATTGTTTAAGCAGGAGAAAGCTGAGAGAGTCACCTTCAGATAATATTTATTAATATTTAGGAGTCGCCGTTGACGAGGCACGGCTTCATTAAAGGCACTAAATCAACCTGAAGTACAAGCAAAACACCGCGAAGCGACGTTTCCACGTGTTAGCTTCCGTTTCCGCCTAGCTCTCCGCCCCAAGGACGGGTAGACGATTTCAGAACGCAACGCTCCAAGCTAGTCCACCGTGATTGGCTGGAGGTGCGTCGCTGCGCTCGCTAGCCAATAGGAGCGAGGTGCGGTGACTGAGTCGACGTGTCGATTTCAGAATCATCAATGGACGTTAGTTTATCGTCTCCCTAGGAGAGGGAGGGGAGGGGGCGCTAAAACACGGGAGAGAGTGTTGCTGAAAGGATTTTTATTTGTATTTTTTTATTTATAGTTATTTATGATTAAGAAACGGTCTTTTGTGTTATAAAAATAACGTTTATTATTATTATTATTATAATTATAATTATTATTTTTATTAATGTTATTTTCTTGTAAAGCACTTTGAATCTGTGTTTTTATGTCATACAAATAACGTTTATTATTATTATTATTATTATTATTATTATTATTATTATTTTATTATTATTATTATTATTATTATTATTATTATTATTATTATTATTATTATTATTATCTTATAAAGCACTTTAAAACTGTTTTTGTGTTATACAAATAACGTTTATTGTTATTATTTTATTATTATTATTATTTTATTATTATTTTATTATTATTATTATTATTATTATTATTATTATTATCTTATAAAGCACTTTAAAACTGTTTTTGTGTTATACAAATAACGTTTATTATTAATATAATTATTATTACATTTGCCACATAACATACATACACATTAAATATATTGGTGAATTAATTTTAGATTATAAATGGATTATACCATATTATTATCAGTAAGTAGACAGGCCCACACAGCACCCTTCCTTGTCCAGGGACATGGGAGATGTAGGATAGACTATTCCCAGTCTAGCTGTTTTAATGTTCATAATATCACATATATCTTCATATAGGCTAGTATGTATTTAAAGATGCCGAATGCATTAAATATTTATAATATATGGTTAATATAATCATTATTGTACTTACTGTGCTTGTAAACTGACCGTATCCAGCGAGCCGCTGGACCACTCCGACGAACCAGAGATCGATGAAGTAGAGGCCGCCCTGTCCAACCTGGAGGTGACGCTGGAAGGCGGACTCACAGACCGCATTCTGGTAAACATTTCATTAGTTTTAAGCGAATATGAACCGTCATTTCGAGGCATCGGGGTCTGTTGCAGCAGAACACCTGTTTTTGAAGCAGGAGTGATAGGTAGGCCTCCGATGACTGCATGTCTTAACACGGTGATGTCAGGAGAAGACGCAGGATAATTCACAGTTGTTTGCCCCCCCCCCCCCACCCCCCTGTATACATTGTAACAAACTATATTCAAACAAATCCCTTTCTTTTATTTATTTCACATATCATTTTGTGACTAACTGGAGAATTGATGACGTGCATTTATTCTGGTCAGATAGAGTTGTTGAGTACGTTGAGAATATTCACTTTTAGACACTAGATGTGAGACTCAAGATTAAATTTAGCTCTACTGTACTATTCTGAAGCGTGCAATGTCTCTTAAAGCAGCTTATAAATCACATAGTTTATGAAGTCCTTCATGAATTCATGACATTTTCAGAGTTCTTGTGAAGCTTGTCTCTTCAGGCATCAAAGCATGGCTATGGCTGCATATGCGTTCTGATGCAAACTTAAGTACGTCCATGTAATATTAATATGAATTGAGCAGAATAAAATATTCCCCGCCTGCCACGAGTCATGTTTTCTTTAAGCACAGAATATGATACTTATATCGAATCACTGTCAGCATCAAAGCTCATTACAGTCTATGAATCGAGATGTATTCAACCCTGACTATAAAAACTAATTCCTGTTTAAATTGCAAACGAACAAATGAAAATGAGTGTTGAAATACAAGTTATACCCTTTAATGACTTTTTACAAAATGTTTTTTTCTGTCTGAAACAAGGGCATCTCTTAACCTTAAACAAAAAAAAAGCTTATTTCCTCCAAATATTAATCCAAGTTTTGAAAGAATCTTGACCAAATATTTACATCAATGCCAGTATTTTTCTAGTGCAGGGTAGATTGTTTAAACTGTTCACAGCAGGATATCTAACGACAAAAAAAAGGTGTTGTTGTGTGAGTGAAAATGTTACATTTACAGTATTTTATTTCCATTGCTGCAGCCGATGAATGCTGTACTTTCACATTGCAACATGTGTTAATATACAACAGATGTACTACAGGAAGCACAGGCTTATAGATCCTTTCATTCTTGACCTCCGGTTAGTTTGTGGAACAGTTCTTCGTCTAGCGTCTCGTTCTGGTCTTTCGATCGGGTGGAGAGGAAGATGTAGCCGCCGATGAACTCGTGCACCACCTTGCAGTCGCAGCTCGAACAGCTGAAGGCTATGGACACGTTCTGGTCGAACTCGATGGTCACCTGGAATCACACAGAGGGTGTTCACGTCTATGGAGTACTGCCGTCTGGAGGCGGCGGGTGAAATCAGAATATATTATATGTATATGTATATGATCCCTCCTCACCTGTCTGATCTCCCAGTTCACGTTCCACTGCTTCATGTTGGCGAACCTCCACGTGGTGACGGGCAGACAGGAGGACATGTCGATGCGGATCATACGGTTGTATGAGATCCCCAGAATCTCATCCTTCTTACTGCCTTTGAATCTGAAATAAAAAAGGCCAAATTATCATTTATAAATCATCATCTAGATCAGACCCGGTGGACGGACCCCCTACTAAATGTTGTATAAAATTGTGTTTCTTATTAAACCGGGCCAATAATAATAATAATAATAATAATGTGTAGTGCAGCCTAAAGTACCATGAATAGAAGTACTTTGTAATGATACAATGTCATGTTGACAGATTCATATATTACATATTTATTATCATATTATTATATACTCATATAACTATGTTTGTATTTATATTCTGCTGTCAAAAGCACTTTGTAAACTGTAGTTTTTAAAGGTGCTATATAAATAAAGTTGTTATTATCATTGTTATAACTATTACTCATTTTTAAATCGGCATTTCTACATCACAGTTTCACAACATAACATTTAACAAATATATTTATATTATTATTTATTTATATTTCCTTATTAGAGGTTGCATTCATGTTAATTTGGGTGTATTTTGGGACATATTTGGGAAAAAAAAGTTTTTTTCTGCAGACTGCAGACCCCCTTGTTGAAGTTGTCTGACCTAGATGTTGAGAACGTCACCAGTTGTGTGTGTGATACACCTGCACTGTACCTGACGATGTAGTAGTTGATCCCGAACTCTGGAAGCGACTGCCAGGCCTGGATGAAGCGCATCTTGGCCTCCACCAGCGACAGCCGTGCGATGTTCTGATGGGCCTCCAGGATCCGCGCCGTCAGCTTGAAACGATCACCAGATTTAGAACAGGCAGCGTGGAGAAGACAGAGATTTAAGCTGTCGGACAACAGACCTGCTTGGTCTTGTGCTTCTTGGTGTAGCGCGGGGAGAAGAAACACTCGGCGTTCATCTCCATGGCGTCGAGGTCGGGAGCCGCCTGACCAGGAGGGGGCGCCAGGCTCTTCATCTGCAGGAAGGACTGGATGTTCCTCACTTCGGACTTGTAGGAGCTGTAGGCCATCGTCTTGCCCTTGGAGGCCAGGATGCATGCGGCTTTCCACTTGGCGTACTGCGTTTCCTGCAGAAATTACAGCACGGGTACAAAAGGTTAAACAGAAGGCAGCATTATTATTAATATTATTACGCTACGAAAGATCATGTTGTCTTTAGAGTGTCATAACTCCTTAATGGTTTGTGCTAGAAACAAGTGTTTTTTCCCTTTTAAACTAGAGAAACGGGGCTAAACAACGGTACCCTGTTTGCCCATGTGAGCCATTTATTTCCAACAACAAAACAAATGCGTAAAGTTGTAAAGATGTGACTAGACGTCTCCTCGTCTCCATTTTGTACATGTATATCGATCAGTTCTCATTCTGGCAAAAAAACACTAACCAAAAGAATGTCCATATTTCATAAACAAAAGGAACTAGAAGCTTCAAATAACTTCTAGAACAATCCAAACAAGTGTGTGAAACTTTCTACATTGAGCTTTTCTTTCGTTACAATGGTTTGCAGTGCTTTTTTTAATAAAATGTGTATAAATTCAAGGTGCGTTTTTTATTTATGGGCTAAAATCCCCTATTATAGTGTATAGAAGTATTTAGTGAGTGATACACACAGTTAGATGAGGTTGTGCTGATTCTGGGGATGTGTATAACTTGATGATACTGTAAAAAATGACAATTTTATAGGGCAAAACACAAACGTATGAAAAGATGGAAAGTATGGGTACCAAGAAGAAGATACTTTCCTATCTTGCACTTCGATCCGTATTGTACTGATCGCGATATACTGTTTCACTTTCTTCCGTCAAAATTCACTTATTGTGAGTCACTTTGGATAAAATCTAGATGGCCTGAATGTAAAAATGTAAATGTAAGAGAAGAAGCTTACGTTGTCACATCGAATGTACACCTCGTTCATCCCGTCAGCGACCGGGAGGAGGAGCTTGATGCCGAACTTCTTGTCTGTCACGTTGACGTCGGGGACGACCTCGCAACCTGTCCAATCAAGAGGGACGAAGGAAGTCAATTCATGTATTTCTTTTCCAGTTTTGAAGAAGAAGGCAGTAGACGCTAAATAGACTACAGGCTCAGATTGTTATAAGATGGTTTCAAAATCATGGAAATGACCCTACAGAGAAATAATCTGGTCTTTATATTATCATGGGATGGGTCCGGAGAGGGATGCTGGTGTTTGTTCAGAGATTCATCTAAAATATTTTAATATTTAGCTGATCTCGATAATGTGGACACAACACTCAAAGATTTCAGAAGGAGACATCTCCGAGTGAGACACAATCCAGCAAAAGGGCAAATAAAAATGTTGTATTTCTCTGCAGGATCTTTTTCTATAATGTTGTCAGACATATAATAAATCTGTGTGGCAAAAATAAGCACTTTTTTATTGGATTTACATGGACAGTTGCAGCCTGTTTATTGTCTGCAGCGTCCTCTTTTTATTACTGGAACAATTACAACAAAATGTTGTCCCAATTATTCCCTTAAAACACAAAAAACATGGACCTGATATTTGATTTTTAATACGTTTCCATAACCAATAAGAGAACAAAACAACAATTTTTCTTTTCTGTATTTAGATATGTTTTATTCTGCTTCTCTATCATTTTATTTAGATGACTGCTAGTGTAAAAACCATGAAAATGAATTGAATGTGTTCTTCTTCACTGACCTCGCAGGTGAAACTGCTCTATGGGTTCTCCACTGGAGGTCTCCTTGGTCTTGTAGTACGAGATGGTGGTGTCCTTGAACACAAACCAGTACTCTTTGTACGGCCGCAGCGTTAGTCTTTTGGGCCTGGTTTCAGACAGAAAGAAAGAAAAAACAAATCATGGTTTTTGCTCTGCGAAACAGTTCCTCTGAGGAAAAAGACCCATAAATCATCAAACCACTAAATCCAGCTGATTTCAGGGCACTATCAGGTGAGTAAATGTGCATTTGATTGCATGTTAATGTGATAGGAACAAAGGTGGGTTTACCTAAACAGCCGGAGGGAATCTGCCAGCTCTGGAATGTCTGTAATGTCTTCCTGGAGGGGGGGTGGGGGGGGGGGGCAAACAACTGTGAATTATCCTGCGTCTTCTCCTGACATCACCGTGTTAAGACATGCAATCATCGGAGGCCTACCTATCACTCCTGCTTCAAAAACAGGTGTTCTGCTGCAACAGACCCCGATGCCTCGAAATGACGGTTCATATTCGCTTAAAACTAATAAAATGTTTACCAGAATGCGGTCTGTGAGTCCGCCTTCCAGCGTCACCTCCAGGTTGGACAGGGCGGCCTCTACTTCATCGATCTCTGGTTCGTCGGAGTGGTCCAGCGGCTCGCTGGATACGGTCAGTTTACAAATGTGATACTGAAAATGACAGGATTCAAGTTATGTTGCAGGACTGAAGACTGGTCCAGGTGTGAAGACCACTTTCTAAAGGTCTCGTCTCGTTTCCATCTCAGACAAAGAGGATGATTTCTATTTCAAGGTCACTAAATTGCCTGATTTATTTTCTTACATCCTCTGTGTTTGCTCATAAAAGGACAATTCCCCTTTGCGATGCCTTATTGATTATTAAATCAATACATATCTCTTATATATGCACACATATACAGTATATATGGCAATAAAATAGATGAATGAAATATTTTTATGGGAATGTGGATTTTTCAGATCAACTTGAGGAGTGTCTATAAGTGGAAAAAAAACCTCTCTGCTGACTTTTCTAATAGCGATGATGAGATATTTGAATAAGTACGAGTCATTAAGACTAAGGAAGGTTATGCAAGGCAGGGATGAGTCAGAGGGAGCTCTGGGATCAGCCACGGGAACAAATGTGTAGGTGAGTGCAACATTGATTTCTCGTTGAATCACCAAGTTGCACAAATAAAAACAGCTGAGCAGATCGGAGACGGCAAAGTCGCAGCTAAAACTAATTCTCTCCCTCTCCAGTGGGATTCTCCTCATGTCCTGACACGTCCTCACGTGGATTTAGATACCAAACCAGCTCTCCAGGACCCTATTCACAGCTCCAAGACACCCATATACTGTACCTAAAGCTAATTTAGGCCACATTACCCCCCCATGCCCTTTAGAGAACTGCAGTTCAGGATCACAAGCCAATTTAAATCAGGACTGAAGATCATGTAATATTAAAAAGAGTTAAAGATATTGCTTCCAGCAGAGTTTAATACTGCTTTCATACGTACAGAACCTTATATCACGATGCCGGCGTGTTGCTCACCTGTAACGAAGCAAACATCAGCATCTCCTCCTCCGTGCAGTCTATCTCCTCCAGCAGGATGGACCAGCGGGCTTGTTCATACAGCTGGGTTATTCTGACAGCGTCGTACTAAAACACACAAAAAAACACACACACATTTTATTAAATCCCAGTAAAGTATATATTTAAAAGTAGAAGGGATACATTTTTATGTCTCTTACTTTAGGATTGAGGTCAAAGAAGACGTTGTACTTGAAGCGAAGCAACAGCTTTTCTTCATCTTGGATGTCTTGCTCCATCAGAGACCGTGACGAGTCCAACCACCTGTCAATCATAGAGAGGACCGATGAGACGGGGGCCGTGGTGAGAGATACCATCCAAACAGGTCAACCTGACTTCCATCTACCCCGCGTGGTTGATTGCTTTGTCCACCAGGGAGAGCGGCTGGAACATCTTGGCCAGCTCGGCGGGCGGCAGGTTCGGCTGCGACTCGGCCAGAGGGTTTTCTCCGAACCAGAGGCTGGTGGCCGACACCGGCATCCCGTTCTCCGGGTCGTAGGTGGCTGTCATGGTCTTACTGTACATGGGGCCTCGAGTAAGATTGAAAGAAAAGTGAAAAGGCATTAAAAAGGAACATTTTCAATCATAAAAACACGGATGACGCATGGTGAAACTGGAAATGTACCACGTTAAAAGGCAGCCGAGATCAGAGGTCTTAATTGGAGTGATCTTTAAGGTCGAAAGGGAGGGGGCGTGTCCGGTAAACCCTGAAGAAGGTACTGAACGATTCTGTCAGATCTCTGCAGAACTATATTTAGACATTTTCTCATTACTTCTCCTCCTCCAGTCACTCGTAGAAAGAACCCCTTCTAGGACTGAATCTCAATGAATCCAATTACAGGCATTATTAATATCCGTCTCACGTCAATCCAATCAGAGCTGATTTTCAGGGAAAAACACAGGTTGAACTAATTATTTGTTAATAACTTGTGTTTCAGGGGTACCTGTGCCTGCTGGTCCCCCGCTAAGTAAATCAATGTCCCAGATGTCATCATGTCCTGAGTTCTTGTCTTTCTTCTTCTTCTTCTTGGAGGGATCGTCCGGAAGCTTCAGGAGGGACAGTTCCTCTGGTCTTCTGATGTCTGACATGGAGCGAAACAGGAAAGAACGTGGATTGAAGGTCTTACTACTAAGATCAAACAAGAATATCTGCGTCCAACACACAGGACGGAGAAACTCACTGAGAACCCGACAGATCTCCGCCACCGCTCTGAAGACCACGCTGGAGAAGCTGACGGTCATTTTGATGGTTTTCTTATTGGGGAGCTGGATCAACAGGGGTTTGTTCTGGGGGGTGTAGCGCAGGGTTGCATCCGCCTGAGTAGAAACATATTGGATTTAGAACCACACCTGTAATATCCATGAATTCCTCTCTTTTTGTGCTGTTTTGGAGATTTTCGGGAAAACTATCCCTGTCTATAAAATGTATGTTATTAATATAGTTTAAGTGTTCACACAAAGAGACAGTGAGCCTGTTTTTGGAGTGCCATATAAATTGCACTAAAGTTCTTTTGTACACACTTTTTATTCCCCATTAAATGGGTTGTTGTCGCTTTGTTAACAGTCGTTATCATTGTTTAGTTCTTTGTGTTGTTGAACAATACTTTGAATTATAGAGCCGACAAATCTTTCAGGCTGAACTGACAAAATAAAACCACCGGTTGCTCTTCCTGCCTTACGGAGCTGCAAATAAACACATTTCTAGGGACATTTTTAATTGCTTATGCATTTTAAAACATATTGAAGATCTACACCATTCTTTCTTTTCTTCATTCTTTTTCTTTGTTTAGTTTTTTTCTCTCTTTGTAAAGCGTCTTTGAGTTTGGAAAAGCTCTATAAAACTCTAATGTATTATTACTACTACTATAATAATTAATAAATCACTTTGGCATCTACCCATTACCTGAATCCCATATTTGTCCAGGGTCCAGTGGGTCTTCAGCAGCCAACATTGCCTCTGTTCCCACCACAGGGCATGGTCTGACCAGTCCTGGGGAGCCTCTGCAGACAAGACAGGAAAAAAACAGATTACTACCATGCTACAGTCACATAACTGGACTTCTGGTTAATAACAACCTGCTACATCTGCTACCAGCACTTCCTGTCCCCTACTGTTGTGTGGGCGGCGGAGTACGATTAGAACGCGTGGTTTTATGAGTCTACCTGACATCATGTTGTGACGCCGGGCTGAAATCCACCCGGCGATGACCAGCTACTTAGTCATCTATTATGTCTCATGCTGTTTGAAGCACCTTCCTTTACACTTCGCTCCTCTGAATTCACGTGAAGAGATATCACATGGGATCGCGTCTGAACTTTGGCCCCTGGGGCTCCTACGAGCCGACGCATTGTGGCACAAAACAATGGCTCCCGGTGCAGAGAAATGCAGGGCAAACAAGGGTGTGGCTTCACTAACAGACCTGCAGTGGGAGCAGTGGGGGGAGGTTTGAGACACTGTGCTTTTTTTTAACCTGGTAAACAAAACCAAAACTGACTTACTGATCTTCTCCACCAGCTTCAGCATGAGGCCTCCGATGTGCAAGTCCCCCTTCACCCTCAGCTTAAACTTCATGGACTCATCGCCGGCTTTTTGATCCACCTGCACCGACAGCTCCCAGGATGTTTCTCCATACTCCGCGGGTGTGATCATGGCCCTGTTTGAAAAAGAAAGAGGCACCGAGATGTGAAGATATCTCCCATCACGGAGCCACAAAGGAGTACGACATCTCTTATTAATCACTATTTTTCTCCTGCTTTCTTTGGTTTGGAAGATTAGGAAACATCTGGGATGAAAACATGAGTCAGCGGTTAAAGTGTTTCTCAACATCCTGTGGGAATCCAAATGATCTTGGCCAACTGTGAACAAACACAGATTCCCTTTGGGTTTCTGCTCCGAGGAGCAACGGAAAGAAAGGGATTTTCACGGTGTCTTTCTTCTCCCTGCAAATGATACCACAGCCTCCCTGGAGTACTCCTCTCAGACGATATATACATATATATATAAATATATACAATATATATATATAGTCTGAGAGGTCAGAAGACTGGCAGAGTCTTCTCTGCTTCTCTGCTCACTGTAAACACATAACACAGCTCTCCGGCTCCAGCAAAGCTATGGTGGAGTGATTTTACTTATGAGAGAAAGAGTGTGTGGATGAAAGACATCAGGCAGGTAGGAAAGGGAAGAAGATTGGAGGAGGAGGAGGAGGAGGAGGAGGAGGAAGGAGGAGGAGGAGGGAGGGTACATCTGTGGAATGTGTGACGAGCACGGACATGAATGTGGTGCAGGAGAAACAATAATCTCCACACACTGCACTGATCTGCCTTCATATCAATGCTGGAAGACACTGCCAACTCACACACACACACACACACACACACACACACACACACACACACACACACACACACACACACACACACACACACACTCCACTAGACTGGGGGGGTGATCAATAGAAAATACCTGTTTTCATTGGTCCCGGGTAGCCTAGTGGAGACATATAGTGTGTGAAACTGTTGCCTGGGAGGCTTGTTTTTTCTAATGAACACACTTTTCTTGGTGCTACTCCCTCTGCAGCTGTAGGGTACAGTTTTAAAGTTGTGAGCGTGCGTGTTTGCGGAGGGAAGAAGGCTTGTTGAGATGTGTTGGAGCGTGATGTATCGACTCACACAATAATAAAACTAGCTGCAAAAAAAAAAAGATGGAAGAGGGGCAACCATGTCTCAATGGCCTTCATCAAAAGACAAAGAATGTGAAATAAAATAAATTTTTCTTAGAAAATATGGAAGCTCTTATAGACTTACCTCCACACAAAAAGGTTTTATCTACTTATTTTACAATACAACATAAGAACTTAAAAAAGCAACATGCAGCTTCTCTTTGCTTTATAATTCATACATAAAGCAAAATAAACATATAATAAACCCTGTGACATTTTAAGCCATAACCAACACTACTTTTTAGTGTCAGTCAGGCCTTACTTAATACAACTGTACAATAAAGTCCTAGAAATGACCCACTGACTTCCTTCTCTAGAGCAACACCGTTCACAATCATATAATGTGATTTTTTCCTGCTTTATTCAATCCCATCTGGATACATGACGTTAGTTAAACACGAATGAAACCACTCTTACCTTGTTTCAAAGTGTTTCTGCCGGTGAGCTATTCCTAGAAATACCTTGTGAGCTGGATCGGACCGGTAACGAGGCTCCTTCGGCAGCAGAGACACGCCCCGTTCAGACAGGTAGCGCCGGGGAGGAGGAGGAGGAAGATGGAGGCGGCACCGTTAGCCGGAAGTACCGCTCCGGAAACCAGAGGTGGGTTTGAGTGTTTGAATTCACACGATGTCCAGTGTGCTGTTTCACCGCTACTTCGGTATAAAACACGCCAATTTAAACGTCTAGCTAACTAACTATATACACGACAAGAGGGAGCTAACGCTAGCTAGCCGACCACCAACGCCAACACGCTCAACCTACTTAATAACGGTCCTTATTAGCATAACGCTAACGCGTTTCAAGCTAACGCATTAGCTTATTAGCTTATGCTAATAATGGCCGCCGGTCCCCTGGGGAGCAAATTAACGACAACAGCAGGTTGATAATACAACTGAAAATGATTAATATAATTTGAAATATATAGTACTTTAAGTAAATACATATGGAAGCCCATTTACATCAGTGTCGGGGGAAAAAAACTCAAAATAATTACTTAGTAACTCAAAAATAATGACTAAGTAACTCAAAATAGTGAGAAACCTCAAAATAATAACCTAGTGTCTCAAAAATAATGTCTTATTAACTCCAAATAGTGAGAAACCTTCTCAAAATAATGACTAAGTAACTCAAAATAGTGAGAAACCTCAGAATAATTACTTGGTATCAGATGTAACACACTTATTGGTCATTATTTGCAAATAAGAAGTCATTATTTTGAGAAAATGTCTCATCATTTTGAGAAACTAAGTCAGGTTTCTCTTTTTTTCCTGACTGGTGGAATGGGTTTTAAAATAACACACCTTTCCCAAATTTGAAGGAAATGGACCAAATAAATAAATAAAATGGCAGTTAGCAACTGATATCCCGTTTTTCACTGAGCAGCCATGTTACTAAATAGGCTATTACAACTTTTATTTGATAAAAGAATGTGATGTGAGACCAATGTAACACCAGATATAAATAGTGTAACCCTATAATGTAATAATAAAATACATTTATAGTGTGATAGACTGGCGTCCTGTCCAGGGTGTACCCTGCCTTCGCCCAATGACAGCTGGGATCGGCTCCAGCCCCCCGTGACCCTGAATACAGGATAAGCGGTAGACGATGGATGGATGGATGGACTTATAGTGTGATAAAGTGTAATTTTATTTGGTTGGGTCTTCCACTGATCGTTGATTGTTAGAGGAGTTTAAATGTTGTGTAATTAAAGTTACACATATTAAAGGGGCAGTCCACCAACTTGACACACAAAGGTCAGGTCATGGGGAGTGAGTGCTACTCAGCCTATGGATGTAGTAATTGTTGCCATGGAACTGAACAAATCCACAACACAAGGTTTCTCTATCAAAATACGAAGACTGTTGACTCAGTAGATTCATAGACAACATGATGAATAACAGTTTAATGAATAACACCTCAGATGAATCAGCCCGCCTTCTTTGATGCCCACACCCTGCCCAATGACTACATCAAGATGAGTCACCTGGTCTTTCCCACATAATGATATTGCCAGATTATAAAACTGCAATAACACGTACTTTTTGTTGCATTTTTTACTGAGAACCAATCAGCCAATTTAGTAGATTTTTAATATGTGGGCGTGTTTCTTCAGCAGTTTGTGCTTTTTTTCTTTTCTTACAGCCACTTGTTCATGAGGGGAGTCCATGTGTGAAGTCTGCCACCACCTGGTTTTTATTGGTAAGTACACAATACATAGTATTTTACTATACAATATTTTGAACAAATCAGACTTATGTATTCAAGTGGAAGACATGAATCTGATTGCGGAGGGTAATTAGTGATCTTGAGCAAGATAAAGTTACATTTTAAGTTTACGCTGTATTTTGAATAAAAGACAACCTCCTCATTGAGAAATAAAGAAAGCAAATCCTGCACACAGTTTATTTATTTAAAATGCAATGTTGCAATCGTATACTTGCATGTCATGTATAAATGATAGAAATCTCATTTTTTCTCTCTCACATGATTTAATTTGTACTCTTTAAATTCAATATGGCTGCACATTCATAGTCAAGCAGTCAAAAAGTCTGTTATTTAAATCTTGTTGGAAAAAGATAGGTGATTAGGCATTTTAATGGTAATTTAAATGGGCAATAATCCATTAGTTATAATACTGTAACTTAAATATCATCTCTAGCATCACAGTAATATTCACCAACTCTGTAATCGTTGGTTGTTTTTTATTTAGGAGTTACTTGCGACTGCATTCACCTGTGGAAAGATATTCACAAGCAATTTGACAGGATTTCCACAGATCCTGGAAACGGTGTTGTGCGTTGGACTGGAACTCTACCTATTTCCCTTTAGCTGGTAATTAATTAACCACTTGGCTGTCCAGCAGAGCTCCTCAAAATGGATAAAAGTGCCATCTGAAAGGATTAAGTTATTTCTGCATCTCATTAAATGGTATTTTTTAAATGGTAACAGGCTGTTATGTTGTGGAAACGCTATGAACCCCCAAAATTGCATCTCATGGTTGCACATATATAATGTCCGAAACTCTAAATAATGTAAGTTACATTACCCTTTGAAATGTCAATATTAGTTACTGCTGGTAACTGGTAGTTTTTATTATATTATATGATTATATACGGTATTATAAACATGTAAGAGATTGATAAGCTGCACGTCTTTTAAATCAGACTTCCACACAGAGGAATGTAATAGTATGGCTGTCTAATACCAGCTTATTATGGCTGAAAATGCTGAGAGGTCCAGTAAAATGCTATTTGACATTACTACTTTAATGAAGTACTGTTGCTGCCAGAAGGTGGCGCCATTATACCACAACTGAGTCAGAGGAGGGAAAGATACTGAGATTGTGAACCAGTTTTGGGAGAAAGGTGCTTCAAGTCTTTGGCTTAGAGACGGCCACTGTTTGCTCTCGCTCCGTAGTTCATCATCCCCGTCTATCACATGATATTTTTCTCAAGTTATCACAATATAAAAAGGACATTTAACATTTAAAAGAACATGGTAACACGAAAGAAAGGCAATATTTCAGAGTCCCTCTCAATTACTGTCATATCGACGAGCTGCCCTGGCTCTCAGGTTGTGATTATGAAACCGTGCCAAAAACCATCTCAGTGATAGGATGATATCATACTTTATTGATTAAGTGGGGAACTTTATTCGTCCGATCCGGGCAGTACAGATGCCAGCGCTGACCAGAAATACGCTGCAGGAGAACTTTCCCTAGAATTGGTAAGGACACTCCAGCGTGCCAACACAAGGGCTTATACGCTTCTGTACTCCAGTTGAAGGACAGTTTCTTTGACCACTTGACCATTTTGACCACGCCCTGCAGATCGACTCCAGTAAACATGCCTGCAAGTCTGTCTAAGCCCTCTGTTCCAGCTCGGTCTCTGGTGCTGGCACACAGGCTCGTTTTGAGTCCTTGTGTAAGAGAGGAAATGTAAATTCCATGACAAAAACAAACAAATAAGCCCGGAGCCTCATAAACTGTGTCATTGGTGGACAGACACATGGAAAATAACATCATCTGGACCTGTCAGACCTGGACGGAGTACAGACAAACTAACACCATGTCCATGTCATCGTGACACCTGTGGTCCTAATGGAGCTGAAGGAAAGGACAAATATCAACTGAGCTTTACTACAGTGCCTGGGAGAATGATAAAATGTAGTCTTTAGAGTGATGAGGAGAGAGAGAGAGGGAAAAAATTGGACTGTGGTTTTAAACACAATAAATTACATCTACTGCCTGAAGCTGGTCTGAACCTACTTGGAAGCGGGTGGGAAACAACATCTGTAGAAGCCTTCGCCGGCTTTCTGTATTTATGGAAAGAGAAACCTCCTGGTGACCTGGGAACACGCTTACCCAATTAGCAGCCTCGCCGACGGATCAAATGGAAGTGAAAACATTCACTGCCGTGACGGAGACGCATCACAATGCCCCATTCATGCTGCCGAGCCCCATGCTCTCGGGGTGAGGTGGGGTAGTGGGGTTGTTCTTCTCGGGATGTAGTGGGGAGTCGGGAGAGGCGAGAGGGAGTAATGAACGCAGCAAGAAACGCAACTTACCTCACCACCTCGCCTGACGTGTCGACGGAGGCCTCGTTCGTGACGGGTTCGGCGGTAAACACTGTTCAAAGGGCTTGTTTTCATAAAGTTGGCGACCACCGCTAACCTCGGTGTTCCACATCCCCTTCACCTCAGCCCCGACATCCCCTTGGACGCTCCCACCTCTACAACCCAACAAAACCTCGGGTCTTATGCTGTGGGACCGGGACTGAGGGGGGTCAGCAGGCATTGGAAGAGCACCGGGCTCTGAGGAACCAGGGCTACACCGCCTTTACGACCCGCAATGTGTTGCATCTCTGATTCATTTTGGGTCTTCAAGGCGATCAAACCCTGTCATTGTTTCTCACTTTCTTTTCATAATGGGAACTGACCTCCATAAGCTACGATGAACTTCCATACCAGTTCCCCTTCAGATAGAAAACTCAAGAAAGGACAACCTGCACCTGGCAGATTATTTGTTTTACAAATGTCAGCGTGATGCGAAATTCTGCCGTGATGAGAGTCGAGCAACACAGGTGTGATGGTCGAGAGAGGAGCGATGACTTAGAGCAGAGTGATTGACTAAAAACAGACTGCATGTGTTGACAAAAGTGAATCTATTTGCCTAAATATTACTGACCTCCTCATATATAGCCTGGGTATAATCCTCGCACTGCAGTGGAGGTTCAGTATAAAGGCTCTTTTATTTCTAAAATTAATTGTTTATTTGTGTGGGTGGAGCGAAAGGTGCTTCAGTAAGTGGCGTCTCACATCCATACTTGGGAATGTTTCCATCAAAGCTTATAAAATATCAAAAAAGAACATGTTTAAACGTGCAGAAATTCATGTATATTGAACTTTCCATATGAGACAGCCAAGACTGATATTCCCTTTTTTTTCTCTTCACCCCCCTGCACGGAAACATCTGATAGAAATACAACTCTTTCATGGTTTCAGGTCAGATCCATAAATCCAGGTTGTCAGGCCAGTGTGACCCTCACAACGAGAGGAGAGGCGTGGTTTGGAACAGGATATCACATGTTTAAATATTGCACTTCTTTCTGAAAAGTGGCTACTGTAAAACAACTTCCATTACAGAGTATCGCTTTACCTGTCACTGGCAGTATTTCATCCCTTTGGCTGCCCAGAAAACATAAAAGATAGATATAGATGAGCACAGCTCATGGGATGGTGATCATTCATCTCAGGCAGATACTCTCCTCGGGGCCGGTACCGTTTAAATTCTGATTTTGAGTCCTATACCACAACAGTACTCTCTTTTAATATTTTGTGTGAATGAAAACCTCACAGCTTAATTAGTAGATCAACTTATGTTTCTGTAAATTGCCACAGCTCATTTCTCTACTATATGTAAATTTGTTTATTATGTATTTTCTTGAAATGACAGCAACAAGTTTGTCAAAGTGAAAGATGATGTATTAGTTAATTGCAAAAGAAAACATTTAATCATAAGCACCCCACCAAATTGTCCAATTTAAATCTTTTTTTATTTAAATTTTAGACCCACCACACAGGACTTATTTGAAAAGAAAATACGCTACTTTTGATGCCGGTTACTGACAAGCAATCTATCTTTTAAAAGGCTATTTTTTCAACTGAGTCTTCACGTCACCTGTCTGTCCGTTAACACAATAACGGGGTATTAATGATGGTGTGAAATTTTAGCAGTGGTGCATGAATTAAGGGGGAACACATATTTTGGATCGCACGTTGAAACGTTTCTCAAGTTGCTCGCAGTCAAAGGTCCGTCTTTTCTTCTCCCTTCTAAGGCAATAGAGAAATTACCATCAGGCACCGAAATTTGGCACAGTTTTCCTTAACAGTTACTCAATACCGTGTTGGACCGTCCTACTAGACATCAGACCGAGCCATAAAGTCTGCCTGTCCGACGTTGTCCAAAAAGAAAAACAGATAGATATCCGTTTTTAGAAATTAATCCTGATGGATTCACTATTTATTGTGAGCAGGATTTATGATGAAATGCTGAAATCTTACGTGCTTCTTTTAGCAGGTGTGCATGAAAATTCGAAGCAGCTGTCATTTTTTGGTTCTTGCGTGAATATCAAATCTGTTGAATAAAGCCATATGCAATGTTGTGAGTTTTATTAGGTCTGTCAGCGTATACAGACACCGTGGGAAGACTGCCCATTTTGGCTGAAAGATAAAATAACACCTTTTCCTTGCAGAGGATGTTGTGTGATCTGGCCCACATGTGCGTGGAAGATGCCGTCCAGCCACGTCCTGTGCTACGGAGCGGCTCGGAAGAAACGACCCTTGACACTGGCCTTGAAGTTGCCGTGACTGATCTCACAGGTAACGGCGTTAAGAGGAAGTGGGGCGTTGTGCTCCTTTCCTCCTCCACGTCAATTTGCCAACTGGTTGTGAATGGGTGCCATTTTGAAACATGCAAATGCGCGCTGCGCTCCCGCCTGTATCAGCTGATGCAGGTCAGTGTTGTTTTTGGCCGGGCCTTAAAGGCCTGAGGGGAGAAAGACGTACTGAGAGTTAGAAAAGGTCGTATAAACTCTAGCGGGATTACTTTACCAACACTTTCCATGGCTGAGATCCTGTGAATGGATCCATTGTGGGGGTGGGTCTGTGCTCGCGGAAAGCAAACCCTGTCAGGATCCAGTTCATTAGCACCTAGTTTACTGTTTGAAGTTAGTTATTTATCCGGTGTCCAAAGGGGAACCCCATTCAGACGTGTGTGTGTGTGTGTGTGTGTGTGTGTGTGTGTGTGTGTGTGTGTGTGTGTGTGTGTCTCCATGCGCAGGGAAGTAAAGTGTACTTGTACAAACGTACAGTACTCATATGGATCTACGGGGGGTTTCCACAGCAAATTGCCCAAGAGCAAATAAAAATTTCCATGGCGCAATGAAACGTATGGAGAACAAACAGGAGGGACATTGGTGCGACTCTGAAGGTGGGAAACAACCTTGAGAATTTTGCTGAAAAAATATATACATAAGGGCTTGATGTATATATTTTCTGACAGCCACTGACCATGACTTTGTAAATTAAAGAAATGTATCGGAAATCATGTTAAAACAAAGAAGATTTCCATTGCGTGTTTTTTTTTTTCAATGAAACGGTGAGATTATTCTAATTTTAGCAAATTCAATATGAAATGGACTTGGTGTTAGTAAACAGTGCTTGAAACACTGTTTACTTGTGGAATAACACTAAAGCAGCAGCAGCAGCACTACTGTAGTTCAAACTGAGCGAGTGTGCCTTGTGTGTTCTCCTTCTTTTGTGATCTGTTTGTTCTTTGGAAGGCGTCCCTGTGCCTCTGGTCAGACAAAAATGCCGCGTTGAGCAAAACCTCCACTCCACTTTTATGGTCTGTGTGGGCCGTCCTATTTGTACATGCTTAGAGCAAATTAGACCAGCAGCTGCACACGGCCGTCCCATTCCATGTTGGCTTTTCATGATAAAAATATGCTTCGGTCAACCTCTGCAGCTCGGATCCAGAAATACACGGACCGTTTCTTCTGGCGCTGACACCTCTCCATATTTACAATCAGCACTTCCCTTTTTTCCGGCGTAGAAAAGACATAAGAAGAGACAGAATAGAGGGGTGGGAGGAAATGAGGAGGGTGGAGAGGGAAAGAGAGAGAAGGGGTGGAGGGGAAGAAAGAAAGAAAGAAAAGAGAGGGACCACCTATGCAGATGTTTTCCACATGTAGAAGGAAAACAAGCTGCAGCAAGTAGAGTATGAGGAGAGGGAAGAGAGACGGCTGCACCTGTTGTGGGGTGATGATCTGGCCACGGGTGACATCAGTCCTCGTAACGTATCACGCTGCTTGAGTTATTAACCAACTACAAGCCAGTGACGGCTCTTTGTACGCATTTCTGAATCATATCCTTATATAAGTAGTTAAAAGAGCATTGCAGGCGTTTGATTCTGTAAATATTAAAAATGCAAAGGATATAAAAGAATGATATTTATTAAAATATGCAATTAAAAATAAATATCTGAATTGATGTAGATGTAGTTTAAACACATCTTGGAAGTGAAACCTGTCTTGAGATCACCTGTATGCACCTGGACGTGACAAGTTCTGAAACGAGGTGTACTTTACTTTTTTTTAAATATTTAAATCAATATCACACACCTGCCTGATTTCCACTAATCAGTCAAGCCTCCGCTTTATGTCTTTGGACAGTTGGGGGGAAAAAGTGGTGGGTAAATATAATTTCCGACGGTGTGACAGGAATAAGGAATAGTCCTCGCTGGGAATTGAGTTCTTAGGCTAATCATGCATGATTACAGCCTTAGAAGCCAAAACACACTCCATGTGAGAGAGGTTGTTTTCATCGGCGTGCTGCAGCAGCAGAGTTACCTATTCTCCCGAGGGCTCTCACTCTCCTTCTGCCTCTGTTGGTCCTGACCCGGAGCAGGTCTCGCAGTCCCCGGGGACTGTCCTGGGAGACCTGGGAGACCTGGACAACATTGGCAACAGGCGGCTTAGCGGTGTCGTTTCGCTGTGGCGAGCCGTGGACAAAAGCATCTCTTGTTGTCGCAAGCTGTATGTGGTGCTGCTTTCCCAGCCCTGTGGAAAGGAAAGGACAGCCAATGACCAATGCCAAACAAACCTGCTCCAGCTCACCTGTGCAGTGAATGTGGAACCGAGTGACCCAGATCTGGATGGAAACCATTGCAAATATTTCCCAGCAAGCTCTGTGGAAGAAGCATTTAGCAGGGCCTCTCAGCAGGGAATTGAACTAACTGTAAATGACTCTGACTCTCTCCAGTTTGTGTCATCTGTTCCCTGAGAAGTAGTAAACAGTCGGTTCACCATCAAGACCGTCCGGCACGTAGCTCGGTGCGACCTGGGTTGAAGGGGACGGCGGTGTGTTGTTTACCTTTGCTGCTGGAGAATTTGTTACGCAACCGGGGCGAGTAATGAGAATGACCGTGATCAGAAGCAGAGTTGTTGTTGAACAGTGAATCCGTTTATTGCCTTGTCTGTGCGGAGCCGTTGGCAGGGCACAGCCCTCTTTTGCCCAAACTACAGCTCAGTTTAGAAGCGTAAGCCATGCTGCAAATATTTGGCTTGGCCACAGAAATTGAATTATATTGGCACGGCAAGCCTAGAAATAAAAAAAAAACAGCAACCTTGGGAACAATTATGCAAAGTGAAATGCGGTTAAACCAAGTGCTACTGGTTTTCATTTCTATCCAAAAGGGAGGAAAAAAGGAAAGAAACCTGCTTTAGCTTCAGTTTATCTCCCTCAATAAATATGTTAGCATATATCCTTGCCGTGGAAGTTGTAGCTATAGCTCAATTTTGTAGTGTTGTGTAGTTTTTTTACAGTCTTAAAAGTGAACAGTAGTGAGTTCATGCATTCCACCAACAGCTGTGTTGATGGACAATTTCGACCACATATTAAAAGCAAAACAACAAATAGCATTTAATAAATGTTTTGCCATTTCCTCAGGACATTGTTGTGCTGTGGCAACGCCATAAATACCATTTGAGATAAACAGTAATTATGTCTGCTTCTGCAATGAGCTGAACAGAGGATGATGATTTATGCATCTGTTCATGTATTCATTTATTTTCTTGGCTCAAATTTATTGCCGTTGCTGTATATATTACCACAGTGTTGGGTTTGGCAACACTGACGTAAATGTTTACATGACGGTGTTTCGCTGACGGTGTTCAAGTTTGATGGAAGCGTCACCGCCTGTGACAGCCAACTGGCAAACAAACCTCTTCCTCTTTATTTGGAGAACTTCTGGACAGAACGCACAGTGTGAGTTGGCTAAATAAACTGCAATGAAAAGCCAGCAGGATACACAACCATAGAAATTCACCAGTGTCCACAATATGATACTGTATGAGATGTTATTAGCGCACGGGTGAGTCATTAATATAGAATGAACATTAAAAACAAGTGTGTGGATGGAGCCACAGATGAATAGACAGTGACAGATGTAAAATATGAATTACTACCAATAAGTCCTTTTAGGAATTTTAGGAATATAAGTTCTTGTCACCCCAAAACACCTGTCAGAAAGCCGATCTTTTTTTTCAATAGGTTTTTTTTCCTCGATGGGTTTAACTGTGGATGACACAAAATGTTAGATAATTTGGAAGCTATATTTTATTTTATTGAATATGTAACCAACAATAATCCCAATGAGCGTTAAATTCATTGAGTGTTTATTTTGGATCACATTCTGACTCCTTCAGCTCCACACCCCCACCAACCATACAGAATAGTCTGATTGTTTTTTTTATAATGGCTTCATCAGTGGAGCATTGACTGGGTCTTCTCTCATTAGCCATTGAAGTCCCACCTGCAGCAACACAGGAAACACAAACTCCATTGCTCTCATTGACACAAACACTAACACGGATAGCCAGCTAGCTAGCTAACCATCATGCAAACCTTTAAGCCAGCTTTGTTTGCTCACAGCTGAGGCTCAAAAGAAAGGCAGGGCTGGTGCAGAAAAAGGGCCAGCTTTGACAATTTTCACACAAAGAGAGCACTGTTGGCTAACAGTAAGCGGCCTGTTTCTGGGAGGTTTGCACTGTTCCTGGGGCCCATTTCATGGAACAGTTAGCAAGGCCAAAGGCAACCCGTGGACCGGAGTGATAGTTCAGGCCTTCGGGGCCAAACCTGGGTCTGGCCCTCTGGCTCTCCCCTCTGTCCCCCCGCTCGCTTCAGAGGCTTTCACAAAGCCGACTGGGGACGTTGGGTGCTGCAGGTGTCCTCTCATAAAGACCCACATCACATGGGCTGGTGGACTGAGTTTTTTTTTCCTCCCCTCCTCATGGGTGTTGAAAAAAATCAAGGCAAAATCATGTGATATTATATAAGTGCTATATGTGTAGTTGTTATAATGATTTTTGTATTTTCAAATATGTGTAAATAAGCAGTCATCAGTCAGTCAGCTTAATGCTGTTGTATTGGTTTATAGTTCCATTACATGTCAGTGATCTGTGTGTGGATTTAATAAGAATGTGGTCGACTTCAGTGGTCTTGAGTGTCAAGGAAGGTGTGGTTGACTTATTCACGTTGAAGCAAAACAGTCCGGGCAATTATTAATGGAGAGATGAACATAAAAAAATAACCCAGGCCTCAGCTTAAGCTGCTGGTACTATCCATCACGCCGAACTGGGCTTAGGCCAGATCGTTAATTTCTTTTTCTACCTCCCATCCACAGTGTTAGTGTTTGAGAGGATACTTCCTCCAGCTGCAACTGCAACAGCTATCAAAATGAACAGTCCCTGCCTTCGTTTGATTTAGCCCTAATGGGATGGCGGGCCCAGAAATACGGCTCGCGTGGTGAAAAAGGGGAAAGAGGAAGAAAGCATGCGAGTAAAGACGAGAGCGAGGGAGAGAGATTAATATCCAGGCCTCTCTCCTCCTGACCACAGAGTGGGCATAAAGAGCCCGGCGCCTCATTGATGTCAACCCTAGCTGTGTCTGTCCTGTAGTTTTCAGTTTGGTTTGGACAGAACAGGCGGCCTGGCCTACAGGGGTTGGGAGGACAGGGCCCAGGGTTTCCCACATCACTCAAGGGCCTCTGATAGGCGGTCACACAAGCCGGTAATGACAGGGGGAGAGATTTAGTATTAAAGTCTCTGCCTCTGCTGCCTGCTCTGCTCCTGTCTGACGTCAGGCTTTTAAATACGGGGATGAGAGCATGGCATGGCCTATGGGGAAGGGAGTTAGACCTGTCTTAAGTATACAGCGTTGTGTGAGAGAAGCCTGGCTGGGTTCCCTTAAAGTGTTGCTAAGGACACAAGCTGTACACAGCGCGGGGGGAATTTGGGATCACAGTCAATCACAAAAGGGATTTGCGTCTGCCATAAATATGAATTCGGTCAATGTAAAAGGTGATAAGATTGAAGGAGGAGGGACTTCCATATACTAACATAGTGACTCATACTAAGTGGTTTCTAATTCACTGGGTGGACTCTGGGTTAGCAATACAACACAATTGCCAAGACTACCAGGATAATGGTTCTTCGTCGTCTTTAGTTGTTTGGAAGTCCTCCGTTTTTTAACCACTATCCCACGTACAACACGGAGGGGTTTTCCCTGCTCATTTGTAGAGCATTATAACCTTTTGATGCAAGACTAATCAACTTGGGAAGCCAACTACATGGCTGGAGACGTCTGCTTTATAAACGCCATATAATCTCAAGTAAAAAGACGTCATTGTCTTTGCCAGTATGCGACTTGACTGTACAACTAATATCCGAAGCAGCCCAGCAACATTAAAGCAGCCGATTGCTGCACCTGCATCCACAGATCATCGCACCATTGTGGCATTTAAAGAAAAGGCCTCAGTCAAACACGCCCCCTGACCTTCCCCAGCTAACATAAACTAATTAGGCTGGCTCTGAAAGGAATGGCCCGCCATTGGATTAATCAGCCTCCACAGATCTGGACCATGCAATTCTGCACCGGCCAGCTCTCCCCACTAGAACCTCATTATCTCACGTTTTCAAAGGAGTGCCACGGTAAATAGCAGAAGGGGCTGAAGGGATGGAGAGCTGGAGGAGGTGGTGGTGCAGGAAGGGGCTTCCCCAGTTCCTCTCTTCTCACATCGGACTCAGAAAGGAAATGTCAAGCGTGAAGCTCAGAGAGTGGTCAGTCCTGCTCAGTCCAGCAGGCAGCACAGAGGGGGCCTTTGTCCACCATCACTTAGCGCCAATTACAGCCCGTCAAAATAGTTTTTCTGCTGTGGGGCGACGTGTTAATGGGCCTGGAGTTGGGTGTGAGGAGCGACCTTGTCCACACACACCAACCAGGGGTCAGGGGTTAATAGGGCCCCTCTGATGTGGCGGATGAGATTTCGGCAACCTTTAGCTGGCGAGGGAATGCGTGGACAATGCCTGTAGAATGTGATACAATTAGGCGGACAGCTAGCCATCCTGAATGCTCCATAGAAGTGGGATGGCTGCATTAGCTAGGAGCAGATGGGCTGCCGGACGCTAGCCAAACAGGTGCCACAGAAGGTCAAAACCCCTCCCAAATGTGAGAGAGGACCCAGGTGAGGACACAAACACCAGCCAAACTCAGCGCTTTATTTGGAGTGAGCAGCAATTAAAAATCCTGTTGAACAAATGACTCTTCTGGACACAAAGAAGGTCTCTTTGTACTTGTGAAAAGGTCAGAGACCATCCAGTCTTCTGTAGCATTTCCCATCCCAATCCTGAACCCACGGAGCTGAAGATTGGCTTCAACAGAGGACTAATCCAGCAAGCCAGAAGCCCGCCCTTAGTCAAACTTGGAAGCTGTCTACTCTCCCATATGAGAGAGTGAACTTGGCATGAGAGCCGTCTGACCTATACTGTGTTTCCTGAGTTTAAGTAATCAGTGATTATCTGATGTAAGATGAAAAAGACCTGGCAAAATGAAATGTTCATAACATTGAATTGTGCAACGTGTGCCTGGTCTGGGCATGTGAGCACAAAGCCAGGCCTCCGTTTACACCATAAGTGTGGGAACAGAACCAATGCCAAACTACCCATGGGCCCTTCGTAGGCCCACAACTCTCTGCCAGGGAGAGCCGGAGATTTTTTGAAAAAATATCCTACACCACACTGAGCAAATCCAACCACATGCAAGCCTGTGGGAACTAGCGGATGACATCTATCCGCATATAAATACTCTCAAAATACTTTCTGGACTTACTTGTGTACAGATCAACCCCCCCCCCTCCCACCCAAATCTCTTGGAAATGGTAGTGGTGATCTGGCCCCCAGCTTCTTCTACTTAATGTTGAAATAAAGGAGGTGATTGAACTCAGCCTCCTAATTGGATTTGTTTAATCTGCATCAAGTTTGAACATCCTGTGTAAACACAAGCGTGTGCAGATGCCGGAAACGCCACGGCTGGAAGCGTAAATGCCCGCGGTTGGCTTTGGCAGAGAATCAGAAGAGTAGACGGGGGAATGAGGCCTGAAGAGAGGCTGGAGAGCCTTCATTGTTATTAGAGGGTCAACGTCTACCTCTTCAATGTACAAACGAGTACATTGAAGTGATATAGACTGATTATGGGTGACGAGGGTTAAAATAATTTCTATAGTTTACACATAAGAACACCCCACAAAGATTATTATAATCAATGCAATAACATGTGCCAAGAGGTTCTTAGTTAGACTCACGCTCTCTGGGAACAGAATCTGCAAACCTCTCCTCACGACCTTTACACCAAATTCTTCTTTGGCAAATGATGTGGAAACAAAATTGAATAAACACAAACACCATTAAGAGTTCATGTGCTCCAGTTAAACAAGCCTTTGGTTAGACTCTCATTTCCTTAATGGCTTTGTAGCCGTATTTCACCCCCGTGTTAAGTCACAAATCATTGGCAACCCAAACGTGGTTTCTTATGCCTTGTTTTCCTCGGAGATAAGTGAGAATATGACTTTGCCTTGATAGGATTTATTTGGGGCTACAACCCCTTCAAGCCCAACTCATTAGGGAGTGTGTTTTGGGGAAGGGGGGGAGGAGAAGTGAAGGTCACAAGAGGTTAATTCCAATCGCAGTGCCTCCTTGAAGCAGCGTGACAGCATGTCTCCTCTGCTCACAGATTGGATGAGTTCTTGGTGACCAGACTGCCCTGATTACAACGTGTGGAAGAGTCTCTCGGAAACACCAATTTCCCTGCGTGTATAAATGTATTGTGGTCATTATTTAGGGGATTTGCATCGTGTGTGCGGAAGTCAAGTTTCCGAGGATAGTAGTGATTGTAACTGCTAAAGGATTTGTGGGATATCACTCCTGCCACAACAAAGGCAATACCAATAAACCAAATTCTAAACCTAATTTGGATGTTTTGACAGTTTCACTGTTTGGTGTGATTTATGATGTCCGATGTCTGGCCCGGGTGATATGTGATTGTGCTGCCCTTGTTCTTGCTATTGTCTTTTATTGTTTTCATCAACACAAGCTGCCTTTTTATGACTTATCAAAGTCCTGCACCTTGATCTTGAAGGAAGCAAGGAGAGCAAAGGGGAAGAATGAAAGAAAATCAGAAGAGATGAGGCGGACAAAGGGTTGACCACAGAGTGGTGAAGACATAACAGCAAAGAAAGAAGGAAAGTATGTGGAAAAAAGCAAGAAAGAATGTGAGACAGAATGAAAAATAAGAATGAAAGGAAGAAAAAAAAGAAAACAAAGACAGGCGAGAAAGAGTGAGATGTGGGCCATTCATAAGCAGACTTCTCCAAGGGATCTCGGGCCAGCACACCTGCTACTATTCACTTCAGAGGAAATAGACACTCTGTGGAAGAGAGGCTCTTGGCCTCGGGACAAAACCGCTGCAGCGCCAAATTAGAAACAGGAAGGACTGTGGGTAAGGCTCAGATTAAAAACGCGCTCCCCACATGGACTCAATATACTGCAGCCCTGATCCCGCTCTGGAAACCCAAAACCCAACAGCACTATTTTATGTCCCAGTCAACAGAACGCCCGCTGTTTGCACAGTGACAGTACCGAGATTCAGTCCAATGTCAACCCCTGAATGTTGGTAAACTGTGGCTCTCTAAATGCTGCCCATTCTAATGAGGAGAAGACGTTTCTATGTATACTTTATCAATTTCCGTAGTCACAACTGTGTAAACTTAATAATAGTGCATCACAACTGCATTTTCTCCAAGACCGCTTTGTCCGAAACAGGCGACAGGATACTTTATGAGAGTCTAGTCACAAGGAAATTATGTGGATGTCAAAGAAAACCACAGTAGGCCTTCCTTCTCGCTCTCACTGGCCCTTTTTCTGGTTTATAGCATCTATCAGCACCAGTGCCAGATGAATGTGACACACACGGACACATGAGTTTCCCACAGACGACCATTAGAGTCAGCTAATGTTGTCAACGGGCAGCTAACAAGAACTAATGATCCATAGCACACCCTATAAAGGAGTGAAGCTAGCAAGAGGTCTGTGAATGTACCAGAAAAGGAAATGAATATTGATATATGCCTGCTGCCTTCCTCTTGCGACCCTTGACCTCTAACGGGGTTCTCCTCCGCTGACGGGAGCTGTAAGGCATTTCCTTTCACGTACGAAGAGGGAGAAAGGAGCAAAAAAAAAGTTGGTTTTGTAAAAAAAAACAAAAAAAAAAAACATCACCCCTAACAGCCCAGGAGGATGAGGGGAAAAAAGTATGCACTCATTCTCATACAATATTTCCATTTACTCATGGGCCTGTCCAAGTAGTGTGTTCCCCTCAATCTATCATTTTCACTGCGGTCACTGATGGTAGAAAGGCCGGCTGTAATTATTCCTACAGATATTGAGGACATCTAGAGGTTGTTTCCCCTCACTGGAAAACAGAACTACTCCTTTCTCATAGAGGTCAAGTTTTCATTATGTCGAGCTCAGTGAGGATTCAGAGAAGGATTCTGACTAGTAATTTAATGCGCAGACACAAGGAGGCAACAAATGGACATATTTGTGAAGCAAAGGAGAGGGGGAAAAAAATCACAATAATCCAGCTTTGGGACTGAATCCATGTTCCATCTACCACTGTCCTCTTCCTCCCCGTCTGTTTGATGTGCCTTATTTATTGCCCACACGGAAGAGGTCATCACTGAAGCCATGAAGGGAAGCATTCACCGCAGGGCCGCCGACTGATGTTGGAGCCAGGCGCGCTGACGGATGCACGACGCGTAAACACACGCATGCATGCATGCGTTGTGCCAGACGTGGGAGTGTGCTCGGTAGTAGGCGACTCCGAGAGGAAAACCTGCCATGACATCACCCAGGGGGGAGTGCAGGTGCAGGGCCGGGACAGGAAGTGAGTCACAGGAAGCTTGGTGAGGCAGACTTTGCCATGCCACTGACAGGCTGTGGGAGAGCGGGTGGAAGGAGTGTGAGTTACACCTCGTAGCCGAGCTGGCCGGGCCCCTCAGGTTGTGGACCGGCTCTTTACATAAACAGGCTTCTCTCATCTCCCTCCGCAATCAGGTTGATGAATCCTCCTTTTGGAAATAGCAGACGGGTCTGGACATTTTTCCCTCCCTCCCCAAGGACCACTGTGCAACTAGTGTTACAGAAACAATACATGGTAGTTCCAGCTCCCTTTAATTAACAATGGCACGATTCTCTGTTTTCCATCGATCAGTTGGGCCTGCAGCTTCTAATGAGGATAGATAATGCCATTGGGTACTATTATAATTTGTGCATTTTAGTTAGTATTTTGAAAACAACACAACCTGCATCACTCCAGCATAGAGAGGTGTGACAGATGTACTGGATGGATGGATGGATGGATGGATGGATGGAGGAGACAGTGCATGTGTCCTTGACAATGTCAGTCCAGTGGTTTATACAAAGCTTATTACGCTAATGAGAAAAATGTGGGGGGAATGGATTCGTCCCATACCACCCAGGGAAAGAGGGCCTGTTTCCCCCTGGTGCACTGCATCTGGAAGCAGCCTCCTGGTAATCTGCTCTAAGTACAAAAGGTTCAGCACCAGCTTGTTCTCATAGACCACCGAGTGAGGCCCAAAAAGCTCCATAACAGGTCTCCTTTCATAGCCCTGGATCAACCGATGCTCGGCGGACTGACTGGGTTCCAGGCCTGGAGCTCCTCAAGGTGCCGAATCGACACTTTGCCACTCGTGACAGTGATAACACTGCTCACATTCTGCAGCCTTAATCCATGGAGACGTGGACTGTGGTCGTAAAGAAGTCAAACGTTACCTTATCTGTCTTCTATTGTGGGCCGGCAGACGGGGAGAGGATTTGTGTCACCCAGGCAGCATTGCAGATGGGCTGTTGCCATCTACTGGCTAAGGACAAATAAAAGGTCACATGAGCTCACTGAAATATCACTTCATCCAGCCTACAACAAAACCCATAAACTGTTATACTTATACAAGAATAGATCATTTCATACCTCCATAACTAGATATATTGCTTGATTTCTGGTAAATTTGTATTTTCTATGCTGTTATCAAGAACTCGAGTACAAAATAATACATTTTTTTGAGGAATTTGTGTTATTTTGGGCTTGTTATTATCAAGTTAGATTAGGTAATTTTGCATCACGAGTATGTTCCGTTTCATAAGGTAGCTATTTGGCTTTTATTCGCTGTGCGTTCTGACATTTAATTTACTGTCGTTGGACAGAACAGATTCGTTTTTTGAGCTCTTCTTTTCATTGCCAGCTCCAAGTCGCTGATTTGAAGTTGTGTGCGTGGTAACGCATGAGATTTACTGTGCCTGAGATTGACATTTATTTAACAGGCATGCTGGGGGATGTCATGTAGTTCCCTTTGATTGATCTCTTCACTTCCTGCTACAAAGATGGAGGCCGCTCCCGTAACCACACAACTCCTTTCAAGCTTGGTGTGTAGGAGACGCCCTTCGGCAAGGTTCCAGGATCAGTCGGGTTCACCCTCCCCCCCCCCAAACCTAACTGTAACCATCAGAGGAGTAAACACGACACTGACCTTAGATCAGTATCTGGAGGCAAATCCATCCTCGAGCCTGTTTTAGAAGCCCATATGTGGCCCATATGGAACTACTTCCTGTATCCTCTGGAAAGTGCAAGGTACACAACCTGGAGCCCGTTGGTGTTTGATAGCAGAATAAAGGTTGAAAAGTTGATTAATCGCACTGATAAAAGATGAATAAATCCTCCAGTATTTTCTCTCAAACCATTTATTATGTATTTTAATCAAAGCAGTGAGAGAGCATGAGGGAGTGTTTGCACATTGTGTCCAGATATCCAGAGAAATGTGTGAATTATTAGCAGTCCTTGGGTGAGAGATGAACACCTCTGATGTTACGAGGTTGTTCCTCCCGCTGCTGCCCCCCATTGCCCATCGATAAAAAAGTCTGGCCCGAGGTCTTGTCCATACTCTAAGGTTTCATTGCCTTGTTCACGAGAGAATCATAATGGCACACAGGCGTTTTAACTCTGTACTACAGCTTAACTACAAGACTATTCTGCTGTGAGTATAAGGCTATATAATGGTCTCTTCCATTGAGTCCCAGCCAGAGGTAATGATTTCAGCATGTCACTCCAGGCCAACTGCACTGTGATTGCATGGATGATTAGCTCTCACGGTAATGTTGGTAGCAGAACGTATTTCAGGAGCAAGTTAGCGTTAGTTTATTGGTAACGTTGCACCTTTTTTTTGTAATGTGAATGCACATGTAAAGAGGTAAAAGAAGTGCATTTTCTAGCACGTGCTCACAGATAAACTTCAACTTGTGTGTGCTTGTACGTGCAGACGTACGCACAGGGAAGAAATGAGAGCCCAAGATTGTATACATGTAAAAGTACAATCATCCGTGCAGTCATTCTGGAAAAGTAATTTCCATATTTGCTCTGCTCCTGAATCTGTGGACGCCCGACTGTTTGATGTGTTCAGAGCTGCAGCACAGATGCCACAGTCTTAGCTATGCCGGACGTCATCTCGCTGGCTGTTCTCAGAATACAGAGAAAACACCATGTGCGCCACCTCTAAAATTAGTGTCTGCAGCGCATGAAGGAGGAAAGATCCCGAAGTTTGAGAAAAAAGGCTGTAAAGTGGGCACTGTCTCTCTTCACTACATTTTCGTGTCTCGCCTTGGCTCCGAGCCAATGAGATCTCCCATAGTGACCGAGCCCTCTGTCTCATCAAAAGATACACGGCACGCCACATACTTTCCAATTCTGGGCCAGCCAGAAATCTGGAAATCTGATTTTATAACCCTTATGATTTGGGTTGTTTTGGAGCTGCAGATAGTTTTGGTGTGGTTTGCTGCCCCGGCCTCGCTAGTAGGTCTCGGCTTCCAGTGTTATGTTCATCAGTTTGTGCGGCTGCTCTGTTGTGTGTTTGTGCGTAAACAAAGGCAGCGGAGGACACCTTTAACAGATTTACCAGATGTTCATGGACAAGGAAGGGGAAAATCTGTTTTCAGAGAGGGACTTTGCAGAGGTCTGGGTAGCAGGTGAAGAGAATCTTGCCAAGAACACATATCTCACAGTTGTGCTTTTTGTAACAAAGTCATGGAATACAGTGTTACACACAGGCTGGATGTTTATCATCATAGCTTCTTTTAATGCTGTAAAATAGATTTATAAAGCGTAAACATGTTCTCCGTCTCCACCAGTAAAAACGACCACTCTTGAAGTCCGTGATGACGTGATGAGCCTGGAAGTCAGTCAGTAATGGCAGAGATAATAGCTCCTTATTACTTTGAACCTTGACCCCCCCCTGTTCTTAGTGAGAAGTTTAGGAGTGGTCCCCGAGGAGCTGTCCGACGCTAACGTGGCTCTGAAAATGAGAAGTCGGAGGGAACAGTGGGCCGACTCAAGAGTCCGACCGGATCCCAGCTCAGCCGGTCTTGTGGTGCAGTTTCAGGAGTGCTACCCATGTGTCACCCACCCTGGGAGCAGTATTTCCACCCAACCCAATGAAAGGTTTATGGACTTGAACTATAAAGGCAAACCACTAAATCTAACACTCTTTTTAATGCAAAAAAAAAGACGTTTTTTGGGGGTTATGGTTTTTTTTTAGTGATTTTTTTTTTTTTATCAAATGTTCATAAAGTGTGCCAGCGAAGTGACTTCCTCCTGAAGTCCATTAAAATAATGCTACTGGCGGAGTTATGTGCAGCCCATGTGTAGGGTTGTGGTGTGGTGGGGTCCACGCTGGAGAAATGGACACCAGATGGGACCGATGGGGGGGCGGAGATGCAAGGTAGAATAAAATAACACATGCAGAAGATTGAAACTGAAATGTGGTGGAGGAGGGAGGAGGCGGTGCATGTGTGTATGAAATAATTAGATAGTTGCATCATCTAGAGTAGACGGCTGCAACGTGCTGCCAGGGGATAAGAATAGGTAAACAGATATGATCTGAGGGCACGTGAGGAAAAAAAAAGAAAAAGTGACATGTCAATGTTTTCCCTGCCCGTGAATAAAGTCTCACGGCTCCTCCTAAATGTTTTGATTTACATTTCCTATATAAGTAACAAGCGTATCTTTGTTCGATGCACATTTGTTTTTTGAAGAGAAAAAGCCCACCAGGAAACCCTTGAATAGATGATTGAAAAAACAACCACGTCGGTTTTCCATGCGAGCGTATGCATGTGTCTGAGATTGAAAACCAACATTCCACGGTCCCAATGTGCGCTCACATAAAAAACATTCTATTTAGAGCATTTTGAGCTGCCTTGTGATCCCTCCAAACCCTTTTCTAATGCAAACACAGCAGAAAAACGCCAGTCAGTCAAAAGAACTCTCCCTCTCTCTTTCTCCTCTCCCCTCTCATTATCTGATCTGCTATTGTGGCGACAATATAAACTTTCATCTGTGTCTCTCTCCAGACTTTTTAGTCTTGGCCTCCATATTATATTGTTTCAATCAAAAACAGTAGTTGCAGTAGGAAGAAGTTAGTGAACAAAAACGTGACTCTAGCTGTTTTGAGGTCAGCGTTTGGTTTTGCTTGTGTTGCACTTCTATATCTGCTGCTGCTTGATTAGTTTTGCGAGACGTGCCTCTTTCTTCTCTTTTTTTTTTTTTTTTTTTTTTGCCGAAATACAACAGAGCCTGATGACTCAGAGACGACAAAGAAAGGGCAGCCAAACTCTCAAGTGGGGGGGAGGATCTGTTTGAGCATGTGCAGTATGTGGACAGGTGCAGGTGTGCGTTTGTTTGTCTTTATTAATTAAAGAGCCAGTCGGATTCTTTTTCTTGCTGAGAGCTTGTTCGGTTTGCCACAGTTTGCAATCTTTCGGGCTCAAATTTCACTATAAATAAACCTTTCGCCCTTGTCAGACCTTCCTCAGAAGCCCTGTAGATTCGTTACAGAAAAACATGGGAGCGTACTCTCCTGGACGAACCTTCCCAGGGATCCTTGCAGTGACATGTAAACTCATGAAAACATGCTCTGGTGTTTTTCTAATCCTCCCTCGGGAGTCTATCACATTTGCGGGCTTGTAACTTGTCACTCCCGTCCTGTGACCCCACACCCCCCCTGCAGTCCATTACACCAGCAGCACCCTGACCCCTCGCTGTCACTTTCCCCTCTCCACTTCTATTGTCGTTGGTTTCCAGTTACATTTACCAAAGGAGTCCCATGCTTGCTTTGCAATCAGTGTAGTGTGGAGCGTCGTGTCATGTGTTATATTTGTGCAGCTAATTTCTGTCAGAATTTGAAACTCTTGTTATTCATGCCCCCCCCCCTCCCCCTCCCCCGACACAGATACATCAACAACGGTCGACCGGTTCATCGTAGCTGATCTCGGGGAAAATTGGAGTGACCACGGGCTGGGGTTTTTTTTTCACGATAAATACACATAATTTATTTACAAATAAAGTGGTTATAATAGAAATAAATACAAAATAAAAATCTGAGCATTATACTTCATGTGGTATTGCACCCATTTCGAAATGTACATCAGAAATACATTTTCAAAACCAGTAAAGGAATATTCCTCTGATTAAAATATTTATTTTTCCCAACTTTACGTAGACATAAATATATTCATATATAGCTTTTTTTCTTCTTCTTCTTCCACCATAGCTCTGTTTTGTCTTTCATATAAATAAATGTCTTCATTGGGAAACCGGGTGTCCATAATAACCTCTGATGTCTCTTTCAGTCTCTCCTGCCCACTTTCTCTCTCCATCCACACCACTGTCCGTTTCTCACCGGCAGCCACATCCCTCCACCACCATATCCTGGTAGTTTTTCAGGATCACCTTCTCGTATTCGTCCAGGTAGAGCAGGGAGATGGGGCTGAGGTCCGTCGGCACGCAACAGGCTCTGGGGATGTTCGAGTTGACCTCGTTGACCAGATTCTGCACGATGGCGTGATTGGTAGTATTGAGGTGGTCTGCCAGGGGGTACGGACATTCCCCGTGGCAATAAAAGGCGTGGTAGCCAGGGGGCGCCACTATCCACTCGTTCCACCCCACGTCACTGAAGTCCACATACAGGGCATGCCTCTTGCAGCTGGCCTTGTGCTGGTGCTTCCTGCGCTGTTTGCGGAGCGCCGCCTGACGTTTTTCCCGCGTGTGGAGCACCGAGTCCCCGCGGCCGTCGTGACCGTACGTCACCAGCAGGGGCCGGGCCTGAGGCCACGAGTCCTGGTCCGGGTGCAGGGACCGGCTCACCCTGACGTGCCTGCTACGTCTCTGGACCCCGTCCGTCTCCCCCTCCTGCGGGTGAAGCACCTCCACCATGAAGCCGCGATTGTGACCTTTCCCAGAGGTCCACTGAGATACGGCGGGGCTGACGTCGAAGCTCTCCCAGCGGCTCAAAGAGTCCTGCACCAGCCGGGTGTCCAGCAGACGGGCCAGAGGTTCCGCACCTTGAGCGGAAGGAACTCTGAACATCTCGTAAATGTTGATGCGATGGAAGCCACCGGCGGCAGCAGCACTGAGGCTAGTGTTGCTGCTTCTGGAGCTGTTGTTAGGGGGTGCAGCTCCCATGACCTGGTCCCTGTAGACACGCAGCTCTGCAGAGGTGATGAGCTCCTCGTCGGGGATAGTAGTGAGGTTGAAGTAAAACTGCTGGGTGGTTTTACCTTTCAGCCTGGCCAGGGCCTCCATAGACTCTGCAAGAGACAAACATAGTGTAAGAGGATATGGGTGTGAAACGCATGCCAAGGGTGAAACAAAGAGTGTATGCATGGTGCAAGATTGAGAAACGACGTCTATGATTATATGGATCCTGCATGAGCAAGGGAAATATTGGCCACCGTTTCTCACACACACACACACACATGGACTCGCACACAACTCGCAGCCAGCCAAGCTGCCACGTGGTTGCACTGAGTGGGAGTGGGCCGTTGTCACAGGGGCATGACACATATTTACACTTTGCATACATGACTCAGTGTAATATTCTCCCGGCGATGTAACACCGTCATTAGTGTCATGCTCGTAAATCCAGCGGGCTAAATGTCAGAAGATGAAAGCTATCCACCTCCTGATAAGATCACAAACACACTCGTCTGCCTTCGGATTGGCACGTTTGCCCCGACGAGAACCGGCACACGATTTCCACCATCGGCGAACAAAAAGTCGGAGCATAAATCAAAGTATCTTTAGTATCAATCTACAACTTTTGTGTTAACCTTTTTACAGGATGGCCTGTCACTGGTGAATGTTGCAATGTGGAAATGACTTATTACCTTCCCAGGAGAAGACATAGGATGGTATTAATATCTAAATTCTGGAGAGAATCTGGAGTACACATATGGTAAAGCTGATACAATTTTTGATATTTTATTGTTAACTTTATTGTTCTCAGCCTGGAAGCACTCTCTGGAAGTGTGTTGAAGACATCTATAAATGTCCTGAGGCATTTGAAAGTCTCTCTCTCTAGTATAAATCTATATTAATATTGTATATTTAAGCCCGCCCATCTATATTGTACCATAAACGACAGCAATCTTAGCAGAAGCTCTTTGAACAGCTCCACTTTGAACTTGTGCTTTATGAAGTTCATAGATGTATAGACACACGTTTTGCTCTGTTTGGTGTGGTAAAATAAACACAAACTTTGAACCCTTTGCTGTTTCAAAGGAGGCATTTAGGAAATTCCACCATCTCATCCTAAACCTCCCTCCAGAGGCACAAAGACCTCAATTAGGCCTATCACTCCTCATTTGATGTGGGAAAGCCCCCTGTCTCTCCTTCCCTCTCCTCTGTCCCCAATCCCTCTCTTTCTTTCCTCCCTCAGCTCCCTAAATCCCCTTCTCCCTCTGTTCTCTTAGCCCCCCAAATCCTCTTTTCTTTCCCCCGTCTCCTTCTGTGTCACTCTTTTCCTCTGTTCTCCTTTCCCCCCTTCGCTCTCTCTCTCCTGTGTGAACAAGTCGAGGCTTGTCAGAAACGTGTGAACCGCAGATATGAGTGTATCAACATTCCTAATTTCTTTTTGCGCCGCATGCCAAAACAAAAGATAAAGGCTAATGTTGGGTCATTCATCACGGACCTGTCTCGGGGGGCAGCCACTTCCTGTGTAATGGTGGAAATGTTCTATTTGGCACGGAAAACGCTTCTTTTTTTGTGAAAATCGATAGGAGTGAAAGTAATTATCCCTGTGAAATGAATATCGGGAGGCAGGTTTTGATGAACGATCGGAGGCGTTTTTTTGTTGTTTTTCTTTGCTTTGATGTGCTGCAGTTACATGTGTAGATACACGCTTGTCATGTGGAGTAGCCATCAATCGTACACGTCTCTTTGACAACCCCCGCGGCTCTGTTAGCTCGGGATGAAAGTACGCAAACACCGGTCTGAACACATGGGTAATGGCCGGTGGTGTCAAAGGTGTGTGCTGGCCCCGGCTGCGGAGGTTTCCAGCAGTGGGCAGAGCGGGAGCAGTCACTCAGCCTTGGCTGCCTCCCGGGGCCAGGCTTGTTTGTAGTGTGTCAGTGTAGCCACTGGGTGTCATTGCTCTAGGCCTCTGGAGAGCACCCAAGCAACCACTCAACCACCCCTCTCTGACTCACCCCCTGATGGAAACTTCCCCACTCAAACACTCAGGACTCTGTATAAGGACTCTGTGTAGAGCCCCTATGGACTACTTGTATGTTGTAAAAAAAAAACTGGAACATGGGCCCTCGCAAATTGAATGGTAGATTCAGACTTGCTATGTTTGACAGTAAAGGTATTTTTATCGTACATAAATCATTTTTGATATTACGACCAGGTGCACCGCTCCGCAGCTTAAAATATAAATAAAAGCATCGGTCGTGTTTAAAACTTCACCTGTATGATTATTTTAGGCAGCTTAAAAATAAACCCATTTCATCAGCAGCGTTGTGTAAACACAGAGTGTGTGTGTGTGTGTGTGTTTGGTGAACTAACGCACTTTATCCAGCATCTATGGCCCTTCAGTGTGTGAGCCATATTCATCTGAGCAGCATATGTTACCTTGGAAGCAAAATTGGAATTGAACTGAAACACCGAACTCAACAATCAGCACGTATCCAGCACATAAACTAAGTGAGCAATTATGGTGTTATTGGAACGTGCGTAATGACGCACAGCGCGCAGGGAGAGAGGGGTGATTTGGAAAGAATAAGGCTTGCGACCCCCCCCCCTTTTTTTATACCAAGGACTCATTTCAGTCCTTGTAGAAATGACTCAGACTTTGTCATAACGCGTGTTAGTATAATGCCATGTCTTGTGTTAGTGAAGTAACAGGGGTGATGACTATCACCTGCGCACACGGCACACCGCCCTTTTATCCCGCTGCCGTGGTGCGTGTCTGGAAAAACTGTTTTCAGAGCCCACGCAAACACCATCAATTATTAAGAAACAAATTACCACAGGGATCCCACCGCCCGCCTCTCCCGTGTGGTTTTTGAAGCCGGTGACAGCTGCGCAAAAGGGGGGGGGGGATGTTTGCTTCAAGGTTGCGTCACAACGTATGGTTAATTTAATTGCGCATGCTTGTTTGATAATCGACGCTTCTGCAGGTTTATTAAAGAGGTGCAAACGGCGTTGGACGCGTGTCACCTGCGGATGAGTAACGCGCCATAAAACCCGACTCTGAAGTTCGCTCCTGCAGCACTTAGTCATGTTTAAATATAGGTTGGCGCTGTCTGAGGGAGCCGAGCCGCTCTCCGGCTGACAGGTACAGGTATGTCACTAATACATACCTTCGTGGTGAAAGCTTCTAATCGTGTTGGCCTTGCTGGCGGCTCTCTCCGCGTGCTTCCCCATGCTCTTGGGCCGCTTGGTGCTGTGGTCCCCGTTGGCGGAGTGCATGCGGTAAAGGTCCACCATGTACTGCGGCACCACGGCCTGCTTGCTCGGCGTCGGCCTGCGCCTCAGTCCAAACATGTTGAGAAGCCGAAGCTCGAACTCGTTGAGGACGCTCTCCGACCGCTCCGGGGTCTGCTTCCCTCCGGACTCGCTGTACTTCCTGCGGCCGACCTCGGGGATAAGTCCCGTAGCACCTTCCAGCAACACCTGAGCGATCAGCAGTACCATGAGAGAGCGGACCACGGCGACCATGATCAGTCAGTCCCTGTGTGAGAAAGTGTTGGTTTCTGTCAATACACTGGCGCTGAGGTATTGACATGAGGTAGACACAGCAGGGGGTTTCACCGCCCCCCCCTCATACAGTAGGAATGACTGAAAGGAGAGCAGGTTAAAAAAGGGAAGGCATGCTCTGCGCTTTGAAGTGGAACAAAAAAGGAGAGCTGGGAATAACAGCCCCGCGGGCAATATAGCAAAGTGAAACAGAAGATTGATCTCAACATGAACAGAAACATGAAAATATCAAGGTGGGGAAACTTATGAAAGAGATGATAGCCTAGAAAAAAAAGGTGAATCAAAGACCATAGACATAAAGTCTCCAATTAGAAGAGATATGAAATCACGTGCACAAGAGATCAGTAGAGAGGCTTGAAAGAATGCTTGGAGAAAGAGTCTGGAAACGGGGAGAGAGGCAGGCAGACGGTGCTACAAGCGTCTATGTGGAGGCTCTGACGGTCGTGTATAATCAGAAGGGATAGAGTTACTTCAAGAGGCTCGCAGGTGTTAGATCTGACGTGCCAGAGCCAGATGTAGCCCGGGACAAGACATCAAAAACAACTTAATATCATCAGAGTGGCTCAAACCTCCCCAAAGAAACAACTTTTCCTTTCTTTTTTTTCTTTAAATTCTCATTTCACCGCTTTTTTTCCTCTCTCTCCTCGAGGTTTTTTCAAAATGGGAAACTTTTACGCACACACCCTGTACGCATATGTGGCGAGAGAGACGGAGCCACTTCACGGAACGCAACTTCATTTATACTACGCCGTTAATTGGCTTCTATGGAGAAGTTGAGCATATTAACACTTCCAGGGTGTTTTTTTTTTCTGTATTACCTGACGATGAAGCGCTGTGTCCGGTCTCCGATAAATTCCACATTAATTCGTGTTTAATCCACGCAGCTTCTCCTTGAGGGACCAAAGACAGCCCATGCCCTTCGCCGATCTCCTCTCGCACATATTCCACCCCCCCCACCCCCAAGCTGCAGTTCGGGTTAGGTCTTGGTCAGCACGGAAAAGAAGAAAAAGGAAAAAAAAAAAACACAATACAACTATGTTAAGTCTATGAGGAAGCGGGTTCGCGTAGGACGGCGCGGTCTACGCATGAAGCATCTTGGTTGAACATCTTTGAAAAGCAGCAGAGACAGAAAGTTGGAGCTGTCTTTAGGAGGGATACGCGCTCTGAAGTGTCGCTCCTTGGACCGTGTTGCTCCGAGCGCGTCGCCTCTCCTCTGTGCGCCACGGCGTAGTGGTTGGGTTGATTGGTGCCTTCTCTTCCCCCCCGAGCGGCTCTTTTTGTCGTTCAGTGATGTCACCGAGGGGCTGTCAATCATTTGTCCACTATGAAACACCCTCCCGCGGACCTCTTTAAACCCCCCAGAGGCTCCACACACTTCTTCTCCTTCTGCACGTTTTAATGACGTCAAATACACGCACGTTAGAGCCACTTTTGATAAGATCACAGGGGGACCCGCATAGGAGGACGTTGTTCTGTGTAGTGGCTTGACTGCTGGAAAAGTCTTTTATACAGTCTGAAATTTAAATAAAGTCTTGAGGATTTATATATAAATATATACTGTGTTTCTTCAGACACAATATTCTATTTATTCCTATTTAAATGCATCAGTAATCCCTTTTGACCTGCAATGAAGCCATTGTATGTCACAATTAGCCCCCAGATGAAATTAATACATGCATAACATTTGTTTGGAGCTATAAAAGACAAGACATTTGCAATGTATTCCAACTTTATGGGCGACCCTGTATATATATACGCATATATATACAACAACTCTTCTCACATCTTTACATAACCTGGAAATTCACACCATATAAATAGCCACAAAGTCAACAGTTTAAACCATCCTGTTGCTTTTACTTGTTTGTTTTTTGAGGTGATGTTCCATACTATATTTGCTTAATGTCTTTAAATAACATAAAAATGGCTTGTTGCAGTCCCTAGGTGGTGTAATATTCCTGTGAATTTGACCACACGCTGCAAAAAAAAAAAAAAAAAACATGTCAACTCTGCTTCATAAATAGATAACCCATCAAGGTGTTAATAGCTGGATCAAACATGTTTAGCTTTTGGATTAAGGCTAATAGATATTGGCATCACAATGTGTTGCATGGTTTTAAAGGATTAGTCCCTGCAGAGGATCCACATCCTCCTGCTGAACTTCACTGTGTGTGTGTTTGTGTGTGTGTGTGTGTGTGTGTGTGTGTGTGTGTGTGTGTGTGTGTGTGTGTGTGTGTGTGTGTGTGTGTGTGTGTGTATGTGTGTGTGTGTCTGTGTGTGTGTGCGCGCTTCGACATGTGTGTCTGACACCAGGACAGATTTATACGCTTCCTCCTCGCTGGATCAATCATTTCAAGTCATTCCAATTCACCAGCAGTTCATCTGTATATCAGAGGTAGATCTTGGCTGTCTCATATCTACAACACTGCTGGGGAGCCAAGTCTCAACAGAAACTCAGCAATTTCCCAAGAATAATACTATTAGCAGAGGCAGGAACGCCACAGAATCCAACAAAGAGACAAACGTGTCTCTTAAAGAGGCCGTTTTTGGTCTGATTTAAAGTCTTTATGTCCTCTTTTATTGAATGTACGACTAATGTTCCTTCACGTTGAAATGCTAGACGTGGGAGATACCTGCCGTGTTGTACGCACAAAGAGGGGTGAGAGAAACTTTGCTGCGTTGTTTTTAGCCTGCGGGGTGTAGTCAACGGCATTAATGTTTGGGGTCATCTCCATAAGAAAGGCCCCCATTGATTCCCCTCTAGTGACTTCCATTAGGCGATGATGGTGGGGCCAGGCGGCTGTGTTTTGGCCAAAGCAACGGGCCTGTTTTTCTCCGTAGAGATGGCAATAGATTAAATCCCTCTGAGATCACAAGATATCTTTCTCTCCTCTCCGGGACAATAACATTTTATGAGGGATAATCCCAGATCATCCACTTAGCAATTAAAATACAGAATAGAGGCCTGTGGGTGCATACCGTTACCTGAAGCGGCAGCATGTCTTTTTGGTTTTCCCCTCACTGGATCCAAGCACTTTTGTTGTTATACCTTTTTTTTTTGGTGGTGGCGGTGGATCTCTTAGACTTCTTTTGTTTTCCACATTGTTTTTGCCTTTTATTTAATTACCAAAGGTATCGAACCCCTTTCCAATTTCATTTATTCATAAAAACCAGGGTATGGGAGAACATGTTAATACAATCATTCTGCTATAGATTTGCTTTATTGCCGTGTTAATCTGTTGGCAGTGACACTTTAGTTAAGCTATAAACCCAAACCCAGGTAAATGCTGCTCGGCATTTAGATGCTTTAGATTTCATGATAAGGCCTCACACACTAATCTGTGAGTATCTTTAATTATCCGAGTGAGAGGATTAGAAAGAGAGGGCTTTATCTGATGCTTGCTCCCTCTCTTCTTTTCTTTCTGTATACATATATATACATATATAAAGGTGTGTGGTTTGAATGAGTGGGCATTTACAGGAGTGTGTTTTGAGTGCCAGGACACACACATATTGTATGTGTGTGTCCTGGCACAGCTTGTGTCTGAGGAATGTGTCTCGCCGCGGCCGTTGAGGGACTTGATCAGCGATTCCCCGAGTGATTTAAGAAGATAACACAACACTGATACCATATTTGTAAGTATTTATATATATCATTGTTTTGAGGCCCGATACATCACCCTTATCTAATCGCCGCGGCTGATCCAATTACACGCTGATTGAAAGGACAACAAAAACCCCCGGCAAGCCGAGAGAGTTCAGGTAGAGAGATACGCTATCTGGAACACAAATGAACGACCTAGCGAGTTAAACTGTGACTCAGCACGACCACCGCCGTCGCCAGTGTTATTATTTCCCATCCCGACAGCCGTTTGTTTGTTCGTGATAGCAGTGAGACGGCATAAACCTCTGAGATACTCACATGGATCTCTATAACACTACAAAGCCATCGGCCCATTAGGACAGCAGTTTACAAACTTTCTTCTGGATGTTCCACTCCCTTGACCAACAGCTCGGAGGGAAGGGGAAGCATCATTCAAGTGAAAATGCAGCTTTGTCAAAACAAGTCTATATTGCTGTAGGTTTCCCACACACTCGATTCCATAATATTTCTTAAAACACACTGTATATACTCAGTTTTATGGAGCGGCAGTTCGTCTTCACAGATTAGGGTTGCATTACTTTTTCCTCACCACAGACAGGAAACTTCAAGAATGTTACTTTGTTTAGACGTAACATTTGACTTTTTTTAGTTTGCGGAAGAATCCTCGATGGCGAAATCTCTCCCAGGTGTGTGATGAACATCTGTACATCCTCATCACGCTGGTTTAGCTATAGACTTGTTGTTATCAGCTTAAAGTTCCTGGAAATCCTCTTGTCCCAGTAAGAACCGATGCCACTGGTCTCTGATCCGGCCCCGAGGCTTTCGTTCTTAGGAACACCAACTACAACACTTTCTGTCACAAATCCAGTTGTCCCATCTTTAGTTCCTGTTTCACTTTTCTTCATGTCGTTTTATGACCATGTAAGGAGTGGACGTAGTCATCATGATGTCACCCGTTGGTTTGCAAACTGCAGTTTTGAAGCCTTTATTTTGGTTTCTTTTGCAACCAGTGAAGGAAGTGACCATATTTAGAACGGCGGAGGAGCGACGGGTGGATTTGAGCTCCATCTGGATTCTGGTGTGAAGCTGCTAACAAAGTTAGCTTCTCTAATTCAAGGTCAACTTTACAGCTAAGTGTTAAGTCATCTTAGTAGCTAACTAGCATTGGTAGCATGGTAGCGACCTGTTACTCACCAGGTAGCCCCGCCCCCTAAAGCATCCCCTGCTTTCTGGTCTGGTGGACTCTAAATGGACCATAATGTACTAAATGAACATCATGCTGGATTGAAGAAGACTTGAAACTAGAGATTGAGACCATAAACTCATGTTTACAATGTTTACTGAGATAATACATCAAGAGAGAAGTAGGACCATTTTCTCATAGACTTCTATACAACCAGAGAGGAGTCGCCCCCTGGTGGCCAGCAGAGAGAAGTAGGACCATTTTCTCATAGACTTCTATACAACCAGAGAGGAGTCGCCCCCTGGTGGCCAGCAGAGAGAAGTAGGACCATTTTCTCATAGACTTCTATACAGCCAGAGAGGAGTCACCCCCTGGTGGCCAGCAGAGAGAAGTAGGACCATTTTCTCATAGACTTCTATACAGCCAGAGAGGAGTCGCCCCCTGATGGCCAGCAGAGAGAAGTAGGACCATTTTCTCATAGATTTCTATACAGCCAGAGAGGAGTCGCCCCCTGATGGCCAGCAGAGAGAATGCACTTTTAAGGCACTTCTGCCTTGGCTGCACTTTTCAGAAACAGAGTTTGCGCCCAGTCATCATAAGTTATTAACTACAGTACAGCTGGAGAACCAGACTAGGTTTTATATAATACAGACCCTCGTCGGCAGAATTTTCTATATTGTTCTCATTGTTTGGGAGTCGGATATCTTCATTGGTATGTTCCATTCATCCTTCACCTTTTGGGGGGGAATCATCAACCAAAAGACTAATATACAGTAGACCACCAGCGTGTACTTTTGCTCTGGTTAATATGTGTATCTTTTTCTTGGATGGAAACCCCCCTGAAGGGAGAACAATGTGTAATACATTACACTTATAACCAAAGAAATCTATTCAAGGGGGGAATATTTGAGGTTATAGGAGGGAGATTCTTGGATAGAATGTGTTTTGTTGTTTTAATACATAAATTCTGAGGAAGACGAGAAGACATGGTATATTGTCCACCACTCACCAGCGTCCGTGTGTGTGTGTGTTTGGTTGTGCTGGATGTGGACGGTGCGGCCTTCTCTTGTCATCACGTACATTCCAGGAGTCAGGGGGCAGACGAAGCCCTGAGATGACACTGCAGATCCAACTATTAGCCTTTCGCCTGCTGTTAACAGAAACTTGGCGAGACACGGGGCCTGCATTCCTCTGCCTTGAGCCAGATGTAGCCTTAACACACAGTAACATACCTACAAGGAGATAATCTTCAGAGATGTTGCTGAACAAAGAAATCAGGGAGCGATTTGTCGCCGTAAATCGCCTCTTAATCCCAGTCGGAGTTGTCTTATTAATTTTGCAAACCAATAAAAAAAACTTCATCAATCCACATGTGTTTGACAGCGGAAGCGCGACATGCTGGGCTACGCCGAGCACAAGCACATGGTGCATGAAAGGGATTGTGGGGGGGGAAATGGGACACATTTCATATAGGTTGTTCCCAAAATGGAAACCCACCAAGGTCAGAGACGGCCAGCTAGAAAGCCAGAGTCAATATTTATGGATACTGAACATGTGGCACACTTCTCTACCCACTAATTTGAGCAACAAGTCCACCCCCAGATTATACGGCCCCCTTTTTTTTTCAGAGATCACAAAACAGGGGTCCAAACCTCCTGCTTGCATGTTTCAAATACTGGAAAGCACGCTGAGGTTGGTCCGCTGACACTTTGGCAATTTGGCACACTGTTTGTGTTTTTAATTTCCTGCCTAAATAGTGGACGAGCTTTGATCCAGTAGCGAGGGTTGCTCCTTTTATCTCCGATCTGCAGTTTGTGATTATCACTATCATCGGTAAACACTTCATTGTATGTGGAAAAAACACGTAGCCGAGAGAGGGGGGCAATATTCCGTGATTTACTACTTTATTATGCTGCTATTATGCTAGCTAACTTCCCATGAATGTACGCATTTATTTTTTCTGATTAAACGCCTCGTTAAGGTCCTTAGGGTGATGATGTTGATGCTTATTGTTGGTTTTTATTTATATGAGGACAAATTGTCATCTTATGGATCTTTATTAATCGGGGAGGTTGGGCTAGTGGTAGCTTTTACTTGTTGTCATAGCAACGGCAAGCAGCGTGTTTACTTCCTCTATGACCTCTATAAAAAAGTAGCTTTTGCGACTTTATAAAGTCGTAAATTTGATGCTTATTTTTTCTCAGAATATTGCCCACCTCTCTCGGCTCGTTTTTTTTTTTTTTTTTTCCTACAGTGGCCCCTCATACGCCGTCGTATACATATAAAAATACATGGGTTACCTTTCAATTTTTGAGACACTTTTGAAGTCAATGCCGTGTCTTTGTTCCGTGCTAAATGCCCTGAATGTTCTTACGCATGCTGAACAAAGTGAAGCCTGATGGTCTGACTGTGTAACAGTAACTCTGCCACGCAGCCATAAAATCAGTATGCCCGTACGGAACATTTAGCTCTGTACGGACCTCACACTTAAACAGCTTACAATAGGAATTCATATAAACACATGCTTCATTTAACAAACTAGTTGGGATGAGAGGCAGCTACTTCCATTTCAGAGAGAGAGAGAGAGACATAAATACAGGGATCTGCCCTTTGAATGCAGCTCCACTCATAAAGACACCATGCGTCACTCAATTATATGTCTGCATGATTAGAAGCTTGGGCTACATAAACAGCCAGCATCAAGATTTACATTTTACCGCTTAAGCACAAGCAGCTGTTTATGGGCCAAGGAAGGAAAACACTTATCTTATACATGAGAGTGGAATCGGGAGCTGACACATCTCCAGCAAGGACGGTTTCAATTAATCCTTGTTTATGTAGATCTAATGCAATATACTCGCTGGAATGGTGGATGGCTTTTTGTACTCTAAATGCTACCGTCTCCCGGGTTTTAAACATGCTAATGTCTGCATGCAGCCGAGTCATACCATGGTGTGAATCGAAGCTTGTTTCCGTGTCCCTTTAAAGATCCAGGAGACCAAAAAGCAGACAAATGGAAACATCCGGATAGAAGTGTTGTGACCTTCACATGCAACCACTAACTGGGAGCATTTTCAATCACTCGCTGGATCGGATGAAAGGTCAAGAAATATTTCATCTGCCGTGTCAAGCCATTAGCAGTAACACACGGTGAGGCTTCACAAAAAACATTTCAACACTTGATGAGATTAGACCACTGCATGACGTAGGGAATCTGTGGGTTTTATCGTATGTGAGATACCGAGAAGGTTAGACCAAACTGAGCATCTCATATCGTTCAGCCAAGGCCGGTACATCGACTGTTAAATGGATAAATAGTCAGCAAGATGATAAATACCAAAATACCTTTGTTTTTTTTAAAGGGAAACACTCTTTAATACCCAATAAGAATAAAAAAATGTTGTGTTTATATATAAATGCTCAGTTGTTGTGAAACTGCTGCATTTGTAACTATGTGTGTCGACTTAAAGGCATAATGTAGTCACATTTCGGTTACTGTTCAAAACAGCATTCAAAAGTCACCCCTCCTCTCTCACCCAGGGAGTGAGTGAGCAAGCGAGCTAATGAATGGATGAATGAATGAATGAATGAAGAAATGTCGAGAACAAATCCGTGATTCAGAAGCATTAAAACATTATTTTAAATCACCAAAAATAACCAACACCTTCTCAAGGACCTGCGCGAAGGTGCCAGATTTGGATAGAATGGCTTCATCCTGCTGTGGCCTGCCTGCTCTTTCTGTGGGCCTCGGTACACCAAAGGGGTGTGACAGAGTGGCGGTGTTTGACCTGGGAGTGAGAGCAGGTTGCACACACCCTGCTAATTGGCCGAGGTTACACCCCCACGTGGGGTCCAGATGGTCTTTGAGGAGATCTTTGCTGACGCCCCAAAATTACAAGACAAGAGAAAACGCAGATATAGACATCGCCAAACTTCTAGTGGTTCATAAGTGACGATTTTAGGGATTATTTTTGTATCAGTATGCATTTCTTTTTCTGGAAGCGGTTGCGTATTGCATTTTTAAAAAGGTGATATGTTGTGTTGTGTTTAATGCTTGTGTTTGCTGCCCCCAGGTGGCCTAAAAAATCAATTCATGCAGGCTCTCGTTCACAGCTAAGCTACAAAGCGACGTGCTAAGAGCAGTTTAGTCGCCAATAGTCTCTTTTCTTTAAAAGCTTGATTTGTCTACAGGTATCAGTACCCTCCTCTGGCACATATAGTTAAAAAAAACTACAGCATCTTTACAGCTGTAACAAAATGCAAACACAGGCTGGTCAACGTTAGTGCGGAACAAGCCCATTTCATTGTCACATTTCATTATCACGGCGTCGTGCTGAGTCTGATCCCCGCCTGGAGGGAGCAGAACAGCAGGGTTGTCTGACAGGGGGAGCGAGGAGGCTTAGTAGGCTATAGGGAGGACCTGATTGTACTCTGGCATCCGCAGAATGACATTATAACTGTGTGGTTTCATGATAATAATAATCTTCAGAGCAGCTGTATAAACATTTAACTGACATCCACTCCCTGGGCATGCAGTATGTATCTTTAACTTCTACTAGGGCCAGTCTGATGCAACTATTCATATCTCCGCCCATCTCTCCCTCCCTCCCTCCCTCCCTCCCTCCCTCCCTCGCTCTGTCTGCTGGAGATACTTGATCCATGTTAGTATTTGCTGTAAATGTCAATGGAAAACGAATGTTCACATCACATTAAGCTTTCAACGTTTGAGGCAAAAGGCACATCGCGTTAAAGAGCTCAGCGGGATGATCTACCGTGCCGAGCCTCGCACAGAGCAGCGACAGTTGTCCCGCTCCGCTTCGCTTTGAACAACCGGGGGAACAGTTTAAAAAAAAAAACACACACACATTTGGGACTCAACAGAGGCCAATAAATTTAGACAAACCCCCCTCGCTCTGGCCCCTCACAGTGTAGCCTATTTCCTGGTAACATTTGTCTTAATTTGTGACAGTTTGTGTAAATATTTATGTCACTAAACCAACTGCTCTGTATACAGTAAGCCCCCCAATCTTCCCTGGAATGTGATTTAATTGGCGGTTTCCTCTGTTTATCCTGTTTCATGCAGTGATGGGGCGAGCTTACTGTAATGAATAATCAGGTAGATAAAATGTGGCCTTAAATTAAAATGTCCTCCTTAAAGGAAATCAAATGAAGGTTAATACCTGTTTCATGCCCCCCCCCCCTCCTCCCCTCCCTCTTGTCTGTAATCCACATTCTCTCATCGCATGCCAGATTACCATTATGTGTCATTTGTAATACAATAAACAGACTCCAGATGGCTTGGATTCTCTTGAATATACACAGAGCAACAGAAGCTATGGGGAGAGCTGCTGTATTTTTTTACTGTGTAGTCGTTTGCCTCAGACAGCCAGCTCTCTTCCAGTGAAAGCTTGCTTTGCAGGGCCTCATAGACACGGAAATGATGATTACAAAAAGTTAAAGGATCGAGGCTTAAGTGTGTGTGTGTTTTGTCAGTTAGAATAAGAGGAACTATATTGAGAGGTTGGTTTTTTTCCCCCCCTTGGACGGTTCTTCCTTGATGTTTAAATCTGTTGGCAGTGCAGTGAGCTGTATCAAAGTAGTTTCCTTGTTCCTCACACATCTATGACATTGTGCAGAAGGTCAGGCAATGTAAACACAAGGAATGAAATGAGAGTTTCTGATCTCTCCCACTTCATCTTTGCCTTGTCATTGAACGCTGGGCTTTCTATATATATTATATATCCGTATCGTGGAGGTTTTTTTAAACGGGCTGGACCCTTTCGCCAAAACACACTGAAAACACATGCGTGACATATGAGATGTCAGCTGCAGACTTACCTAAACACCTCTGTTATGATGGCTCTCTCACATCCGACAGTGATTTATCTGTGATTATTTGGCCTCTCTTGCATTCGAGGGGGGGCCAAGGGGACGAGGAAAAGACCACTCGTTCGGTTTACCCATGGATCACTGAGGAACACTGGGCCTCTTGTCGGTGTGTCGACGTTTTACCCCAGAATGAAACATTCTATTTTCCTAACCTGGTTAAGTAATCACATTACCTAAGACTCCATAAAGTGGAACAAACAGTAGCGTATAACCCTGACTTCTTTTTATGTGCCTTGAGTGACAGATTGGCTTTCATCAAAAGAGGGCAAGTAGAGAAGTTATATAGTCATTTTTTTTTTTTTGCTATGCTAAGAATACTAAATTGATCCTCATATGTAGAACATCTGGTGAAAAGCAATTTCCACTCCAAGTGTTTTAGTATTTCCTCCTAATTAATTTCACATGTACATGACAAGAGTGAGCGGCCTCCCAGAATCCGAGACACAAAAGCCGGCTTTGTTTCGCCATTAGAAAAGTCATCTGTGGTTCCTGGTTTCTTCAAATTCACTGGCACATTGATGCTTGAAATCAATACTGAAAGCAGCGTTTTTTTGGGGGGTAGAAAAGTCACATCTCACTCCTCAGAGGCACAGGGAGGGAGGTGAGGGGGGTAAAGGGGTTTACATTTGGTCAATTGGTGACTCGTGGAGCAGGGCCGAGCATGAAACAGGCATGCAAAGGTGAGAGAGAGCAGGCATGCAGTGGGAAGGAGTGCTAAGCCACCAATCTGTACTGAAGGAGCGTCAAAAATGCAGAGAATTAAAAGGCAGTTCTGCAGTCTGTCTAAGCCTACAGCACCTTCAAGTAACACTTATATCAAGGCACAGAGGAATCCCCGTTAACCTGCTTTATGTGCGGCGTTTCTCGCTGATGAACGTGAAGTTAACCGTTAATGTCGTCTGAGAGACACGGGCGTCTCGGCTTGTGAAGGTGATTTTTTTTTTTTGCTGTGAGACACAACACTTCTTGTTATTACTTGTCCCGATGACGAGTCAAAAGAGCTCCCAGAGGAACGCCGGTGTCAAACAGATGAAAAGTCGGCTCGATCAGATTAATCATTAAAGCGAGGAGAGATACGAGCCCCACCGCGCCATTGTTTTTAACACCATCCCGACGCCGCTCCATCTGAGGCCTCTTGTTTGGATAGGCCGTCTGGGACCACCTGGATGAATCCAACTGTTGTTTGCCAAAACCGCACATTTCTCACCTGAAGGTCTCGTCTTTACAACGGATTTCCCCCTCCCTCCCCTTCCTCCTGCTTTCTGCTTTTCATCTCCCCCGAGCTCTTCATCTCTGAGAGGAGATGTGATGCATGGCTACAGAAGAAATAACTGTCCAGAGGTCTTGTCTGTACACGGACAAGAATGGGCGGTGTTTACCCACACAGATGCGGAGGCGAGATACAAGCAGGTGTTTACAGGAACGTTTGAAGTCCAAAGGGAGATGCTGGCGTCCGATTAGAGCCCGCTGAGTAAGACGGACACTGTAGGTGTTTCAACCAAAGAGTCCTCATCCCTTCTTATCTTTTCATTTCTTTTTCTTCCCCCCCATCTGCTGTTTTGATGGCCGAGCTCCACTTTCAACTCAATTTGGCGCCGTGGAAGCATGACATATTGCCATTCCAAACATAGTCTTTGCCTTTTTTTTTTAAACCAGCGACAACCAAATAGTTTGCCTTCTGGGAAAGAATCCATCACACTAACCTCAGGGGTGAGCTGTGTTTCTGTTTATAGGATGAAGAGTTCAAGGATTCCTATTGTCCCTGAAGTTCGCCCGCTGTGAAGCCCGTCCTTTCTGTCGCGGCTTCAAAGATTTTTTCCCCCGGGCGGCAGAGTTACAGGTTCTTTGTGGCATAGGCTTATTTGTCAGAGGGTTTGGAGAGTGACTTGTTTCACATTCACAAAAAAAAGGCCCAGTGCGTGAGTGCTTGAGCAGGCTAAAGTTACAGCCATGAGCCCCGGTATTACAACCCGATGACTGACAGGAAAAATGGGGTGAGCTCTCTCGCCGGGGCTCGAACAAAAACACCAATAAGATGGGAGAGGGAAACAACAGATTAGACTACTGATCTCAATCTGCTCTCCTTTGGTTATTGGGAAATAATAGCTCTGAAAAGGAAGTCATTTAAAAAGGGGCCTTTAATCAATTCTCCTTTGACGAGCAAGCGGCATGAAAGGCTGGAGTGAGAGCGTGCTCCTGTAGCCTGAGCATTTTTGGCGTTGGGGGGGGAAGTACGGACGAGATGGGCTCTAATTTGTGTTCTCATGGTGTCCAGGCAGCTCCAAAGCACTTGATCACCACCACCACAGCAGGCCTTGATGCCATGTGTGTGAGTGTAAATGGTTCCAAGGCTCCCTGGCGGTAAAATCACATTGCCAAAATGACCACCAACTCTAAATGAAACACTACCCCCTTTTTTTAAAAGGTCTCATTCAAAAGCCAGGGGTTTTTTTTTTTTTTTTTAAAGGCGCATAAGGTAGCAATTTCCCTCAAATATGGCGTAGCCCAATAACTGTTGAAGTAACTGACACCGCGTCAGGGTGAATGAAAGATTTTTTTTTTTGCAATATGTATGAACCACTAACTAGGCCTAAGATAGTAAGGAATGTTATAATTGTATGCAAACGTGTGCAACCTCAGGAGTTGTACTGTACTACGTATTTACCATCACTTTTTTTTTTTTCTTCCTCTTTTTGTTTTATAGTCACAGCCGGAGTAGAAAGGCCTGAGTGAGTGCTTTGTTCATTCCAAAGCATGCACAAATCTGTTTTAAGTTCAAGAGAGGAGGAACCCTTTAATTTAAAACCCTAAAAATGAAGTCATTCATTCCCTGCTAAACTGCACTGTGACCCATAAGGTTAGGTAAACAAGTGTCCCTTGCATTACTGTCAAAAAAAAAAGAAAAAAAGACCCAGCCCCTCACTCGGCCGTGATGTAAACTCCCACTATCCTGTTACAGCTGTGTGAGGAGGAGAAGCTGGAGGGATGGCAGAGAGGAAGGGGAAAAACGCATTCACGTGGGCTTCTTTTCTTTTTTTTTTGATGACAGAGGGAGGGAAAGTCAGTACCTGAGGCTGTTTCTCAGGAAGGTGTCCTACTCGGAAAAGCGCTGTCTTGTTCCAAAAGCACAAAAAAACGGAGGCAGGGAGGACTAGGCCCACAGTGCGCTGAGCCCAGCAGGCCCCCGGTCAGATCCATTACCAGCTCCAGCTCCAGCTCCAGCTCCAGCTCGGGCTGGAATGTGAGGAATCCCCACTGGGCTGGGGTTCTAGTGCAGGGGTCCAAAACCTCACATCGCTTCTTCTTCTTCTTCTTCTTCTTCTTCTTCTTCTTCTTCTTCTTCTTCTTCTTCTTCTTCTTCTTCTTCTTCTTCTTCTTCTTCTTCTTCTTCTTCTTCTTCTTCTTCTTCTTCTTCTTCTTCTTCTTCTTCTTCTTCTTCTTCTTCTTCTTCTTCTTCTTCTTCTTCTTCTTCTTCTTCTTCTTCTCTATTGTGTTTGGATGTGGGGGATTGTGATTCAGCAGGAACTGTTGCTGTAGAGAAGTAGTTCTGGCCGACTTGCAGAATATTAGGATTCTGGATTTCAAGTTTGAAATGAAGTGAATTCCATCAAAGCATCTGTTTATTTAAATAAAAAAAAAGAAGAAAAAGAAGGAAAAAAAAGAGTGAACAGCAGCAGTTTTGGCATGAATAAGAATTATACACTGGATATCGCTAATGTGACACTAATTGCCTCTTAGTCTGTCAGAGGACAAGAGAGAGAAGAGACAGAAAGACAGAGGATGAGAAAGAAGGGGGTGGGGGGGTCCTGGGTGCTGACTGAGGGCAGTAATGACTGCCAATGGAATGCCTACACTCATAATCCTCTCTGTCACCGCTGACAGATCCTCTTGACCTCTGAACTCCCGATGTAAGGAAGGAGGGGGGGGAAGGAAGTCACAACTTAATAAAAAACGACCCGGTGGTTAGCACTTGTGGCCGGCAGTCTTGGACTGTTTACAGGTAAAAATGACAATCTATCTATAGCCCCGATTTAGACAGAGTTTAACCTGCTGCCTGGTTTGGATCTGCCCTTTGATTGTTGCTCTGCGCATGTGTGCATTCCAACGCGGGAGGTCAAAGGGCACCGGATTTTGTAACAATAGCAGTGGAGGGTGGAGACTTGAGATACACAAAGGTGCTTTTTACACATCTGTAATCTCTTTGAGAAACCAAAAAGAAAATGTAGATAGCATTTTTCTTCAGTGACACTGGGGCACCATGGTGCTGCTTTTCCTGGGGTTTACCAGCTAATCACTCACATATTACACACACACACAATGAGTATCTGACAGTGTGTGTGTGTTGGAGGCACACCGCGATCTATATTTCAGCAGGCGGGCTAGGTCTGAAGACATGGGCCAAAGCTGTCAGAAGTTTGTCATCGATTCTCTCTGCCTTGTCATCAGTCTTATCTGATCGCACTGTGTTCCTCGCTCCGTGTTCTCCTCCCTCGCTGCTAATGCAAACACACAATCCCTGTGCTCCGGAGACTCCAGGGAGGGCCTCCACAGGGCCCCTTCAACAGTTTGTGGCTTTCTGGATAGCAGATTCTTTCCATGTGCTCTAGTGAGCCAAATAACTACGATATGATGCTGTTTGTCGTCTAATATTCACTTCAAATGTTGTTGTTGTTGCAATTTTACAGCCTACTTTAAACAGAATCATTTGTGTTGTCAATATATTTTCAATTGTTTTGGAAAAACATTACAGTCTAGTCCAGAGATCTTCAACAGGGGGTTCGGGACCCCTAGGGGTTCCACAGAGTTACTGCAGCGGGGGACCTCGAAATTATTTGATCCCAAACTTTATTTTCTTCCAAATATTTAAACACAACATTAACATGAATACAACCTATAACAAGAAGATATAAGTCTTCCTGTTTGTTTAATATTGTGATGCCAAAATAGAATTAAAATGTGAATCTGTCAACAATTATTATTTTAATGTCTTAGCATTGTATACATACATAATTTTAAAGTACTGTTATACATGTCACTATAGGCTGCACTTCACATTATTATTATTGGCCGGTTTAATAAGGAACATTATATGATATGTAATAAGGGGTCCCTCCACCGGGTCTCTATCAGCCTTGGGGGTCCTTGGCCTGAAAACGTTGAAGACCTCTAGTCTCTGGTCTTGACTCTTGACATGACACGGATCCCTCGGTCCCTACGTTCCTCTACTATTGTGTTTGACGATGACTCTGAGCAGCATTGACTTCCCAACGCCGTGACAGGAAGCGGGATATGACCTCTTTACTTACTTACGTTCTCCAGAACGACCAGACATTTCTTCATCAAGACGTTTGTTTGAAGTTCGTCCCACATACTATGGCGCGTGCGTTTGAGCGTGTCATCTTCATGTTTCTGGCCCGGCTCTCTTCCTCCTCCTGCGTCGGCTGCACTGACAATTCGTTTGACAAACATGCAATCACCGTAGTTACAGACGGCCCCTTTAGTTAGAGCCGAGCGCAGTGTGAATTATGGTTGAGATGGAAACCTTTGAATTATGGGTAAGCTCTGAAGTGCCTCTCGTACAGGGGAAGAAGAGGAGGAGGAGGAGGAGGAGGAGGGATCTTCACAGACTTGTGCCACAGAGGAGTGCTGACAGAGACCTGGCTCGGCCAACTGCAGCAGAACCAGAACAACAAGAGGGCTAACCCAAACACGGACCAGCAGAACCGGAGAACCCCGGTCTGCCGGCCTGGCCAGGGGTCAGACGGTGCATCTCACCGCGGAGCAGCGAGGGGAAGGTTGATGGGTCGATCGAGCCAGCGCTCGAAAACACACGATCCGAAAAAAAGAAACAAGCATTGCCGGCATTCCTGCCTAATTGTACATTTGTCCTCTTTCAAAGGGGAAGAAGTGTCAGGCCAGATACAAAGAATCTTGGGATCGGGCGATAGGGCCAGCATCCGTCCCGAAGCCTCCTGAGGGCTATTTAAAGGTACAGTAGGCTGTATTTTCCGCCGCACAGCGAGGCACCCACCCTTCCGCCTGGCTCCATATTGGAACCAGATGCTGCTGGATGCGAGGCCCCACTAATTTAAGTGGACAGGGCAGATGGAAGCGACTCGCCCTGCATGCATACCACCCCCTGTTGGCTTTCATGTGATGAAAAATCTCCTGCAGTATGGCGGGGGAGGTTCGTGCACACATGCACCATTAATACAGCCTGAACACACTGACATGCGCACTCTCGTACTTGAAGGAACCGTTGTACACAACCGCAGAGACATAGCAACAAAACACAAACAAACACACACATGCACTCTGGAAGATATATTGGACTTTTTCAGTCGGAGAAAAAGGGGCTTGTACGTCATGAAATAGCCGTGTAATCCAGAGAATAATTTTGACGAGACCGAGCTCTGACAAAAGCCGTCTGTGTCGTAAAGCAAAGATACATTTTAGTACAAAATAAGACAAAAATGCTAATGTAATGTAAAAATATATATAGGTCTGCACACTGAGAGCAAAGTTTTGACAGTCTCCGAAAATATGTGATATTGTTGGCAACCCCAATACTGCTTGTTTGGCAGCTTTCTGCTGAAAATTTATATTAAATTCCATTCAAAATCCTCAAAAGGTCCAGAAAAATTTTGCGCTTGCCTCGATAGAAAAACACCACCTGCTAAGTTACTTATAAAATATCTCTTTCTTGTTTATATTCCAAACATTCAGCGAGTGCTGTCGGCCATGTAATATGCTGACGATCCCCCAGCAGTTAGAATGAGAAGGGGCTCGAACGCTGTCAGCAAACGCTCATCACCCCGGTACGGAGACACTGATGCGGCGCTAAGCCTGCAACCCTATCCCGCCATAAATTACTACAGCGCCTAGCAACCATACCAACTATTGTGTCATTCCTCGGTGTGTGCGTCTTTGCTTGTTAGTGTGTGTGTGTGTCTGCAGGCGTACGTCTGCATAAGAAATGGCCTCCATAGTGTCTCCTTTGTCCCGCCAGGTGACAGGTAATTGAGTCAAAGAGGATGGAGGAAGAATTATGGCTGGGAAGCAATTTGAAACGTTGCGAGGTTTTTAGAGAAACGGGTTGATTGCTGTGTGACCGTCCGATGGGTGTACGTTAGCGTGAAATGAAAATGTTGTAAAGAGTACATTTACATTTACATTCATTTATGGCATTTAGCAGACACTTTTGTCCAAAGCGACTTACAATAAGTACATTTTTCATAAGAAAGAAAACACAACATATCATTGCCGATAAAGTAAGAGTGAAAAAATAGAACAAGAGTTAGGTCCTCGTCTGAGTAAAGTAGTAGCTGTTCAGCAAGGATACCTTAAGTACAACAGTGCTGTGATCAAAGTGCTACAGGTAAGAACATAGAAGTGCTTTTTTGGGGTGTTGTTAGTGGGTCATGCTATGTAGAGTCGAGGTCTGAACAGGTGAGTCTTGAGCCTTTTTCAGAAGATGGCAGTGACTCAGCTGTCCTGACATTAGTCGGGAGTTCGTTCCACCACTGAGGACCAGAACAGAGAAGAGTCTGGACTTTGCTGAGCGACATTTGTTTGATTTCAGCGATGGTGGTACCAGCCGGCCAGCTGAAGTAGAGGAGCGAAGTGCTCGCGTCGGGGCATGAGGTTTGACCAGTGTTTGAAGGTAGATGGGTGCCGTTCCATTGATGGCCTTGAAGGCCAGTGTCATCGTCTTGAATTGGATGCAACCAGTGGAGGTCACGGAGGAGGGGGGTCACATGGGAGAATTTGGGTAGAAGACAAAGATCGCATCGCAAATCCTGTATCTTTTTTTATCATAGAAGAAATCCTTTGAGGACAAGAATAGTTGGGATTGAATGCTTTGAGGACTAATTGAATGAGTGGATTGTCTCCGTTTACCGTCATGTACAATGTTGAGATAACCCCGTATGGATTGAGTTGACCAACGGTTCCTCTGGACTTGCACTCTGCCTGCTCCTACTCTGTCGTCTCGTCCCCCTCTTGGGATCATCTGGTGAATGTACGCTAACTGTGAAGAGAAAAACTCGCAGATTGGACAGGAAATTTCCTCTTTGATAGCGCCTTGTTTGTTTAGCTGGACTCGGTTGACCTGCGTCGACCTTATCGCCTCGAGCTCAGCAGTCCGCAGCCCGAGCCGTCCGCCAGCAAAACAAATGTTACTACACCGCTTCGTAACGCAGGAATCACACCGTCTATCAAATAGATTGATGTTCAGAAAAAACGAACTTTTTTGCCTATCCTGATCCCAGGAAATCAATTAAAATGTATTATATTTATACTATCGATTTAAACCTGTGCTATACTTGAACTTAATCTTGTATTTATGTATTTCTAGCGTAGATTTATGTTTTTTATCTCAAAAGAAGAGCATGACGACGGAACAAAGCTCACCAGGATTTGGAAAATACATGAGATTAACGTTCTATACTCACAGCTGCATGTTGTTTGTGATCCTGGCCATTGCATGACCTTTCGGGGCATTCTGGGTGTTTTTTTTTTTACAGCTCCATTCAGTGCATATGAATATCCAGGTGTACAGTAAATATTCGATCTGCGTGGAATTACGTGTGATTATCCAAAGGAAATGAAATAGGTGACTCCTTCATGATAAATGTGCTGTGGCCTCCTGAATCCAAAGGTGCTCTTTGGATGAAGAAATCCGAGCACACACACACACACACACACACACACACACACGCATGTATATGCATACATGCATTAAGGAACACACACAAACACCGAGGGGTTAAGGGGTTGCTTTGTTATGGTGGAGGTGCCCTGTGGCTGTGATTAAGAGCTGTTTTCACTATCCCCCTGGTGTCCTAAAGCTTAGCTAGATGTCACAGCTATGGCAGGAATGCTCGAGCGGAGAGGCCAAGAAGGGGTCACAGCTAGGATGTAAACATCAACATTTTCTTTCTTGAAAGGATTTAGGCCCACTTGAAGGGGGGGAAGAAAAAAAATCTCCACCGCAGCACAAAGCCTGATCCCTAACTCCACACCTGGCCTTAGGCACAGACCTATGACCACCTTACCTGCAGCTAATCCTCCCATTTAAAACCATTTGAGGGCACAAAACTGACCTCAGATCAGCATCTTAGCGCGGCCTAGGCTTAGTCAGCACTGTTGTAGCTGCTGCATGTAGGGATTGGGCGAAGGGCTTTAGTTCCAGATCGCTATCAGAGCAGACAGGAGTTTTACGCCCTCTCTGGAACTGTGCCACAGCGGCCGTGGACAATAGGCCCTTTGTGCATTGCTGATTGGCAGATCGACTTATAACAAACGCACTTAATAGTAAAGTCACAGTGGGAGGTGCTTATAAATCCTGCTTTTCATTTATGAGGCACAATGATGCCTTATTGCTTTGTCTCAAGATGTCAGGTTTTGAAGTGACAGCTGGACGTTGTGGAACCTAAAGATGATGATATAAACCATTTTTTTGATTCCTCTCCAGAAGAGAGAGCCCCACTTTCTCTCTCTCCCAGCTACGAGTCGATGGTTTGAATTAGCCCCGCCGTCTCCCCAGACGATGAGCTGTAATGATGCAAATTTAGGACCTTTCTGACAAGACCTTGACACTCGATATGTTGGTCAACTCCCCCGTTCCATGTTGGTTTTACCAATCCATAAATATTGAGTCCACAGGGACTCGTGGAAAGGAAAGTACTGAAAAAAAGACAAGATTGGGTCAAATAGCCAGATTCTCTGTTGTAGTGTTGCAGACCTGCAGCCCCATCTACTGTTGCACCCACAATAGGAGCGAAGCGATGCCCAGAGGCGGAGATGTCTGGACCCAACCGAGAGGGAAGGGGTCAAAAGGGAATGCCAATCGATTTTTTTAAGTCTAGATGTTTCTATCTCTGTCATGTGTTTAAGAAAAAAAAAGTTGAATTCAGTAGATACATCTCTCTTTTCTCTTTTCCTCTCCCCCCCACAGACTGTTCAGTCTTTCCCTCAGACATGTGACCGTGGTTATGCTAACACAGCATGGGATGTGAACCATTTTTAGGTTGCGGCCACAACCGTGGCATCTGCAGCCCTTCCACTGGCCTCATCTGGAAGTTGCAAAAAAAAAAAAAAATCTGGATTCATGTGGCGGATGGACACATTGGAATAAATATTAATTCAAAGTGGCAGTTTTTGTTTGGAAAACCAGGAATTGAATATCGTCTGATTGATGATTTTTTTTTTAGAGATTGCATGTTTAGTTGGTTTGCTTGCACGCACGATGAATTAAATAACAAGATGATAACTGCTGCCATGTGGACCCCCTCAACCAACCAAAACATAGACAAACAGAACAAAATGCTATCTTTCATCCTCGGGGGGATCATCTAGTGCAGGATCTCTGCAGACAACACGGTTCCTCCGTATCTCCAAGGTGTAAAACCCAACAATTGCCTGCATGTGAAGTGGTTCTGCTTCACCCTGATCATTCTGACATGCACGTAATGAGTTTCTGACAGAGTGAAACTGGCCCAGCTGCAGCTCTTGCAGGTGAATGATGTCGTCTACTTCCTGGCTGTGAAAGGGTCTCTGTGTGGTCCCGGTTTCTTTACATCATCCCAAAAAGGTGCTCGCATCGGGAACCTGTCATCCACGTTGCCATTTGATATTCAACAATATTTCGTTGATTGTTGACATTACCATCTGACCTTTTTGTTTTTGGTACCGTGTGTGTGTGTGTGTGTGTGTGTGTATGTGTGTGTGTGTGTGTGTGTGAAGCTTCTGTAGAGGTGTATAGTATCCACAGCTGTGAGGTAACTGCGCCTATAATCTGTCTCACCAGAACTGTGTAACCTGAGTTAGAGTGAGGTTAAGGGTCAGTTATTGAACTTGAATTACACTGGGAGAGCCCCCCCCCCTCTCAGCCACCCTGTGGGGTTTGTTTGTTTTCTCTCCCAGTCTCTCCCAGAGCTTACCCAGTCCTCTGTAATGAGTATTTAATACACACCCTCAGACATGTTTACACTGCATGTAACAGCACTGGCCGTGTGATCTCGCAACACACTCAGACATGTGTGTCAAAGTATATGCTTGTGCATGTGTGTGTGTGTGTGTGTGTGTGTGTGTGTGTGTGTGTGTGTGTGTGTATACATGCATGCATGCGTGTTCCCTTTCATTCTGACTCCCACCCTCTATTTTCCTCATTTCAGAAGTCTGTAGCCTGAAGGGAAGAAACACCTGCCAGGTTTTTTTTTCCTCCCCTCCCCTCCTCAATCTCAGATAAGACAATAGAAGCAGTAGAAGTGTTTGGTTACACACAGAAACACAGAGGAATGAGACATATTAAAGCCTCCCCTGTCTCGCCCACAAGGTCGCTGCAACTCTCCAGGTGTGAATAATGTCAAAAAAAAAACACACACACACACACACACATTTTTGTGTCGGTGGAGTCGGGGAGCAGAAAGAGCTCCAGCGTTTTGCTTTAAACTCATAATTTGACCTGAACCACAGGCCCTGGGCCCCCTCTGCAAGCTGTTAAGTTTTTAACATATCGTTTTTCACTGCACATGTTCCGTGTTATGTTAGTTACCAGGAATTTGGATTGAATGGACAATGAAGTTCCTGAACCTTGAGAGAAGGATTATTCTTAATCGTAAGCAGAGGAGAGAGAGAGAGAGAGAGAGAGAGAGAGAGAGAGAGAGCTAGCATGGTGGGAATGTTATGCCACAGCACCCCCTGTTGGTGAACTTGATGCATTGCCCCCCCCACCACCCCCACCCTCACGCTGGAAGCCTTGAAAGTCCAAGTACGGCTTTGGTCTTTTTATAGGCTAGAAACCACATCCCCAGTTTCTTTGAAGAGCTCGTATTCACTAAGTAGTAGTTAGGCCTGCCAGTACTTACTCACTATTTTATAAGTACGAGTGGTGGAGGAACTCTTTGAACTGAACCCATTTAGAATCCCAAGGCTGATGGTTTCATAATACAGAAGTAAATAGACTATAGTCACATAATTAGCAGGGATGCCCATGAATTACTGAGTGTTTTCCCTTTCACAGGTGCATAAGAGAAAAGTTGGAAACCACGCAGCTTCATAGGATTTAATCCCCCCTACCTCCTTCTGTAAATGGGTGTGTTGATTTTTCACACATACACACATGTCTAATACCGGAGGCTGTGGATGGAAACTTCCTGTCCGAGTAGTTGTGAGGAGGGAATTTAGCAGTGGGCCGCCGCGCTGGTGACGCGTCTCTCAAAAAACCCACAACAGAAAGCACAGGAAACAATTACATTCGGACCAATAAAACCTTTTTTTTTTTTTTTTATTACAGTCAAATTATAACCACTTAAGTGTGAATTTAGCAGTCCGTGGGATGTGGCTGATACGTAAGACATTTTAACGAGGTTTCATGTGTTTTTTTCCCCCCATGTTTATTTTTTTAGTAGTTTACTGTATTCTGACGTGTTAAACAGTAAAACGGCTGCATCCGTCCTCCAACTGATGAACTCATCAGGTGGTTTTATGGTTAAACTGTGGAATGACTTCTCGTTTAGTTGTATATGAATAAGGAGACAATCAGGGTTGGGCATATATGTTGATATAAATGTGTCACCTGACGATTCTGTGAGTGGAAACGGTGGGAAAAGGCCGTAGCATGTATACCAGGGTTGCTACTTCTCTACAGTCATTTCTGTGGTTGTATTCGGCCGTCGTGGGAAAGTTGGCATTAGCAGGAGTAGCTCATGGCAATACTGCATTTTTTATTTTTTGGACAAATGTGAGGAAACAACCTGATTTGTCTTTCTTTTATTTAATGGAATAGCCAAAAATCAGTCAACGTGACTGTCTGTATTTCTTTATGTTTATATATTTATATATATATATATATATATATATATATATATATATATATATATATATATATATATATATATATATATATATATATACAGTTATATATTTGAATATATATATATTTTTAAAAATGTTTTTAATACACTTTATATGATTGTATGCACGAATCATTTTCCAGTGGTAAAAAAAATAAAATAATAATAATATCTTTCAACGTCAGACACAAAGTGCAGTGACAGCAGATGTCCAGAAGATGCCGCTAATGTGCCTCTTTGGTTTACTCTCTGTTCGGGTTCATAGAGAGGACAATACTGGCATCAACCTAAACAGACCCTTCGCCTTTTCCCAGAGGCATCGTGTCCACATTCACACCTGTATTCCTCGACGTTCCTCACATCAACTCTTCAGGGAGAAATGAACCCCATTCGAGCCACCAACGTTTATTATAGTCACTTCACGAACAGGCATTCTGTCAAAAAACAAACACTCGACATTGACATGTCTTGGCATCTAAAGCACGAATGAAAGAAGCAAAATCAACTTGGCGGAGAGAGGAGGCGTGCTGGTGTGACGAGTCCATAATTCAGTGTGCTGAATGTGCAGCTCGGGGAGGAAGTCTTGAGTGGATATCGATAATGAAAGCTCCAGCAGGCAGTCATTTGAGAACACCTGTTCCTCATCATGGGCACAGGAACGCCGAGTCGCTGCTGCTGCTGCTGCTGCACTGCTGTTCCTTCTGTCTTGTCACTGCATATAAAGCAAATCAGCCGTCTCGCCTCCTCCACCAACAGCAGTGTGAGGGACTGTGAATGAGCAGTGTGTGTGTGTGTGTGTGCTGGATATCTATGCTGCAACACTAACTCTAAAAAAAAGTGGTTGCCGGGCAAACCAGGCATCCGATTTTCAGTCCTAGACCATGCAGTTATACAGCCTAATCATGAAAATGTCTGTTTGTACATGCTTTGCAGTATAAGTTCACAAAATTGCCTTTGTTTTTTTTGCAAAGCAGCATCTACATCCTCTCCTCTGTATCTTTGCATGTTTGCTGCTGCTTTTTGAATCCCATATTTTGCTCACAAACATGAACGCAGTAAACCCGGGGTCGGGGTTGGATTCCAGCACAGGAATGCTGTCTGACTTCTGGGACCAATTTGCTATGGAACTGCAACATGTTTCCGAGGAGGCTCTTTGTTGCGGTTCGGCTCCCCGACAGGTTCATCCAGTCCTGCTGCTCGACAGGAAGTCCGTTCAAGAAGGAGCCGCTCTCTGGGAAATTAATCCCGACCACGGCTTAGAGGACAAGTCGAGGTTCCAGGAGATGAGATCTCCAACTTTGTCAAACACACATCATCATTTTCGGAGCTCCTGATTGATTGATTGAATTATTTATGAATAATTCTTTATTCTAATCTCTGCCTGAGATCCTTCTGATGCATAACTTTCCTCATTTTATTTCTTTCAACAAAAAGGAAAGAATAAAAAACTTCATTTTAAAGCTCAGTGTTTCTCTGAAAGAAGGTAACAGGGACTTTTATATAACGACAATCCAATTATTTTCTCCCCTTAGTTCGAGGTTTGTTTGGGTGCTGTGGCTGATTCAGTTGGAACCTCGGGGCTGATAAGACGGATGACGGGAGCCGACGTCTGAGGCATGGAGGGCATGGAGGGCAACATGACTCATTTTGGGGCGTAAAGACATTTGTCTCTGCGTTTCAGTATTTGGTGTATTTGTTGTTGTCATTGAAACAAGTCTGTCATCAGATAATATTGTCTTGAAGGTTGTTCTTCTCTCAGACGACTCTATTCATGGCCTGGTACCCGAGCTGTCACTACAGATCAATCATTAAGGACAGGAGGCGAACTCCAACAAACCGCTATTACGACTGACATGAAAAGTGCCAGTCAGACTTCGACAGGTTTGACAGGTTTGAGGAGTTTGACGGTCAGGGGACGGACGCGTGGCCGGATAGTCCCTTCTTCTAGGAAACAGTAGAGAAGAAAGAGCGTGGGTGGGAGGAAACCCAGAGGCCCTCTATGTTTTATTTAATAAGCAAGTTAAAATAAAAATAAAAGTCCCCACGGCGGTGACACACTCGGAACTTTGAAGAAGTTTAGTCATGAAGAAGTAAGATGGCCGGCAGCCATGTGTGGGCACTGAAGCAGAAACCAGAGTCCACTCCAGCTGATGGGTGTGGACGGATTTCTTAAATTAAAGTAGCACCCCCCCCCCCCCCCCCTCATGCAGTTGCCTTCTGGTGAGGATAGATAGATCACATTAACCAGGATCATCGTGACATATTTCAAAGCCTTCATGGGATATTATATTGGAAATATATGATTCCCTTACTTTTTATTTGAATGAAAGTGAGTTTGCTGCCACTGCTTCTGAAAATATTGCATTTCAGAAGCTCCACCCTGCATCCACCTGTGACCTGAGTGCCTTTAGTGACCACGTCAGAGGCGTGTAGGCGCTAAATACAAACTATATCCACATAATAATCCATCACATATGAGCTGATGGACTGAAATCCCTATATTCTAGTTGAGTTTATGTCCAATTCAAAGCTGTAGAGTCCAGTGATAATATCAGAACCAGTCTGTCTTCTCCATCCAAAGGGTAAATACTGATGACATCTCATCCCTCTAATCATTCACATATGAATGCATTGAATCTTTTGCATGCACCTGCCCTACCCTGTAGCTGCTCATCCACGCTGAGGTCACTCATGATTCCCCTCATCCGGCCTCGGACGCACGGAGGCGCTAGATCACTTCCAGCATCGATCCCGTCCCTGCAGGCTGGACTTGTACAATTTGAACCCAGACGTGTAACTCATTCAGATCCCCTCCTCCTCCTCCTCCTCTCTGTCTCTCTCTCCCTCTCTCTCTCCCGGTCTGTTTTAGCTGCATGTCGTTCAGTCAGCCCAGTCAGTCAGTTAGTGGCCTCGCTGCGCTGCGCCTGCGTCCGCCTCCTCCACACAACTCTCCAAAAGCCGAGGACGCGCCGCCGCCGCCGCCGCCGTCACCGTCAATGCGGGCATGACATACAGGCAGCAGTAGTGGAGGGGCTTCCGTCAGCCTGCGTTTATCCAGAGAAAAGGCACCGCGTCGGGAATAAGAGCAGAGGAGAGCGTGGAGTGAAGTGACTCGTTCGTACCGGAGAAGAGTAGACGGATCAATGGCAGGGGCACAGCCGGGAGTTCACGCGCTGCAGCTCAAGCCGGTGTCCGTGCCCGAGAGCCTGAGAAGAGGCAACAAATTCATGAAATGGGATGATGTGAGTACATGTTTCATCTGTGCATCCCACCGGAATACATGACAACACCATGCAACACACATTTACTGCCATAAAGCAGCTAACGTGACGTGAGCTTTGTTTACATTTCTTCAATTTACAATGTGTGTGCGCGTGCGTGATCGTGTGTGTGACAATGTGCGCTCCGTTTATTTACATTTCATTAAATGTTTTTGAATTGCGCGCACCCCTCCCCCTTCGCCTGAAAGCTTTACTTATTTATTTATTAATTATCAATTAACTACGTTTAATTAGCTCAACGCGCATCTGCAGCGTAAAGAGTTGGATATCGATGGTGTTTGGTTGTGCTGCCATGCGTCCGTGCGTCCCACCGGCTGTCTGTCTGCCTGTCTGTCTGCCTGTCTGACCGTGTAGTGAAATGACCTTGATCACAATTGATTGCGCTTCTGTTTGAGTAGAAGGCGGAAAAAAAACACACACACGCAAGAGAAGTGTCCTTTAAGGGATGGCGCACTGCACCTCCACAACCTAACTAACCTCTGGCTCAGTGACCTCACTCTCTGCCTCCGCACCTTTTATGACGTCCATCTCATTTGCATATTCCTACAAACATCTCTGTATTGTGTAAGCCCTTAGAATGATGAATGGAATCTCATTAAGGATGCAGATCAGCTCAGGCATTCAGGTGAAGTTGTAGTTCATCCGGAAAAATGAAAAAACACAGTAAAAAAATGATCCTCTTCCCTGAATCTCAGGTGATTTCAAGGCAGAGGAGATTATGCAACACTCTGTCAATCATCAGTCTCCCAGATAAGAAGTTTTTCTACAGTTATAACTAATCAGGTTGGTTAGTTGTGAGATAGGAGGAGGGGGGTGGTCTGTTTCCCCTAACAGCCGTGTTTGTGTACTGTAGTTTGTACATGTGGGCTCGTCTCCAGAATCGAATGCCCACCAGGCCTTTCCTGTGAAAACACACGTAACCGTGGATACCTTCCCCCGTTTCATTTCCCATGCACTCCTTCCTCCCCATTTCCTCTCCTCTCTGCCACTCGGTGGAAAGAATCACAGAGGAGGACCGGACAGATAACGCTTTATACATCGTCAGTGAAAAAAAAAGAGAAACGGATTGAATTAAATTATTTTCCATCTTATCTCAGCCTTTGGTTTGCTGGCGGAGAGGGGGGGGGGGGAGGGAATCCACTCTAACATCTTCCCACAGGAAATTGTCAAAGCAATTTCCAATATTTGAATGTGTATGAGTTTGTTTGTTTAAGTGAAAATGACAGATTTCATGTCTGTGGAGGCAGAACGTGTTGACGTATCGACTGTCTGGCCTTCTGGTGAAAATTGAGGAGAAATCACCCAAAAAAAAACCCCTCTTGAAAAGTGCCAGACCTCTCCAGCCTCCCTCACATACACGCGTTGCATCTTGATGCTGCCTCTCCAGACTGGCTGGCTGTTGCTGTGGCTCAAGAAAAGGCTCGCTCCTGGCCTGGATTGTTTTGTTATTACACTTCAAATCACACTCCAGCACCGAGGAGTGTCGTAACGCCGCTCTCTAGAGTGGCTGCCAGGCGGACGTCCATCTTAAAGATCTCACACAGCGACTGGAAGGATGTGAGATGTGCGACAGATGATGTGTAAAAGAGAGTTTTATAGGCTTATCAGGCCATTCTGGTTGGTGCATATTGAGTATGTTATTATCAGGCTCCACAGGGAGCCTAACGTCTTGTAAAAGTAGTAGAATATGACATTAGTACACAATAGAAACCTGCTGTGCTCCAAATCTCCTTGTACAAACTCTTCCATTAAGAAATGAAACATTGAGTGTTGGGTTCCCTCAGGATGTTTGTACGATCACTGATGTCATCTTAATTCAGAAAAACAAAAGTGGTGCCCTAATGTCTTCCCATAAATGACTAAAATCCTCCAATGGCACCAAAAAACAACACCACTCCGGATGTGGTAAACTCAGCAAATCACTCGGAAACCATAATCCACAATGTCATGTTTTTTTCCGGAAATGTGCAAAACCCACGAGGAAATGTTTTGCTTAAGAGTGGATAATGGCTTTAATGTGTTTGTAGCGGTGGCCATGGAGAGTTAGCACATTAAGAAAGAGAGCTGGTGAAAATGACTTCTCTCACACCATTAGGCAGATCCCCAGTGCTCTCAAGCCTTCCTCTTGTCTTTCCCTCCGACATCACAGACCAGCCATCAATCACCACAAGAGGGGGGGGGGGGAGTTTATTGGAACTATAAAGAGCCTACTGTATAAGTGCTCATCAGACTCATTATGATTGTATAAAGTTTTTATGGCTAAGTGATGTGGGATGAGAGAGATTCATCTGTGAAAACTAAATCGAAGACGTTTGAGAATGTGAGGCTGCAGGATGAGATGCTGTCTCAAAGAACTGGCAACATGAGGCTTTTTTATTTTATTTTTTATTTCCCTGTCCTCGGGCCGTTAGTGTGTGTGTGTGTGTGTGTGTGTGTGTGTGTGCTGCAGATTGCGCAATCATGTGAACGGGAACCCAAAAAAAAACGATTCCTCTTAAGTCTCTTCAGAGATTTCTCGGGGACGATGGGTTGCCATGGCGAACGTTCCGATCACAAAATGCCTCGGATGCAGTTCTGACATCCGACGAGTCACTTTTGACTCTTCAGTTTCGTGGGTCCACACAGGAGGGGCAGGTTTGGGTGGAGGTCCGTCATGGAGCAGGTGTTCCAGGTGTTCCAGGTGTTCCAGGTGTTCCAGGTGACATAAAGCGTGATTGTTTTTTTAAAAAACACATGATTTTTCAGAGCTCTAATAGTGTCCGATCTCCACACACGGACGCCTCCGCTTCATGACATCCTACACTCGCAAGTCACACGGGGTCACGCCCAAATATGAAGCGTGGCGGCAGATGCAGACCATTAGCCGAGTCTCCCAATGCCACTAAAAAAGGAAAGGGGGGGGGGCATCATTAGAAGCCTCATGAAGACACTTTGAAGATTTTTCTTGCTCTGTGCGGCAAATGCGGTTTCCATTCTCTGTGATCTCACAGCCGTGGCTGATTGAGGAGGACAATATGCTACTGTTGTGCCCAACACACACACACACACACACACACACACACACACACACACACACACACACACACACGCACGCACACACACACACACACACACACACACACACACACACACACACACACACACAAAAGCAAAGGCTCTTTCTTTTTATAGAAGCATCCAATAATATCTGGTGTTGCCATGTATGCCTCAGGGTCAAACTGTGTGTGTGTGTGTGTGTGTGTGTGTGTGTGTGTGTGTGTGTGGGGGGGGGGAACTGTGGGAAAGCATTTGTCTGTTACAAGAGGTGGAAAAAAAAACAGAAACATCAGGTGTGAAGCGACCTGCAGTGTGTGCTTTCAGGCGTCTCAAACGAACACACACTTGCACACCGGGACTCCTCGGGCTCCTCGCGGTGACGCCAGTTCACGTGAAACGATCGTGTGCTTGTTTTTTCAGATTCTGGTATGTGAGTGGTAGTACACACAATGACTTGGTTTTCCCAGAGAATACACAGGAATACGCACACACATTGACCCCAGATGTGTGTTTTTTTTTATCCTTTTCCTGCAGGATTCCACCACCGTGACCCCGGTGACCCTAACAGTCGACCCCAAAGGTTACTTCTTGTATTGGACCGACCAGAACAAGGTAAGACACCGCGCTCCAACCTCTCGTCCTTGAAGCTGGCATCTGTGAAACTCATCTTTCACTCACACTTTCTGCAGTCCTACCTCTTATTTATTTATCGTTTTAAAATCGAATCACACCATTGTTTATTCGCCTCTGGGCCGAGATTCATGCCAACAGTTATTATAACAGTTATTATAACAGCATCAGTAATTGTTTTATCCCATCTCAGTTTTGAAATGCTGAATGCTCTTAGTGAGTAAAGGAAGTAAAAAAACACAAATGTTCACACCCTGATGATCGGCAACGAGGAAGTCGAGTGTTTTCTGTTTGTTGTCTGAAGTGAAAGTGAAACCGTTGTTGCCGTTATTTGAGGAGCTGAAAGCATGTTGGGATGGATACCCGCCCTCGTTACGCCGTCCAGCCGTCGGAGAATTCATATCTGTGGTTTTTAGATTGCGTTGCCGTTCTTCCTGCTTGAAGAGTTGCTGTATTACCAACAACAACAACAACAACAACAACAAAAAATGATTGAAACTGTCCAACTTTATCACTGCATAGTCGTTACCATAGCAACGCCATTAAAAGTCTGTGGTAGCCATGCCATCATTTTTTGATACTGGAGCTCAGCTTATTAGAAAAAGAGGATCAGAAGCCGCCTGACAAGTTTGAGTTCAGCACGTTACGTGTTAGCGTCTTCCAATTAACTCGCCTACTTCCTCGTAGCCATTTATGAATCTTTCATTCATAATCGTAGCAGCAAACCAGGAAGGGAGGGGCTCACATGGATTCTGTGGAAGTCTTTGGGGAAAAGCACAGAAATGTGAACTGCTGCACCTCCACTGTGCTGTTAACGTGACACCTGTGAGAATATCCCATCGTGCATTGTGTTTTATTTTTTTGTCTCCTCCCCAGTGATGTCAAAGTTCATGTTTCCTCATAACCAACCTCATGAAATTAAAGATACCAGACTCTTATCAGTCTCTGTAATCTCAGTTTAACCTTGAAAGCGTGTTTCTTACTTGAAGCTTCAGTACAAGTCTGCCTCTATTCTTCAACATGATGGCTTCAAACAGGCAGATGATGCGTCCCTGTTCTATCTGTGTGTATATCTGTATCAGCACAGGCAGTATGGGGGAGACTAATTAATAGCTGGCATTGATTTTGTGTTTGCCTGGATGAGGGTGTTTCTCTGCTGCCGTACCGGAGATCAGACGAGGAGTGCTGACGGAGGCGTTTACCTCCGTCCCTCATATACATACACATGTCGTCTAGGAGGAAACTCCTGTTTGGTAACAGAGACGGGTCCTATTGTGTTGGTGACCTGCTGGAAGTGTGGGGGGAATATATATGTATATGAAGCCAAACTGGAAGTGTTAAAAACTTGCAGTTCCTCAAATGGCCTCATGAGTTTGGCGATGATGGTCTCTACAGCTAATAAATATTCATTTAACTCACCTGTTCAAATGAAATTAAGGCTTTCAACTTCATAGCAAATGAGATTATTTTCAGTTTTACAGTCTATTGAGATCTTTTACCTTTTTTTGGTCTCCAGAAGTGAAATATTCCTTTATTTTTATAAAGTTTGATAGTTAAAATGCCAAACTTTTGTTCAGTAAGGAGAAGTAGGACTTAGAAGCATACTTCCTGAAGGTAAATCTTTAAAAATGTTCTACTTTTTATGCCTATGCCGGGGATTAAAAGTCACCTTTTCCATCCCTGATGATGCCTGCTGGGTGTTCTGCCTCTCACACATGAAAATCAAGCTCTGCACACAAACTCTCTGAGGGCATAAAAAGACACCCGCTATATTCCTTCTCTCACCATCCATGCTGGTATTGCACATCTGGCCGGCAGACCAACTTAAACAAGCCGCGATGCCGTGTCCAGTTGTGTGTGTGTGTGTGTGTGTGTGTGTGTGTGTGTTTGTTAGAGACTCCTGATGCCTGATGGCCTGCAGAGTAAAAGCATTCCTCAGATTCTTCAGAAGCACAGCAGAACTGTACTCAGCACTCGCTTTCATCCGCACGCTGTCACTGATGTTTCCCGTTTTTTCCCTGTTTTTACGTTTCACCGGAGCCCTGACGCATATTTGTGGATTTTTATTGACTCTCTAGTTTAAATCATAAATGTGATTTGACTCTGATTTTATAAGCCCAAAGATTAAAAACTGATGGTATAAAAAAAGCAAATCAACATTTCATTTTTCTGCCAATAAATATAGACTTGGAGTTATTATTGTGCACACGACATCAGACTCTCCCTCTCGATTATGAAGACCATGCTGTTGCCAGGGGCAACATTCAAAACACAGTTTAAAACATAAACAACTAAACTGTTTGACATTTTGAGGCCGCACAAAAACCAGTAAGGTAACGTTAATGGACAGCTGTGGCTTTAGCTGACATTAGCCAGCGGCTAAGCTTTCAGTATTAATAAACAATGGGCATTGTCTGACACTGGCTGTCTATGATTGTTTAAAGCTTAATTCCATAAAGCAAACTTTGGGACGTGACTTGGACCTGATAAAGGAGACTTGACTTTGTGTAGAGTGTGCTGGCGTGTGATGGAAGCTGCTAATCCCGAAGCCTCTCGTTTCATGAGCTCTCCTTGTCGGACTCTGATCCAACAGTGGACTTCAGCCATGTTTCAGGTCAGAAAGGCAAAGTTTAGCTCCATAACGGCGGGGACGACTCAATGTCAGATGTGTTTAGGCGTGATGTTCCCTTCCTGGATAGCCTTTTATGCTGATGACTCACCGTTCATTCCTCCCGTTTCATATCGATGCACTCAGCTTCAAACACAGTCGTGCTTCTATGGAAGGCTCGTCACAAAATGTGCAATAACGTGCTTTTATTGATTCTTGATCGCCTCCGTCGCGGCAATCAAGGTGACTTAATGATGGCAGCGGCCCAGGAGACGAGCGAACGCACCCCGGACTTAATTAGATTTTTTTATCTCCGATAATGGACGCTTGCCAAAAAGCGTGACTTGAACAATGCTACTCAATAAAGTCTGATATCGTCATGCGATCTCTTCCTTCCCCTCCATGCGGATGGAAACAGGTGCAAACCGTTGTGGGTTCCTGTGTGTGTGAGCTCTCGTCTCCATTTCTGCACACCGCTGTGTTTTCCTAAACAGGGCACCGCTATGTAAACCCCCGCCGTCATCACTCTCCCGTGTTTGTATGTGTTTGGTTTGCTTGAGTCCATTTGGCCGGCTTTCTTGCGTCTCCGCAGGCTCTCTCTCCTTCACCTCGGATGATTCCACTGTTGTGTATACTTTCACTGTCCCACAACAACCGCCGCGGCGGTGCTTCTGCATGATAATGATGGTGACCATGGCAACGACAGTAACAACAACACCAGTAGAACTGCCTCGATGCAAATGAACAACTACGCTTGTGACCCTTTTGTCAACGTCTTGCCGTCCACTGGAAATACATTAACCACAGTGTCGTAAATGTTGGCGGGAGGTCATACATAGGTGGTATGTAGGGATACAGCAACAGTTAGCTATTAGCTATTAGATAACAAACCCCTCAGGTGGTTCAGCCCCCTCCCCACCCCCCCACCCCCATTCAAAACAGGGAACTTGAATATACTTCTTCTTTGTTCAGAGTTTTGCAATAATGCATATTTTGGGAGGTTTCATTTTCCCACTTCCTTTGAAATGGGCAGTGTATTTGAATTTTGTTGGTGACAGATAAACACGTTTGTACTTCTTCAGCTTCTGACCGTGTACTACGTTATGTATGTATATATATATATATATATATAGGTGTGAGTATTAGGGATGAGTATTGGCAAGTACCTCACGATACGATATGTATCACAATATCACGATATTGCGATATATATATAAAGATTTAAACACAAGTACCTGTATATGTACATCAGATGATATTGATCAGAGGACAAATTGAGTCAAAACTATTTAATTCAAAACAGCCTCTCCATTTTATTAATTCCCATGAAATTCACTGGAATAAATATTGAAAATAAAATGAAAAAGGGTAAAGTACTGCATTCACAACACATCTAAACATTAATCTATATATCTATATATATATATATATGCTTCAAGAAACTCACCTGCATCAACACAACACACCCATCACCCACACAGAGTCACCGAAGACGACGCCACCTTCACCAGCATGCCAACATTCCTGTAATGTTCAGGAACCAGGAACAGGTGCCCTTTTTTTTTCGTAGGTTAAAAATAATTTTTGCTCCAGTTGGTTACGCATGTTTCCAAAGGAGGGGGAGGAGCTATTCAACACTGAGAGGTGGACTGACTCAAACTGAACAGCCTTTTGGTTTAGTTGCCATGGTTGCCATGCGACGGCACACACCTTGGAAATGTCACATCCCCTTTCTCGGCCCCCGCTCGCATCCTGGAGAATGTTGTCGCTTTGAAACTGATATCATTGTTTCCTTGTGCTCGTGTGTTCTCAGGCTGCGGTCATAAAAAAAAAGGTTAAATGCTTTTTCTCGGGAGATTTGTGTTTCAGCGGTGTGCCAATTTCAGCGCCGAACGAGCACTCAACGTGTGTGTGTGTGTGTGTGTTTGTGTGTGTGTTTGTATATATATATATATGGCATTGGATGAGGTTTGGAGCCCCGACAGCTGGCTGTGTGTGAAGAGCATATCTATATGAGCCTCAAATGTTTTGGGTTCATATTAAAACACACACACACACACACACACACACACACACACACTTGATGCATACACACACTTCTCTCCGCTCTATCATAGCAGAGTTCACGCATCTGTTTCTCCCAACACAGCAATTTTCCGTGATTACTGAGGCTGCTGCTCCTGCACCTCCGTCAGCACTATACGGCAGTCAGGGATGGGGCATAAATCTGCAGCCAATCTACTGAAAGTGAATTGTGACCCCTGCCAAGTTACAGCCTGGCACCCAGAGGCCTTATTTCATCCGAACCGATGGTGAGAAAAGGTGACGGAGGGGAAAAACACGGAGAAAAGAAGAAACAAGAAGACGATCACGAAGGAGAAAACGACTCGTCTGCTTCATCAGCTGTGAAATGGTTTCAGTTAATTTGACGTAAAGTGGCAATAGACGTTTTTTTTCATATCATAATAGTTGATTGCACAATCTAACGTGTATAGAATAATGACACTTTCATGATACAATCCTGTCTCACCTTGTATGAGGATGCGAAGGCTCGGTTTACGGCAGCAGTAAGAGGATAGCTCTTTGTTTTCCCTGCCAGTTATTAATAGATAAAACTCCTCGGACTAACGAAGGGTTTCAAACTGGCATTTAGTTGACATTCTTTTGTTGGTAGTTGCTCGGCTCTGAAGGAAGCGATCCGGTTCGTCTTTGCCTGATGCCACTTTAACGAGTCACTTTCACGCCACGTTAACGTATTGGTGACATCGCTGAGGGAGGGTTTCATTTGATTGGACCCATAAAGAGAGTAATGTCAAGTATAGAAAACCGTGTCCTATATCAGATCGCGTTAGGTTGATGTGGGTCATCTGATCCGGTCGAGATCTGGGGCGAGTCACATAAACTGGCAAAGTCTCGTTGCGTTTACAGATGTGCCTTTCCAGCTGTCGGGTTGCATCCAAATGATGGGCAGTATTCAGGTCACAACGTGAGTCTGAGACTGATGTCTCTCTCTCTCTGTCCGGGTCAAATGTTTATTGTTTCTGCGCTACAAAATGCATTTCAGTCGAGGTCCGTAACCATAACTACCGGGAACACAGGAGGCAACGGTGAACAATTTACTGTCTGCTGCTAAACGCGCTGAAAGATTGGACTGGATGAGTTAGCGACTCTTGCAGCGCTCCTGATTGTCATTTTGATGGATTAATTATTCATGCTGAAATCAACTTGTCATCGCCACATGGAGTTTCCTATTGTGTGACAGGTTCGCTGTCAGTGTCTCGTCAACAAAACAAGCCTTTCCCCTTAAATTTAGTCCTCATGAAAGATGAGGAAAATCTTTTCCACACGGGGTAAAACTTGTATATTAGCTCCAGTAGATACTGTATCAGCCACACAGAGAGGGTTAGGCCTCGCAATCAACCCTGAAAGGCTTTAAGTTTACAGCAAAAAAAGGTCACGGCGGGGTCATTGGCCTCAGCTGTCTTTATAGATGTTATTTATTGGATCCACATTGGTTTTTGTCACTGCGGCACTTAAACATTACGACTCACGAGTTGATCCAGCCACTCCACGCCAGCAGCAGAATATAACATTACGATCAGTTTTAGGTGCCCTGAACAACACCCACCCGGAACACCCGAGACTTGGCATTGAAGAGTGAGTCACTCTTTATCAGAGCTGCGACTCGAAAGCAGAGAGAAAAGGAAAAGAGTGCTTAGAAGAAGAAAAGCGTTACAAACGCCCTTTTTTTGGATTAGCACTTCCTGGGTGACTTCAGAAGGCTTTGTTTGCGCTTGAGTTAGTCGTGTTTTTCACTTTGAATACCGATTAGGACTTCTTTTCCGCCACGCTGTGTTGCTCTACGGGCACACAAACCAAAGCTCAAGCAGGCGTGAAAAGAGTAACACTAAAGGGGGAGGGGGTTCTCCTCATTTCCCCTCCAGAACAACTGAAGCCGTTCACAAAACCTGCAGCCGGAGATCCGTAAAGAGGTTTTTTTTGGTCTTTTTGGAGCCTTGTGGCTGATTAAAGGCTTGCTCGGTGCATTCGCTGCTCAGTATGAGTCTGCCGTCCGCAGAGTCTGCCGGGGCAACAGAGGTGATTTAGCGACGCAGAGCCTCTGTCTGGGCAGCTCAGACACCCTGGATTCAGGTGATAAGCTCAACCAATCACGCGGCTGGAAAATGATGTTGAGCGGCAGCCACTGAAGGATATCGGTAATGGCCCACAGTCAGTTAGAATTTCAAGGGATATAGAGGCTGGAAAAAAAACAGACTATAGCTAAAATTTGGTGCAATTCTACGTATTGCCCTTTTTGATTTTCTTTATTTGTACTCTCACCTGTACTTGTCTTTTTTAATATATGTAAATACGCCCTGCAGTGTAGCAATCAACGCCTCTAAAGCACAGACTGTACACAAGTACTGGACGAAGTTTTAAAACAAAAACACTCTTTGACCTCTAAATCGCCCCCTCCTAAACCAAAATAACTGCTTTCTGGTCTGTTGGACTCCAACTGGACCATAATGTACTGAATGAATTGAGACCATAAACTCATGTTTACGATGTTTACTGAGATAATACATCAATGAGATGCAGACTTTTTTACAACCAGAGGAGGATCCCTGGTAGATCCCCTGATTTTTAGATTTTTTTAAAACATGACTTTAATAGCACAGCAATTCATTTTTTGGCCGTTTTAAGCACAGCATCACTTTATTACTATTATTTCTTTGAATGCTAAATGTGAAGAGACCACCATGTGTATTTGCCTCCAAGTTTGTGTTTTTAATGATGGTACTTCACTGCTGAGGACTGGGATTAAAGAAAAAGGCTTTTGGGTTTTCAATTGGAAGACATGCACAGATAATACACATAATATAAAAAGGCCTGTGATGTCAGTGACATCCAACTGGCCCAGAATGTATGCTTTGCTCTCTATTCTGGGATTCATTCATTTTGATGTCTCTGACTTGTAATTATGACTGAAGGAAATAAGACATTAAAAGTACTCCAGTTGATTTACATAAGCAGGCATCTGGAAAACAGAAAACAAGTCGTATATTAGACGTTGATGATTTAATGACGATATAACTAAATGTATCATGTAAGTACATTTTGTCAGATGAATTGCTCGTATAAAATATAAAGATTGATGATAAAGCTCAATTTCTCACAGGTCCAGGTATATTCATGGTGGCCTATTTCTGTGTTGTTTATTCAAAAGTGATCTCTATCATTACTACTATTATTAATATTATTATTATGTTGACACTGGTCACCCAGGATGCTGTTTGATGGATGGATTGGATGAGGATGACTCTTGATATATGGTCATCTGTGATGCCAGCAAATCGACTTCATCTCTCCTCAATAGACTGCAATCAGCCGTAAAGGTCCGCCTCGCTCTCGCTGTTTTTGTTCCGTCTCTGTCGTGTCTTTGTCTCCGCCCGTCTGTCTCTCTGCCTGTCTGTCCGTCTCTCCGTCATTACTCTCTTTGGACCTGCTGATTACCTCGTAATTGTTACCTGCCAGCATCGCTTATTGGTTTTGGTGCAATAATAAGCTGCTGTGCTCCGAGGGAAGCCAGCCCCTCCATTTCACACCAGTGATTTTATTTATCAACGATGAAATGAAACAACTCTTGTTAAAAAGGTGATTAATAGATCATCTTTGCCAGTGGCTACCAGATAACTGATACCAAGGAATACATAAAAACAACTTTATTTTGCAGTAAATACGCCGAGCCAAAGCTTGACCATGAAACGTGAGAAGTGGATGCTCTGTAACCTAACAGACCTCCCTGTCACTGTGATGAGCCGTGATTTGAATAGATTTAAATGTGCAGCGGAGGCCGGGCTGCTGCTGTAGCTGTCAGTTAGATATTTGCATGGCTGCGACGGAAGTGAGCGGTCGACCTCTGCATCACAACACACGGCTGAATCCGTCAGTGTCAGCGTGTTTATGGCAGTGCCACCAGGCTGAACCAGCGGAAGGCTGCACAAGAATCCAGAAAGAGACCTCACTCTGACGTCTTAGACAGGGTCGCTCACAGAGTTGGAATATTTAGCAAATGTGTTGTCTTTTATTGTGCAAAACAAACGTTATGCATGTGTTAATTTCACCTGGGTGATTGTACGACGGCGTGTTAGGGCAAAAGAGAAATGGAGTGGAGAGAGGGGGGCAATATTCAGAGGAAAGAAGTGTTTATTACGATGCTAACTTCCCATGAATGTACGTTTATGTTTCTAATGAATCATACCAACGTGTTTTCATAGCAACGGCAAACATCCAGTCTTGACGGGAACCAAGCAACTTGTTTATATCGGCTATATATATATATATATATATTTAAAAAGTGACATATTTTTGGGGGAATATTGCACCTCTCTCGGCTCCTTTTTTTCTCTCTAATATGCCATTGTATAATTGGGACATATAATGTAATCATTGCACCTGATTACAGTGATTTCTGATGCGTTTAAATAGGAATAAACAGAGGATTGTGTCTGAAAACTAAATATTCCATCTTTATGGGCACCAGTGTGTATTGGAGGACTCTGATTTCCCCACGAAGCCAGTGTTTTTCTTATTTTACTCCCCTGTGGATGATTTGGAGTATTTTTCCTAATGTGATGTTGGCTGGACATTGACTGTTATATGCACAGTCAATAAAAAGGTCAGCTGTGATGTGCATGCTGCGGTGGAGCGGTGGCCTGACCCTGGGGTCGCGGGGTCAGACGTGCGAGGTCACAGTCGCGTATGGATCTCTGATAAACTGTTCCCGTGAGTTAGATAAAGTGCTGCCAACACGAGTCAGAAGGGATGAATCAGAAAAAAATCTCCCCGTCATTGATCTGCGCCGCTGCTTTTTTAATTATGCAAAAATCGATCTCTTCAGAGAATTTATGGCTTAGACGTTTAAACGCCGACGCTTCTGGTTTTAAGATTTGTTAGGAGCGTGTTTAATGAGTCAACCGCTACACAAAGAGACGCCGACCGACTCGCTCTCCCTTCTTTTCTTCTTTTCTTCCCGTTCCTTCCGCTTCAGATGCTAACCCGGCCCAGTTGCCATGACAATCCAATCCGTGCAGCTTGTTTTTTGATGCTGCAAAGTACTCAAACATCCCCCCTCCTGTTGCTGCGATTTGACTGCCATCGCTGCTGCACCAGGTGGCTGCCTTCCTCAGGGAGCCCTTTCAAATAAAGGCATTCAGCCAAACCACTTTGAAGTCCCTCTGTAGACGAGCTCTCAGCACGAGAACACGCTACCGTCCTGTCTCATCCCGGGCTTTGACGGGCGAAGCTTTGACGGGCGAAGCTTTGATGGGAGGAGCTTAGCCGGAGCTAAGCAGTAAGCAGGTGTAAATGCTGCAAAGATACATTTGACTGTATCTGATAATCCTCAATCCGTCTCATTTCCCCTCTGAATCCAAAACGCCGTCGAGGTTCGTGTTTGTCGGACCGAGGGACTAGAATGAACGACGGATCAAATCCAACACCAGGTTTCCAAGACGGGAAGAGACAAGCGCTCCTAACATGTCAAGGCTCACATGCACACCCATCACACGCCTCGGAAGATTCTGATAGGAAGAGAAGACACCTCTCTCTCTTTTTTTCGGTTTAGTTCACTTCTGTTTTTGTCTTTGAGTGCTCGGTGTTGGTCGCCCAGCGATGAAGTCCCCCGTTGTCTCTCTCCCTCTCTCTCTCTCTCTCTTTCATCTTTGCCGTCACTCAGAACAGAGAGATGATGAGAAACTGAAATTAATAGAAGACAGATAAATTATTCCTTTCTCCCCTGAGGAATGATGTAAAATTGGCAAAAGGTGAAGTTGGCTTTGATGGCAAATTCCCTGATAAAGAGAGAGAATACTCAATGAGAGAGAGACTACTGTAAGTTACTGCATTGCCAACAATTGCAAAAATATCTATTTTTCATGCGCTGACAAACATCCACTTGAAACTCACAAAACCACGTCTTTACAAATCGGATTAATAAATAAAACAGTTGATTTTCACAATAAAAGCCATCCAAAATGTTGAGTCTGTGCATAATAGAGAGGATGATTACCTAAAGGCACTTTTCTTTATTGCTTTGTCCGTTAATGTTAGATGAGTGAGAGTCATGAAATAAAAAAGGTTTGCCCCCTGTTTGACTTGCAGCCACTCGGCCTTATCAAGGCTCTCGTCATGCTTCTTTCTTAACAAACAGAGAAAATATGGTACGTTTTATCAGACTGGAGATTGTGCTGGTAGTCAACAAGATTATCAGCTTCCTGTTGAGGAATGCTGAAAGAGACTTCAAGGAGCCGGCTAATAGAAGAAAAAAAAGAAATCACGTATGGCTTTAAAGTGCAGATCAACATTATGAGCCTGCCAGCTTATTCATTCTCATAACAGTGAACATAGGCGCTCTGCATTAATTCAATAACCCTATTAATATATGAAGAGCTGCCATTTGTCTTTCTCCCCCCCTCCTTCTCTCTCCCCCACCTCCCCTCTAATGTTTCAAGCTGTTTTTCTCCATATTCAGTTAAAGCCCTCAATAAATTGCATTTAATTCATTTTGCTTGAATCAGTGCAGTGGATGACTTTCACTCGAGTCCCATTTGCTAATGCTAATAAGCCAATTACTGGCATCTCTGCTTTCGAGCGATTTCCAGTGCTTTTCCTGCACATAAATGAATGACCAATCACGGAGACGGTCGTCTGCTAAGAGACGGGTTTTAATGCCGATAGTTAAAGGGAGAGCAAAGACGGTCAGCGTTCACAAGCATGCTGGGAAGGGATGCATACAGGAAGTTGTGTTCACGCTTTTATTGATGGCTTTGGTGTCGAGGTAATCGTAGTAATCACATCGGATGACCTTGTGATGTTTAAAGGTTCATAATTATCACCAGCCAGGCGTTTTCTGGGTTGAGTTTCTGAGTTACGATTCCGATACCAGTATCGGAAATGCCTCCGATTCTGCCGAAAATGCTGGCATCGATCCGATACCACGTAATTTATTAGAAATAGGAATTTATTTACTGGTTAGCTCCGTAAGCTTTTCTTCTGTGAAGAATTGATCACCTGACACCTGCTAAAAGGAGCTAATGTTAGCGCATCATGTCGGCGGTTTGGCAGTACTTCACAGTGGATGTTCCCACCGGTAAGACGGCGACATGCAACGTATGCAAAGACTCAATTTCAAGGGGTTTGCACGAGTGTTGCAAATTTGAACACCAGCAACTTAATCAAACATTTGAAGAGGCGTCACGCTAAACACACTGGTATCGGTATCTGTACTCGGTATCGGACGATACCCACAGCACGAGTATCGGAATCGGTATCGGGAGGGAAAATGGTATCGGAACATCTCTAGTTCACTCTCAACTTGTATTGATGGCTTTGGTGTCGAGGTAATCGTAATGATCACATCGGATGAGCTTGTGATGTTTAAAGGTTCATAATTGCCAACAGCCGGGCGTTTTCTGGGTGCTGTCTCTCCATCGCCCGACTATTGGGAAGCTTATTACCGACACACTGAGGCACCTCATTGTGCCCCCTTTATTGTAGATTATTAACCTCTCTCTATAGATACATCTACAAACTTCAATTGAAGTTATAAAAACACACAAAGAAATCCTGATGAAAGCAAACAAAGGGCCAGAAAAGGACACTTGCCTCGACAGAAGGTGTTGAATCCCGACCTGCCGTGACAGACTTCCCCACCTTCACATTGTTATGTTTATCTCAAAGTGCAGGCATGGCTTGTCGCCACAATTTACTTTGACATTTAAATAGAGTGCCGGGGTTGAATCCAGCAGCTTTTTTTCTGCTAAGCAATCATTCTTTTGTGTCCGTCCTCGAAATTTCCCCCTCTTCCCTCTTTCCTCTCCCCGCTCCATTTTCCCGCTCGAGCAAAAACTAAGTGTGTCACAAATGTGGGTCAGTCGCCCTTTTTTCCTCCACTTATTTCAATTTGGTAGGATGATAAGGAGGTATGGCGTTTAAACAGCTCGGAGATGCTGCTCACGAGGGCCGGATGAGGGAGTGCAGCAGTTAGGAGACAGGAGGGAGAGGAGCCGACAACACCTCGCCCATTAGACCAGAGAATTAGTTTTCATCAGTACATTAGCAGACAGGCGGAAGCAGGAGTGGCGGTGAAACCTTTTTACACACATTTCTTCTCCGCAGCCTCTGCTCGCGTTATCTGCGGCTTTCGCTACTCGATTTGAATCAAATGCTTTTAGGACCTGTCGACGAAAAACACATAATTGCTTGTGGGCTTTTGACACAAATGAGGGAAATAAAGCACTTGGCGTCTGAGTTGACTGACGTTCGGTTGGCGATCACCTCCGCCGACGGATAAGAGCGCTAACGAGGAGGCCAATACAGGACTTACCTAAACCTCATGTGTAGTCCAGGCCGGCACCCTGCTCTGGTCCTCTTCTCTGACGCTGACTCAGCTTTCTATTCACAGAAACCAAACTAGAATATCCTGCAGGATGAGTCACTGTTTGGGATTAAAACTACATTTCCAATGTGACAATTGTGCAAAATAAAATCCTTACAAAACTAGGGGAGGGAATCAATGTGTAACTCACGATACGATGATAATCACGATACTCGATACGTTGCAAGATAATCATCTACGATATGCATCACGATATCTGTGTATCTGAAGGAGAAAAATACTGCGAAATGCAAAAACAGGAATTAATCGTATACTGTGTTTTTTCACTGCACTGTGGTCAGTTTCTCTGCATATTTTAATAAAAAATATTTGGCGCTAGTGTATCGATAACGTATCGCAGCGGGGAGTATCACGATATTTCGATATATTGTCCCACCACGATACATTACTGTGTACTTTAGAGGGTTTTACACGTAAGATGACGGCATGTTTACTTACTTACCTACAACTCGGATCCGTCTATAGTCTGAGTCATTTCCGTTTCTCACAGACAACCTATGTGTTTGTCCACTAAAGAGAACTCACAAGTGTATTCTTCAATTACAAAATGTTCCAGTAAGAACACAGCAACACATTATGTTTGTATTTAAAATAAATATTGCCTGCTATATTGTTTTATTGTATTATATGATATATAATCCAGCGTGTCCTGCTCTGCAGTCGGTCAAACTGATTGACTTTAATCGTGGTCTGGTGTTTGCACTGCCGTTTGAATAGTTAATGTGTTATCACCGTGTTAGTCCCGTATTTAGTGTTTCCGCCTCCTGATCAAACTGCTAGTTAGAGATAGACGATGGTGGAAGGATAACCAGAGAGGGTCTGAGGAAGGATGCTGGAGAAGCAGAGAGGCAGAAAATGCCTTTCTCTTAGCCGTCCACTTTGTCCCGACTTCAAAGAGCCGGTGGAATTCACTTAGGAGGCGTCTAAATGAGGTGATGTGAAAGATGAGAGCCAGAGCGGCCGCTGTATCTGCCACTGGCAGGCATTTCTCAAAGGACTTCAGTGGAGAGCCTTGGCAAAGGCCGATGATCACTTCCAGCCCATAGACCAGCACACAGTGTGCATGAATGCCCATTTTCTTGAATGCGTAGAATATCCAAAGAATCCGGAGACGTGCTTTTCAGAATCACAATATATGACATTGACAGTGTGTGTGCATCGTAGTCTGTGAGTTTGTGTTAAATCCATTCCAAGTGTGGACTGATTTGACGGGCATCTGAGATATGAGTTGGTGGTAGGACGGAGGAGCAGACTTAAACGCCGGCGTGTTAGCATGTGTCGGAAAAGGCGAATCTGAAGGAGACGAGATGTGAAGCGTCATCCATCGACGCGGGAGCTGCTGTCAAGAACCCTCCGAGAAGACGGGAGGCGAAGAGGGATAAGGAGGAGGCAGATGTCCACGGAGAGGAGAGTTGAGACGGAGAGACACATGTCTTAAAATAAAATAAATAACATGAAGAGTAAAAAAAAGTCCAGCCAGAAGCGTAACAAAGACAGTGAGAGAGGGAACACGAGAGGATGATGGACAGATGAGGGAGGCAGCTTTGCTTTCTCTTGTCATCCCACTCGGTTCTGCTATCTATCAGCGAGGAGCACACTCCCTCCGGTCTGCCTCGCCACATTCCATCCGTCACTGTGTGTGTGTGTGTGTGTGTGTGTGTGTGTGTCCCACATTTGATTGGTCTTAGCTAGCTAGAAAAATGGTGACCAGCGTGAGCCGAAGAGCCAGTCACATCATCGCTCTCAGCTCCCCGAGCGTTAGAATGACTGAACACGGCAGACGCCGCTGATTGATGAGGAGTTGGAGTGTGTGTGTGTGTGTGTGTGTGTGTGTGTGTGTGAGAGAGAGAGAGAGAGAGTGTGTGTGTGTGTGTGTGTGTGTGTGAGTGTGTGTGTGTGTGTGTGTGTGTGTGTGTGTGTGTGTGTGTGTGTGTGTGTGTGTGTGTGTGTGTGAGAGTGATGTACAGAACACAGAACAAAGCTTCCTGCAGCTGTTTTGCGTAGCCTGACCCGGCCTAGCCTCGCTCTTCCATCGTTCGGCCTCCCCCCCCCCCCCCCCCCCACACACACACATAGCTGTTCCTCCCTCACACCTTCCTTACTGCCTTTCCTCCTTCTTCTTCCTCCGTCATCCCCTCGTCATCCTCCCCATCAGATCCAGAACTCAAAGTGATGCCGTACATATTTATGACTTCATTTGTGTTGTTATGACTTTTATGTGTATTTCATGATCAACATTCAGATTGATAGACTTCTCTTTATTGATCCCTTTGGGATGACTCCCGCAAGGAAATTGGATTTCCAGCAGCTTAAGTATAAGTATAAGATAAACCAAAAACTCTTAGTTAAATATATAGAAAGTAGGGATAAGAATACAAGTAAAATAAAATAAGTTAAGTGTATGGAACTGTATAGAGGATAAATAGAGATAAATAGAGATGATAAAGAATCTGAGTCGATTTAAATCAATAAAGATATATTTGTGATCATATTTTCTCGACCTTGTGAATAACTTCTTTTAAGTCAGGACTCAAAGTACGACAAAAACCCCCACATTACCTGCTGACCTACGTTTTATAATCCCTGCATTAAGTGTGTGGAAGCATGACTCAGCAAGACTAAGACAAACTGAATAAAATAAAGTGAATACTCCGGATGTATCCAAACTTCTCAGGTCAAATCTGGAGGTTGCTGTCTCTGTTAAAGACGACTCAGGGATAATGAATAACTGTTTCCGTGACGATGTAATAATAGAATAAAGAATCATTTTCCTGGTCTCGACCTTGAGTCGTGGCTGGGAGAGAGACGCCTCATCTGTCTCAGCTGAGATCCAGCTCTTCTTCCCTCTCAGTGAAGGTTAGACGTTAGAAACGGGATCTACCAGCCGGCCAATCACGTTCATGCATGGTGGGGATCCACTTCAGGGATCGAAAGTGTTGAAAAGAAGAGAAGGAAGGAAGGAAGACCTGGATCAGAACTAGATTATCAGACTCTCAGACTAGATAGTGGTCTCTTAGACTAGGAAGTGGTTTCTCAGACTAGATAGTGGTTTCTCAGACTAGATAGTGGTTTCTCAGACTAGGAAGTGGTCTCTCAGACTAGATAGTGGTTTCTCAGACTAGATAGTGTTCTCTTAGACTAGATAGTGGTCTCTCAGACTAGGAAGTGGTTTCTCAGACTAGATAGTGGTTTCTCAGACTAGGAAGTGGTCTCTCAGACTAGATAGTGGTTTCTCAGACTAGATAGTGGTTTCTCAGACTAGATAGTGGTTTCTCAGACTAGATAGTGTTCTCTTAGACTAGTAAGTGGTTTCTCAGACTAGATAGTGGTTTCTCAGACTAGATAGTGGTTTCTCAGACTAGGAAGTGGTCTCTCAGACTAGATAGTGGTTTCTCAGACTAGATAGTGTTCTCTTAGACTAGATAGTGGTCTCTCAGACTAGGAAGTGGTTTCTCAGACTAGATAGTGGTTTCTCAGACTAGATAGTGGTTTCTCAGACTAGGAAGTGGTCTCTCAGACTAGATAGTGGTTTCTCAGACTAGATAGTGGTTTCTCAGACTAGATAGTGGTTTCTCAGACTAGATAGTGTTCTCTTAGACTAGTAAGTGGTTTCTCAGACTAGATAGTGGTTTCTCAGACTAGATAGTGGTCTCTCAGACTAGATAGTGGTTTCTCCGACTAGATAGTGGTCTCTCAGACTAGGAAGTGGTTTCTCAGACTAGATAGTGGTCTCTCAGACTAGATAGTGTTCTCTTAGACTAGGAAGTGGTTTCTCGGACTAGATAGTGGTCTCTCAGACTAGATAGTGGTTTCTCCGACTAGATAGTGGTCTCTCAGACTAGGAAGTGGTTTCTCAGACTAGATAGTGGTCTCTCAGACTAGGAAGTGGTTTCTCAGACTAGATAGTGGTCTCTCATACTAGATAGTGGTCTCTCAGACTAGAGAGGGCCTTGGGCCTCCTCATGGATACACCAGTCTCTCCAGTTTTTTCTTGAGACCTCTTTGGCGTGCCACACCTCTGTTCTCTCCCATGTTTGCTGTCACTCTCCACTTCGCACCTCATAATAAAGCATTTAATCTGTGAGAAGCAGAATTGATTTACGATGTAATGGTCCCTCCTATAGAGTAGGACAGGAGTGTCTTTACACGATCCATACAGACACAACACAATGTCCACAAAATCCTTTCCCTCCCACACACAGAAACACACTGTCTCCTCTGGTTGTTTGCAGCTCTCTCTGTGTTTCTTTCGTCAGCCTCTTCAGGTGAGGAGGTGTGCAGCTTAATCCCAGCGTTGGGTGGCTCTGTGTAGTGGATGTGACTCTCAAGCACTACCATTCCCCCCCTAACATTTCCTGTTTCCTGGCAGCCGAGTGTCACTGGAGGGTCACTTACAGGCACCTGTCTGACTTTAGTGTGTGTGTGTGTGTGTGTGTGTGTGTGTGTGTGTGTGTGTGTGTGTGTGTGTGTGTGTGTGTGTGTGTGTGTGTGTGTGTGTGTCCCATGAAAGCATTAGCTCTGTTTACGATTCCCTGAGTCAGTGGGCTTTGAAAACTCTTATGCATAGAGAATGCAGCAGAGTACATTGTTATGTAATAGTCTCATAGCTCTGCAGCACATTAAACCCGCGAAATCTCATCAAAGTTATACTGAGTGTGTGTGTGTGTGTGTGTGTGTGTGTGTGTGTGTGTGTGTGTGTGTGCCTTCAAAGAGTCCTGGCATTCGTACTGTGTTCATGAGAGCTTATTTTGGCCCGTGACACTGGGGGGGGGGGGGGGAGGGGCTCTGACTCTGACATGTTAGACCAGTATAGCCTGCGTGACCTCATGACACAAACCAGCAGCCTGTCAGCCTGGAAGCAAACCAGGTCGGACCAGCGAGCGAACCGGATCCAAGGCGTTGACATGCGTCGCTGGGTTGATTATTCAAATAGATACATGTATGCTATTATACTGCATTATTATTATTTGCATGTTTGCTGTGTGTGTATTCACCCTCCCTCCCTGTGGAGAGTACAGTCAGTTCCAAACCGGAGGCTGTCAAGCATGCTGCTGGGAAATGAGCGAGCAAACCCGCGGCTTTCACTCTTCTTACTTCCACTTATCTTGTTCTTGCTCCACCTCCACCTCCACCTCCACCATGCATGTTTCCTGAACACCCCCCCCCCCCCCCCCCCCTCCAACCCCTCCAGACTCTGCAAACCCCACAGCAGACATTCAGAAAGGCTGTTTACTCCAAAGCACCTTGTAAAAGAAAAAAGCCTCCAGCCAACTTTTGAATATCACACATCACAGCGAGCTCGCTGTTCTTCAAACTGAAGGAAAAACAAAGAGTGGAACGCAGGGACGTGGTTTATACATGAGATGCAGTGCCAGAAGCAGATGCATATTTGACAACGACTCGCAGAACAAATGATTCATTTCCCGTAGAAAAGTTTCAGCCTCCTTACTTGCCGCTCGGAGAAAGGAACGGCTTTAATTTTAAAAGAGAAAGACGCCGCGTTGCAGATGTTTGTTGCGTCAACAGCCGGCTTCACGGCAGAGACGGACAGTCGGAAACCAACACAGCCCCGGGGGGGCGGCGTATGTTAAGCATGTTCATTTATTTCTGTCTCGCCTGCCGGCCCTGCTTGTTTCCTGGACGTGCCGAGGGTCTTAATAGGCTTCGGATCCCTGCTCACTGTTTGGATGCACACAGGAATGGCCAGAGAGAGAGAGAGCTAATAAATAAAGAGGAATGACAGAAATGAACAGATAAAGAATGTATAGAATATGTCATGTCGGAAATAAATGGGGGGGAATTGAACAGGAGAAATGATGGCTCCGCTGCCAGACTGAAAGAAAAATCTTTAATTAACCAACATCGCCTGCGATTATAAATCCCAGTCATAAATCCAATTTATTATTCATAGTAATAAAACGTCATCGGCTTCAAGTTGTTTTGCACACAGATGCTGACACATGCGCTCGGTCGCCACGGTAATAGATACGCCGCGTGAGCAGCTTTGTCACCCCGTACGGGCGGATTTACATCCCCTTTAATGAATCGGCTGCATAGGTTAACACTTAACCAATGAGGCTGAAGCAGCCGAGCAGAGCTGCGTTTAATATGCCGGGGGGGCACGGAGGGAGGACCCCATCAGCTTCCTGCAGCTCCCATGCGGAGCTCCATCTCTAAACTTCAAAGGCAGGCATTCCCAGACTCCATGTAGGCGTTAACCTTTGACTCAGAGGCTCTCTCTCTCTGTGCAAACAGGGCTAATTGATGCTATGCACTGCAGAAAGGGAATAACTTGTCCTCCTGGATTGCAGCCGTAGAATAGAGTGCTTTAACTTCCGTCTCTTGCAGCGCATGGAGGCAGACGGTGGCCGTGCATCTGCTACTGTATGCTATATGATCTTTAAATCCTTACTGTATGTCAGAGAATTGATTTCAAAATCCTCCTGCTCACAAAGAAATCACTACATGGTCTAGGGCTGATGTATATCACTGATATGATCCCACTATAAGCCTTCTAGACCACTAAGATCTGTTAGTGAGTCCCAGAGTAAACTCAAAGCATCATTTAGTCACGATGCAACAAACAGCTGGAAGAAACTTCCTGAAGATGTTAGACTTGCCCTAACGACCACTTTTAAAACTAGACTGAAAAATGTTCACCTTAGCTTTCTGCTAAATCTTTTAACGTCTGCACTGTAATGCATTTTTTCCTTTTAATTCTTCTATTTTTTCACTTTCTTGTATGACATGTTATGATGTGAAGTCTGCCTTGTGTATGAAAGGTGCTATACAAATACAGTCTTGCCTTTAGTAAGAATACATCTAAATTTCTAACTATTCCAGGTGCAATCCATTACAATTAACAATAAAAACATAACATTAAAGACATTACAATAACAAAAAGTAAGAGCACTAATGTGCAGTATGGATTAGTAGATAAGAAGGAAGAGTGGCGTGCAGCCATCATGGCCTTGAGACGGTCCGATGCCGATACCGTGTCTGGAGATGGAGTCCAGCCCCCCTCCAGTCCCTCTTTGTGTCTCAAGATAATGCTGAGTGGACACAGTTAATTTCCCAGCTCAGGTCCTCCTGGCGCGCCCTCACAAAGATGGAGGGAGCGATAATCCACACTGATAAAGGGGATGTGGCGGCTTTCTGCAGGATTACCTTTTGTGTGTATTTACTGCTAATCACGTTGTCTGGCTCTTAAAGGGACGTGCAAATAAGCATGAACCAGCCGGGAGGCTGGTTGGTGGATGCATGTCTGTAACGGGACACAGGTTACTGTGACATATAAGCATGAACCAGCCGGGAGGCTGATTGGTGGATGCATGTCTGTAACGGGACACAGGTTACTGTGACATATAAGCATGAACCAGCCGGGAGGCTGATTGGTGGATGCATGTCTGTAACGGGACACAGGTTACTGTGACATATAAGCATGAACCAGCCGGGAGGCTGATTGGTGGATGCATGTCTGTAACGGGACACAGGTTACTGTGACATACTGCTTCTATTACGACGATATCTTGACACAGTTTCAGGTTTTGTTATGAGACAAACATGTCTCCGTTTTCCGTAGCGATGTCAGATGTCACCGTTGCTTTGCTGAAAAGAGATTCCAATCTTTTTTTGGAGCGGCCGCAGAAAATAAGGTGGTCAAGAAAAAAGATGCACCCCCCCATCCCCCCTTATGTTCTTCCTGATTGGGTACAATTGAAAAAAGATGCTGGCTCTCCAATTTTCTTTTGCTATTTTCTAGAAAACGTCTGCAACCTTTTTGTTTTTTCCAACACGGTCACATGTTTTCTATGACATTTTTTTTTTTTTCTCATTTTCAACGCACTCTTTTCTTTAAAACCAGCAACCAGCGTTTGAATTTACAGTCAAGCTTTTAAACAAAACTGTTGTGAAATTGAGAACTTCAGGTTCCTGTCTGAGCAGTGGGTTTATGGGGGGTGAAGCACTCTGTTGCTGTCTGCTGCATCGTGTTGGAAAGTTTTGTTTGTTTTGATGGTTTATGAAGTCATCAATCAGGTTGTTGTATTGTTGTTTGTCTCTGACTGCTGAAACCAACACGTCTACCCTCAGGTCCGAATACAGAAACCTAACCGAAGCTCGTTTGTTTTTTGAAGTCATCCTCTGCTCGTGTTCAATGTGTTGTCTTGTGTTGAACAAATAGAGCGAACAAAGTAGAACAGGGTTCTTGATTTGCATCCAACAGAATGTTGACTGTTCTTCTTTCTGTTTCCAGGATACGGATCTGCTGGATATAGCGTACATTAAAGATGCCAGGAATGGAAAGTGCACCAAAACGCCAAAGGTAAGCCGGCAACGAGCTGATCTGAGTTTTGCATTGAGCACATGAGAATTTGGTGGTCAAAGGTCAAGGTCATTGTGACCTCCTGAAAAACATGTTTTGGGCCATAACTTAATAATGAATGTGCTGAAAAGATAAAATCATAACTGGTTGGTGGAGGCATCCAACCCTGAGATGGTATAGTTTGTCTTTATGCAATGTTGTGTACTTATTATTATTGAATCAACAATATTGTGGTTGTTTTTGTCTGTTGAGACTCCGGGAACACAAACAGCAGAGTGCTGGAAAGACAGACGGGGCTTTTTTGAGGAGGTGATGATTTTCTTTTTAAGCGTTTTTGCACAGAAACGTAAAGCATGAACCAGAAAGTTCCTGCAGGCTTCTGGCCATGAACACTTCCAGATCAGGTTGAAATTGATTGAGGTGGTTGTAATGGGTGACGTCTAACCACGAGACCAGACACGGGTGTAGTCGACCCTCACATGACCTTCAGGTTCATATGTTGGGTGATGTGTGAGACGCGTTCAGGGGAATCTGAAAACCCACACAGCACATGCTCGGTTTCCACTTCCCAGCGTTTCCAAATTCCTATTTCACAGCAAATTAAAAGGCTTTTGATTGTGAGCGTTTTTTTTTTTTTTTTGGAAACTGGCACGCTGCAGCTGTCAGGAATGTTGGCCCATTCTGGTGCAGTCGCAGAGCCAAATTCACTTCTCGCTGTTAATTTTCCCACATGCCCGAGCGATGATTAGAACAATAACCTGCTTTTCTTATTATACGTGACTCAATTTCCTATATGTGTTGAATCAAATTGAGTCTGGGTGATGAGCTGCCGTTACACACAGTTTTGATCATTTTGACTCGGTGCGGCGGGTATGAAGTGAGTGGGGGTCGCGCCGCCGCCGCCGCCGCTCCGCCTGGGGAGTGAGTAATGATGGAACGAGTACAATAACACGGAGAGGATTCATGCATTTCTAAACAGCTCACAGAGTGATGCTACCCAGGGAAGGAGACATGACCACGTGACGGGTGAGATGGTCGAAGCATTGGGAATCCATTACTGGGTGATGGAGCAGTGATGCACCCTGGGCATTGTAATGGGAGCACCAGTGAGACACATTGTCTGAAGGGTTGATGGGATGAGGAGGGTGGGGCGGTGATGAAGATACTGTGGGGATGAGAGGAGGGAAAGCAAGAAACGGTGAGGAGCTTTTTTTTATGGAAGGTCTGCAGGAGGATGAGAGGAAGGACAGACGATGTTGCTTTATTTGGACTTTTCATTGCTTTTTTCACGCGTTTTGAGGAGCTTGTCAGAATGTTTAAGGATCCCTGTGATGTTATCTAACCTGAAAGAAATGCACAAAAGCTGAATTCTCCCCCCCCAAGTCAAACAAAATATAATAATCATAATATACGTGCTCGTAAATACACCATAATTCCATTTAACCACTTCAAACAATCATTTTATAGAAGAAATGTAGCACATCAACTGTATCATATAACGAGGTTTGGTTTGAAAGATTTGAAGGAAAAGTTCTCATTATATGTAAATCCAAAGTAGAGATGCATCGTAATGAATCCTGAGGTGATGATGATTCCCGACGATACCGCAAACAATTGGGATCAATGTTCTCCCTCCATGTTTGCAGCGAGCAGATCGAAAGAGGAACTCCTTTTCTTCCCGTCAACAATTCAAGTTTAAACGTCTGAAAATCATACTCCTACTTTTACTGTCTTGTTATTGCGTCTGTCGGTTTAGTCTATGTGCTCTCTACTTTTAATAGCCTGTTCCTCCTCCTCCTCCTCCTCCTCCTCCTCCTCAAGAGCTCCCTCGGCAGCATTCCTTCATTTATGCAAATTGCTGGGAAACCAGGACGAGACGAGATGTTGAACTCCCGATGACATGTCGGCAGAAAGCCTCAGAAGTGCTTTTATTGTTGCCACTCGAGTCCCGCGTCTCCCTCGGCCCGACCGTCGGACTCCGATGCAATCATCCTCAACAGGCAGGGCTCCAAAATGGACACCAGATGGGAAAAAAGCATGCCTTCCTCTTTTTTAAAACGCACTTGTTTTCTGCTGCAGATCAAGTTACCTCATATTGTCTTTGAGCGCCATCGGAATTTCTGTCTGAACGCCGTCACGGGTTTTTTGGAGCACGCCGCCGTGTCCGCCGGCTCGTCACGGTGTGTGGGCGGCTGTCTGCCCTCCGGTGAACTCCTCCTCCAGGCTGCAGCTCCTCCAGGCTGCAGCTTCTCCAGGCTGCAGCTCCTCCAGGCTGCAGCTCTTCCAGGCTGCAACTTCTTGAGGCTGCAGCTCCTCCAGGCTGCAGCTCCTCCAGGCTGCAGCTCCTCCAGGCTGCAGCTCCTCCATCCAGGCTGCAGCTTCTTGAGGCTGCAGCTCCTCCAGGCTGCAGCTCCTCCAGGCTGTGATCCACACATTTTCACTATCGACACACACACAGACGCTGAAAACAAAAACAGTTGATGGAGACGCCCACTATCAAGAGGCAACCTTTGTTTGACGGATGGCTCCAGAATGAAACCACACACCGAAGCTAAAAGAGCTGTCGCCTCTGAATCTGCATGATGCTTTGCACATGTGTGGTTATCATATTCAAACTCTGGTGGCAAGGAAGGGAGTATCAGGTTGAACATCAATTCACCCTTTTCCTTTTAACCTTGTGCACATCATTATTATTTAGTCCTATTTTTGCTCATATTGTTCGTGTGAAAAAGCCAGTATAAGTTTCGACCAATGGGAGAACAGAATCCTCGTCTACCTGGCAGTTTAAAAGGTATAATTAATGTACACATGCAGCGGAGATGATTCATTTCACAATAAGCTGACATTTCCTGGATGTTCCATTGGTATTCGTAGCCACATTTATACTGTCTTTATAAGACTTCTATTCATTTCTATTTCTTGTTAAATAAAACCTTGACTAAGGAGAGTAAAATGGCACCAACATCCGTATCCAAAATCACTCCTGGAGGCAGCATTGCTTTACTTCATCCATGTGTGTATTTATTTCTCCTCCCCCCCATCGGTCAGCGTACCAGGCCCCCACTGTTCCAAACCATCCATGTATATTGCCTCTTTATTAAATCAGCAGATTAGCTTGTTCCTGCACGGCATGTTCCCTCTCCTCAGCACCGAGCCAACAACTAAAGGCTTCTTCTGCACAGCGGCGTTCAGGTCTGCCTCCTTCTCCACACTGCGAGGGGGCATTATCACCCCCCCTCTGCTTTCTGGAGCTCTTCTGCCGTCTCAATTGTTCTCTCTCAGCAGAACCGGCGATAGGGGAAAATATAATCAGCATCTCACCACACTGCTTCCAGTAGGAGTCCGACAGGCGGAATTACACACTTCCTCCTTTGTATTTGTGACATCCAAACAGATGTGAGAGATGCTCGGCTTGTAACACGCGTCTTGGAAATGGAAAGCCTTAATGATTCAGTGTTCTGTACGCAGGACTTCATCTTCCCCGTCTCCCCCCGTGTTTTATAATGGAGGGTTACGCTGCAGGACTGCAGAACATGGCCCGATAATTCAGCCGGAGTCTGCCGCGTGGCGGGTGAATTATTGTTGCTGCGTGTGCCTAAACAAGACAGGAGGATCACGGAGCTCATCCATCCCATGATACATAGGATCAGGCTGCTGACTGGCTGGAACTAATGGCTGGATTGACTCTGGAACGATCGCACGGAGTTGCTCTCAAAATTGCCTTTTTTCTGGTTGCAGTATTGGTGAATTTCACACACACGGGCATACTGGCTACGGCAACTGAGAGGGGAACTGAGGGGAATTGAGTTCTGGGGTCTTGTCATAGAGGGAGGGGTCCTCTTGACTGCTATAGTGCAGTTCCTTGGGTCCTTATTTTCTTCCAGGTGCTGAATATCAACACCCATTTGGAAAAGAAATTTAAAAAAAACCTAATGAATGGACTGAAGTCGACAGCGTTACGATATTAATTTCCCTCCCGAGCTGTTTTGTTCCTTCGGACTCGAGAGGAAGTGGCCTTGAGCTCCGTCACAGTTCTAAGCTTGCAGCAGAGAGGACTTGCTGCTAAAAACAGAGCGGCTTGTGTGTCCCCAGCAGTGTAACAGGATCTGGGAGAGGCCAGCAGGCCATTATCACCACCGCTCTGTCTGGCCAACAGAGTCGGCCGGAGCCCCCGTCTCCCCCATGGCGAGCCGAACGGCTCCTCCGTGTCCACGGCGAGGTTTCCACGCGCCCTCATCGGACGCACAGTCGAAGCTGTGTTGTGTTGTGACAGCGTATGAAAGCAGCGATCACACAGTGCAGAAGTCAGCGTGACATAGAGTCACACAGTATCAATGTCACGGCATTTATTTTTGGAAACGGGCAGCGCTCGCCAAATTCTTTTCCTTTTTCTTTACTGAAATCCAGTTACAAGTCGACCCGGATCCGGAGTGGACTTTTTCTTTCATCGCACATAACTTGAATCTTCCTCATATTCGGTTTACAAATGACCCACCTTCACTAAACGCCCAAAATATAGCAGCTTATTTTCTATTTTTGCCTGAAGAAACAAGAGTTTTCCCTCTTGCTGCTGTCAATTGTATTATTTTTTACTGTATAGGTGGTAAATAATATTTTCTATAGTATTTCTATAGCCTAAGAAAGTAGCAGAAATGTGCAAAAAGTCATTTGAATGCATTTTTATTCATCCCAATAACCTCGTATGACCATGTCAAAAGATGACACTTAGTTTTTATACTCATCAGGTCCCAATAAGGCCAAATAGCAAAGAGAAATTAAAAATAGATACCAAAAAAAGAGCTCAGGTCTTGGAGGATAAGTCAGGTTATTTTATTTATTTATTTATTCCCAGTGAATAATGTGATGTCGTATCATTTTGACCCGAAGACAATATTAGTACCTTTTTTTCATGGAAATATGAATAAAGGCCAAATTTCACTTTTTGTAATGTTGGGTCAATCTCGGAAAAAACAATCATTTATTGTATTTTTCTCTGCTGTTAAACACAGTGGCGGGTCTTTTTGACCCAAGGACACACACGTCTTCAACAAACACATTAATAGGTTCTTCAAATGTAATAATACGAGCGCGGAAGGCTTTCCTTAATCTCCTCTCTACAGCGTTTCATTTTTTATTCTGTGGTGCTCCAAGGCTGTGGCGGTGCTTACTCCCATCCTCCACGCTGTCTGCCGGGTCTGGGTGAAGGATGGGCTCACCGTATGTGCTCCGGCTGCAGCGATCACAGTCCTTCAGATCCATCCATGTCACATGGCCTTTGTGTGACCCTGGACACGCCGCTACGCTCCAACGCCACAAGACGAACAGCTGAGAAAAGCATGCAAATGTCACACGAGCTCAGCGACGGCTGGCTCGGTGAACTGTGATGAACGCATCCGCAGCCGTGACATCATGAGTGACAGGTCGGTCAAGATATACAACCTCGGCTGGTACGCGACAGTCCAGAGAAGCTGTCTTTTTTTTTGGTTTTGCATTCGAGCAGCAGGGGAGATTCATAAGAAGCAATAAAACCACCAAACGCAGCCCAGTAACAGCTATGATTAGTATGCTTCTGCTGGCGGTGGCATATTTCACATTGCAATATGCACATTTATAGGAGGTCCAGTGTGTCAGCTTATCAGCCAATGATGTTTTTGTGTGTGTGTGTGTGTGTGTGTGTGTAGAGATGCTATTTTGACACCGACGCAACCATATGTATGCAAACAAGCAGCGTCTCACCCTCAACACCAGAGAGGCAAATTGTAATTCAAATTGTGGTCTCACCTTGTGAACTCCACAGTCTCCCCGTATGCAAAGAGAGACGGCAGCTGATCCCCGCTCATATGTAGGGATCAACACTGGCCTCGGAGATTTAGTCGCATGGATGGTGGTCTTGCTGTCGCTGATGTAGATTAGTGTCGCATGGCAGCGTGTTGAAACACTGAGTTATTAGATCAAATCCTTAATAACAGCAAAAGAGCACTGATGGTTGTAGAGATGAGCAGCCGAGTGCAAAAGGAAACTTTACGAGGACAATCAGTGATAACGAGTCTCTGTGAAGGCCTTTGTTAGAAAGAGAAAGTACGTTTGTATTCAAGAGAGAAATGGAAATATTGAATCTCTTATCAACCAGAGCTCAAAGAATTAGTCGTTGTACAACTTTTATGTTCATGTTCGCGGAACGTTTTGTACCGAAACTGACTGGATGAAACGATCTGATCAAGAGTGTTACAAATCAAGAGAACCAGGAAGAATTCACATTTGAGAAGAGGAAGTATTATATTAGCAAAATGACAGATCATTTTCCATCAACTGATTCATTGTTGAATGTTTTTTATTGGTGCTTTGGACACATATTGCTGTTTTCTTCATTTTGAACATGATATCGAGACTTTTCTGAAAGGTCTGTGTTGAAGATGAACATCACACTGGTTTGTAGACGAAGTAAAGGTGTTTAAGGGACCAATAGTAAGAATGAACTGAAAACACACGGTTACGAGGGTTAAAGGGGGGAACGAGGACAACACTGTTATAGCGACCCGTTAATCCGAGGCACTAAAGACCGTTATTTACGAAGTGAACATCACGCTGTGTCGAAGAAGACTTGGAACTATCGATTGAGACGGAGAGGTGGGGAGTTCAGGTGTTTAACCTCTCGTAGGGTCGTTAATACTGTGAGTCATGTGACTTCTGGACCCACCCAGACCTCAAGTGAAACTTGAGTCGTTAGCACTTTAATGAGGACAAGTGGAGGACTGAGCTGTCAAGTGAACTAGTGGACGGGGTCATCTGAGAGTCGTTGACCTGTCCTGTAAGGGTCCTTATAGGGTCACATGAGTCCGAGGCCCCGTCCACACGGAAACGTTTTTTGTCTTGCACATTGGGCCGATTGTAAACAGGGATCCAGAGTTTTTGGTGCCTGTAAATCCAGGTCCCAGGCAGAAAAAGAACAAAACGGCGCCCTTGCGTTTCGTCTTCATGTAGACGGCAAATACGCAAACGATGATGTCATTGCCCCACCCCTCGACGCTATGGCCTTTGACTTCTTATCCCTACGACGTCTCGACGATGATCAACGAAGGAAAACCGGGGAAAAAGATGGCTTTGGTACGTGTGGACGAGGCCTCAGTGTGGATTGTTGGTTGATTCAAACAAACCATCACCTTATCATCTATCGTCCTCTCCACGTCTGACTGACTCACTCTATTTGTAGTCAATCTGGCAAATGCAGCTAATCCAAGTCAATGTATGAAGAAGAGATTGGATATCAATAACCATCGTTTTCATCAGGGGGGGATTGACCTGCAGCTCGCAGTAAGAGGTGATTAAAGCAAACCGGCCGTATGGACTCATTGATTTTCACAACCAGAAACTGCAGCGCCCGTTCGTCATCAGTCAGACACGCGATTGATCAGCGCCACGCTTCGATGTAACCTCCAGGCCGGCGGCAGCAGAAGGGAATGAGAAAGGTGCTTTTTTTTTAAAGCAAAGAGAAGGTTAGCATGATGAAGCCTGATGGGGTTGGGTTTGATTCTCCAGTCAATTACCGAGGTGATCCTCGCACACAGATGAATTCCCCCGGTGAGAAGCTGGCCATCTCATTACTGCTCGTTCCCAGCTTGGAGTGAGACCCGAGCTGCTGGACCAGGATGAATAAGGGGAAAAGAATGAATGAACAGATGAAATGGAGACTGTGATGAACAGAGCGACCTGTGTGAAGGAGAAGCAGAATTACCCAAGTGGGTCCAGAGATAACTATCTTGGTCAGAAGGAGCACAATGGTGCACCTGTGCAGATAAAGTTCTCACCTTTAGCAGAAACCCAGCAGGAATGTCTCAAACTGTTCTCTGGGGAAAAGAGAATCCTTCCCCTTTCTTCCTACGTTAGCTTGGTCGTGAGAGAACGGGGGAGTTCTGCTGCTTCTTTTTCTTCACAAACAACCGAATTTGTTTCTTAGTCAACCTTGTTATTGAATTCGGTGAAGTCTGTGTGCAGCGCGTCGTATCAAAGAAATCCAAACAGATGGTAAGATGCTCTCACAGTCTCATTAGATCACAAAGCAACGCTGACATGGGAGACAAACAGAAAGTATATAAAAATACAATAGCAGAAGCAGATACGTTATTTATAAAGAGACCCCCCAAAAAATGCAATATTACAGTTCGATGATGGATGTTTGATGTGATCACTCGAAGGAGAAATGACAAGTTAGCCCCGGTTACCATTTCAACTATTTATCTAAAAGGTTTTGCGCAATTACTCCATTACTTCTACTTCATTATTTTACTTCCAGCTAACTTCACTTGTTTATCCATTACGTTGAGGTAAATATGTCAGCTACGTATCTACATCTTACATTTAGGGTATTTAGCACACACTTTTATCCAAAACGACTTACAATAAGTACATTTGTTGGAAGAAAGTACAACAGTATAGTACAGTATATCACTATCAGTACAGTATCTGTTGCTTTTCCCAAATTATTTACGTGCTGCTCTGCCTTCAGCCGGTTGTACTCGCTAAAAAAAACGACATTTACTAGGATCAGTATCGGGTCAATCAGACTGAGTATAACAGCCTTGCATCTTGACACTAGCTTATTTAGCTTGTCATTATCATGTGACTTAAGTCTTCAATCTACTGGCTCTTAGCCGAGCCGCCATCGACTGATCTCCGTCTCCATCCAGCCGTTCTTCAGTCGCTGTCGATATATTGATCGAGTTGCTCTTTTTCAGGCATCGATAGTGATCCCGGTCATTACTTAGCATGCAGATATCTGACCGCACTGAGGCGGACTGATGAATGGAGTTATATAGTTCACAATTAAAGGCTTGATTTAGGGGAAAACAATGGAGTGACTTCAAGTAGTCTCCTGTATACGCATTCAGTTATTTCAGAAAACGAAACGACGTTGACTGGATGAAGGATGGAGTTACCTTTCAGGAGAGACGACACACACCACCCGCCTGGCAGATTGAGTATGAAATATGAGGGGTTGTTACCAGTCTGATGGGTTTGTTGCCATGGAAACCGTAAGGAGGGAGAGGACGAACACAGGCCTAACGAGGGGCGAGGGAAAGTCTCCCTGACACACGGCGACTTGAACGTTTGACAGGTGAACGTAGAGGACGATCACACGGAGCGCTAATTAAGGCTCTTCTCAGGAGAAACGTTCACACCTCGTCTCTCCGCTCTTTTTCTGGCTGACGGGTTTCCGTCAGTCTCGGGGAGTTTGTTTGGTAATTGGACTAATAGATGCCGAGATCTGTCGGCTCTTCCAGACTTTTGATTATCAAAGAGTTAAAAATGTGGTTTCATTAAAGCTCAAACCGCGGAGCTCCACTGGCTTCACACCATGTTCACCTTAATTGCCTTGAAAGATATTTGCAGGGAAGAAAATCTACCCTTTAAAACGTCGATGATGATTTTGGAAGCCGACGTCTCAGATCGCTCATAACTTAAATGGAAAACTATAATGCTAATGATCGCGAATGCTAATGATCGCGAGCGCTAATGAAGCGGCGGCGGCGTTAATGATCGCCGATCGCGGCCAAACCGTACATATCTCATTTTTTAAATTGCTATTGCGCAGCTAAATAAACATGCGGATACGAGAGCGGCTCTTGATTTGCCGCCGAACGCCGTTAATCACGCAGGTGACACCGCCGTGGAGCTCGTTTGATCGGATTCCTGGCTCCACGTGTAACTGTGTGTATTCAAGGGATCCTTTCAATGCCGGCACATAAAAGAGACAGTTGACCTTTCACACTCCCTCCAACGATCCCTGCCAAGCACACACACACACACACACACACATGCCGAGGACTTAATTGGTTTTTGATAGTAAATCTCTGGAGGGTTAGTAAAGAAAACGTCCGATTCTTGCTGCTCCAGAGACCGCGGAGCTCTCTCCAACTATTTCCTTTTTCAAAAGGGGGCCACTCTTCTCTTCTCCGCTCTGCTCCATTAAATGGTGTTCAGACGAACGTGGAGAGACTTTTTCCAAACGGGGAAGTTGTGTAACATTTGTTGCAGCCATTTGTTTGGCCACTTCCACTCCACGCATGGTTTCCTTAGCTGACGGACTGCAGGTTCTGTGTCACGAGTTTAACACTTAGCAGAGATGCTGACGACACTCTCCGGGGGAAAAACATCCACCTTACATGGAATTAAGCCTCATGTAGTTTTAAAAACAGCTCAATGTCCCTTCCCTTATACCAGCCTTTTGATACCTTTCAAAGAACGTTAAAGGTTAAAGGTTGAGTAGGTGAATTTATTACTTGAAATCCTCGTAACATAGTGATAGCAATTACGACATTAAATGTTCTGATATAAAAACATTAAAAAATGTCATGTGTGGCCGTGACGCCAACGCTTTCTTCCTGATTGCTGATGTCAAGCGATCATTGCGGCGTTCTGGGGGGCGGGACTTTGAACAGCGGTCTGATCGAAGGGGGCGGGACTTTTTCAGTTCGGCGATGCGTTCAAAGTCAAAATCTCTGTGGTTCTTTCCAAAACTCATCCTTTAATCAGCACCAGGAAAACCACACCAGGCTCAGAAATATCTTCAGTTGGAAACAGGTGGATATTATTCGACCCCACTGTGTAATTTAATGTACTGCAATTATGAATACATTCCTCCAGACCAGGCTGCTCTGCCCGAACATCTATTGTTACATCCTGTACTGTAGGAAGCACTATTATATAAAGCAACTAGCGGAGCATTTAGCCTGAACAGCAATGTAATGATCTCTGCCAGCAAATACAGTCTCCTCTATGTTGATGATATTCATATCCACTCATAGTAATCTGAAGAGTTTTTGAATCATGTTGACTGAGTGCGATGACAGTTTCCATATGTTGTGCTTCAGGGAGGAAGAGGAGAAGCCATGTCTGATTAGATTTTAATGTTTTAACTTGGTCCCCTTTGGTTCGGATGATCCGAAAAGAATCGATTCACCCGAGCTACGCTTTTACAAATTACTACGTGGTTTGATGCTTCTTGTACATTATATTTTTAGTTTTTAGTTTGCTCTGAGAGTTTGATAGGACTGTTTTTTTTTCTCCAGTGAATAAGAGGATTGACAAACGATGATTATATGAAACCCTTCTGGCCTCCTCCCATAATTTGTTCTGTTTCTGCTCCTGAAGGAGAGCCAAGAAAGAGGGTGACTCAAGTGAAAGCTGAAGATTTCGATGGTTCTCTCTTTCTCTTTTCAGTCTCAGAATTGTTTTCCTCGAAGCAATGTTAGCAGCGGATTACACGACAAAGGTCTCTCCCTGATAATCAGCTGTTTTTGTCTGTTTCGTTAACAGGCGGCGGGCGTTACGTCTAGACACATCTCCTGAACCGCAGTCAGACCCCGAGGCGAGCAAATTAAGCTCCGAGGTGCCACCGGTGTCTTATCCGCCAACTTCTAATCATCTTTTCCAGTCACACAGAATCACACTCAGATATGGGGAATAGCTCGCCGTGGGCTGTGGCTTTCTGTGATGTGTGTCATCAACGGCGTGGCGTCTGATACGGGGGTCGACCCCCAGATCGCTGTCAGCTCAGTGCAGAGTCCACAGGATTACAACATGACTGATTACATGAATGAATATTCTTTTAAATATCCTTGTTTAAACATTCAGTAATCCTTTGTTAGCAGATCAGAGGAGCACAGATGCCATTACAAATGGGGTGTTCTGTGTGTGAGGGCGGGAGGTGGCTGGCTGGTCAGCTAGCTGGCCGGCTGGCTGGTCAGCTGGCTGGTTGACGGCTAGCTGGCTGGTCGGCTGGCTGGCTGGTCGGTGGCTGGTCGGTTGGCTAGCTGGCTGGCTGGTCGGTGGCTGGTCGGCTGGCTGGTTGACGGCTAGCTGGCTGGTTGGCGGCTGGTCGTTGTCTGGCTGTTTGTTGTCTGTCTGGCTGGTCGTTGGCTGGTCGTTGTCTGGCTGTTCGTTGTCTGGCTGGTCGGCTGGCTGGCTGGCTGGCTGGCTGGCTGGTTGGTGGCTGTTTGTTGTCTGGCTGTTTGTTGTCTGGTTGTTTGTTGTCTGGTTGTTTGTTGGCTGGCTGTTCGTTGTCTGGCTGGTCGTTGTTTGGCTGGTCGGCTGGCTGTTTGTTGTCTGGCTGTTTGTTGTCTGGCTGTTCGTTGTCTGGTTTGTTGTCTGGTTGTTTGTTGTCTGGCTGTTTGTTGTCTGGCTGTTTGTTGTCTGGCTGTTTGTTGGCTGGCTGTTTGTTCGTTGTCTGGTTTGTTGTCTGGCTGTTTGTTGTCTGGCTGTTTGTTGTCTGGTTGTTTGTTGTCTGGCTGTTTGTTGTCTGGCTGTTTGTTGTCTGGCTGTTTGTTGGCTGGCTGTTTGTTCGTTGTCTGGTTTGTTGTCTGGCTGTTTGTTGTCTGGCTGTTTGTTGTCTGGCTGTTTGTTGTCTGGCTGTTTGTTGTCTGGCTGTTTGTTGTCTGGCTGGCCCGGTCCTGGCAGATGGTCCGGGGATGTCAGGACAGCTCCCTCCCTCTGTGTCACGAGTTAATGATGGCAAAAGGCTAAATGATGGCTACAGACAGGAGGATAAATCCCAATTATCACTGCACGACGCCTACCAAGGATCCTCAGATGTTTGCAGAGAGATTCGGAGGCCCAATTAGGGCTGTTTGTGCACAGAATGATGTCATCCAGTAGACGTTGTCCTCCGTCTGCAGAACAGTGTGTGAGCTGGCTTGAAACAACCGTTTCCTCAGATGTTTTTTCTTGTGTGAAGGCCTGAATGATGGTGCACCGTACCTCCTGGCCTTCTCGCTGCATAAGATGTTCTCTGGAAAAGCTGTGATTTCACAGAAAAATAATGATCTCTTAAGAAGAAATCAAAGAACTGTGGATTTGTCACTTTAATGGCAGATATAAATGACTCAATAGTGTAACAAAACATTTCTAAGGCTCCAAAAGATAATTTTTTCCCCTCCAAGTTCAACTGAAAATAAAGAAAGGTACTTTGCATTCTCCACAGAATGTGGCTGAGGTCTGATTTATGAATTTCTCCCTCACCCTCTGCCTCCAGATCAGCGGTGAGGGAAGCATTGGTCCATATCTTAGTTCAGCCCTGTATTTTAAAACATTCACTTAATGTCACATTACTGAAGACAAAATGTCTTTAACTTCCCTGGTGTGAAGAAGCATGTTTAATTGAAGTAAATGATCAAATATGAAAAGCTTCATATCGTTATCTCCACTTCCATTTAGTTTAATGGTATTTGTTTGGTGTCCTGCTGTTGCCATATTATGCGGCATAGACACCATATCATCATCCTGATTGCTAATAACCCTCATTATTATTCGATGTAAAAACAAGAAATCTTGATGGGTAACATGCCGACAGGTCTCTGGTCCTGTACTGGGTAGCCTTACATCAGTGGCCGGTACACTTCCTGTACTGTATTCTGGCAGTACTCCTGTGCGTCACTGACATCAGCCTCCGTCTGTGAGCTGAATAAAGCCATGTCTCCGTGTACGTCTCCATCAGCAGCGAGACGAAGCACAGCCCCGTCTCTTCAGCTTCACTTTTACTTTACACAGCAGGCCGACTGCTCGTGATGCTACGCAGCCCTCCCCCCTTTTAGTCCTGCAGGAATGTCCCCCAATAAACCCAATTGGTTCTGCTCAGAATTATTAAAGATGTCATTGGGGGCTCGAGTCTGCTTAGTGTCCTCTACGCAGCGAGGAGTCCAGCTTATTGGAGTGTTTGTGAAGAAGGAATGGAGGCGGAGCAGGAGGAGGAGGGTGGGGGTTAAGTAAAAGATGGCAGGAATGGAAAGCGCTAGCGGGAGCAGACATATGCTACCGTCCTGCAGCAGCATCTACAGCCCGAAGGCTGCACCGGGCCGATAGGGACTCGTATAAATTATTTACTCCTAGAGCCCATTGTGGACATTTCCCCTGCAGGGCCTCTCTCTCCATGGGCCTCTTGAATCTCAGAGGGCCCGAGTAGGGTGCCAGGGGGAGGACCCAAGTCTGCAAATGGTCCTCTTTCCAAACAGCCTGGTAAACTATGTGAGTTTGCAGACTGCTTTGAGGAATTAGAGAAGACTTCATGCAAAGGAGGATTTTTATAACGCGACTATAAAGTCATAGCAATGTAAAATCCCTGATAGTACTTTATTATCGCTTCCACATTAGGAGTTCAGGGTCGCTTAGAGAATACAGCAGGTGTAAATCCAGTGTCTTGTAGGGTGGGTAACAATATCGATACGGCAATATATACTTTGCCGCCCAATACAATATCGATTTTTCAACTCCAAAAAAAAGATTCTTGTTTGGGAATGCAGTACTTTATCCTTTTTCATTTTATTTTCAATGTTTATTCCAGTGAATTTCATGGGAATTAATAAAATGGAGAGGCTGTTTTGAATGAAATAGTTTTGACTCAATTTGTCGTCTGATCAATATCATCTGATGTACATATACAGGTACTTGTGTTTTCATCTTTATTTATATCGCAATAACATGATATCGTGATACGTATCGTGACCAAAGTATCGTGATATCGTGATACGTATCGTGCCCAAAGTATCGTGATATGTATCGTATCGTGAGGTTCTTGCCGATTCTCACCCCTAGTGTCTTGCATCCCAAAAACCGTGGATTCTGGTTCCACCAATCTCTCCGCTGTTTCTGCTCCACGTCTATTTTTGTAGCGGCCATGTTTATTAGTCTCCGTGTGGGTGTTTGTGCATCTGTGCCTTCGTCGATGCCAGCACACACGTCTGCGTCGCTTGTACTCCATGTACCGGACGCTGTTTTCTACATCTCACTAAATGAGACTTTTTGAATGACTACAGGATAATTACTGTAGTTATGTACCTGCCGGTGTCTGGGGGCCCCGGGGGCGCTGTTTTTAGCACCGCCCCCTGCTTGATGGACAGCTCAGACAGAACGGGGGTTCATCCTCCTCACAAACAGAAGCGAATGAGTCACAGAGAGTGTGTGTGGGAGTAATGACCAGAATACCTGAGCCACGCTGAGATGGAAGTTCTATTAAGTCACAAAGGGGAGAAGAAAAGGAAGCAGAATTACAAAGAATTACAAACTCGTACCGGTTACTTCAAATGACATTTATTCCCTCAAGATTTAGTTGTATTTAATTGATTGAATGTTCTTGGTTTGTGTTTTGTTAACCAGGTTACTTGATGTCTACTTCCATTTCTATCCGTCTCATTCGGTAGAAATGTTTCCCAGATGCATCAAGCTCTCAAAAAACGTTCTTTTTTATATTTACTAAATTCTTGCAGCGTTGGAGATGTTTGCCAGCTTATGTTTGTCTTGTGCGCCACCAAGTTCCCTTCGGGTTTCGTTCCGTTGTTTCGCCCTCTAATGAGAAAGCTCTGAGCTGGTGAGTCACGGCGCTTGATTATTTTTCTCCTGCTGGAGTTCACGCAGCGTCTCTGAGGTCAGCGTCCTCCTGTCTGTGCCTCTGACTTCCTGTCCGCCCGATGTGAGCTGAGCCAGCGAGTGGAGGAGTGCCTGCCAGGTAGAGTCCTTCCACCTCATCAAACCTCCCCCCTCCTCCCTTTTCTGTCTCTCCGTCTTTCCTCGGCGATGATTCACACGCAGCGTGAATCGTCCTCTCGCCTCTTTTTCTCTCTATTTGCTTCCTCTCTCTCTCCATCAGACACTGACCTGCTCATCTGTGAGTCAGACACGCAATATGAACAATTTACCCGCTAATTCTGCAGAACGTGTGCCCTTGCAGCAGATTGTTATGCAGGTTATGTTCCCAGGAATGGAGGAGCAAAAGGAGTCTGTGCGACAGAGATATGGCGAGTCTCCTCTGTGTAATTATCCTTATGTCCTGCCCTCCAAGCTTTTTATGTTCCCTCTTAATCCATCCTGGCAGTCCGCTTCCCTCCAGGTCTCTTATTCCCCGTGATACTCGGGCATCTGCTACAAAAATCTGTTTGGGGGCCATTAATGGCAGTATAATCCTGTATTCTCTGGTGTGTCGTCCAGGTGTTGTTGTGATCGTATTTCTGTGAATCAGCACGTAAACACAAATGGAGTCTTTCCTTAGAGAGTTTAGAACGCTGACAAACATCCCTCCTGAAGTGGAAAACCTCTTCCTTCTTTATGGCTGCCTATTTTTGTATCTGCAGCCTCCATTCGGCTTAAAAAGCAGACATTTTGTCTTCAAAAGCCATAGGGGGCGCTAGTGATTCGCCTCTCCTGCTCTGCATGATTAATTCATTTCATTTATTTACTTTATTTATGAATTTCATGACTGAAATCTGGAAACAGAAGAAGCTCTAGATTCCTACATTAGAATTGTAGACTTAATTCCAGTCTTCCCTTGTGAGATGTATTATTAAAAATAAATAATACATTCATACTCTGTGGTTCTGCTCCTCTTCTGCATATTTGAAAAGCTCCGTCTCCGTCTTTTAAAGGTACAGCGTAGAAGATCTGGCTAGAATTCAGTCTTGTAGTACCACCCGTTACCTGAGAGGCGCTGGTGAGCCACTGTAGTTTGTTTATTGGATTAAATGCGGAGCCGTTTCCCCCGGTGAGGAAGCGTATACATGGACTATACAAAGAAATACACATAAACAAGTCCATAAGCAACAATAACAGCTGTTATTTATCCATGAAGGTCCTTGAATCCTTCTTGTATCTTCAAACAAACAAATACAAACTGGGATTTGGAGGCGGACATGCTCTCTGTCCGGACTACTTTATTTATGTATATTGCTTTGCTTCTGCACGAGTAAATATTTTCATTCATATCTGTAATTCATGTGGTGGAAATGTACTATATTTAACCTCTTGAGTGGTATTGCAGCTGTAACGCTCTGAGGACGAGCTCCACTGATTTCCTCCACAGCCCTGCAGTCGTCAGGCTGCTGGTGTCGGCCGGGTGACAGTTAAATCGGATGATGATGTCATCGAGACGGCAGTCAAACGCTGTCAACTATTCCGTCTGTTTCCAGAAGAATATGATTCTCAGTTCACGGCTGTCGACAGCAGTTTTATTCCACTTAAACACTGAAAGTGATGACTTTTATCTCCCTTCCCCTCCAAATCAGTTTCCATCCCAGTGACGTTTTGATGATAAAATGCTAAGAATTCAAAAATCTGAATCAGAATGTTTTTGCATTGCATCACATTTATGCAAAACCGTAATTGCCTTAATGTAATTGTCCACTCAGGCGTGAAAATCTCTTGTGCGCTGAGGGGAATGAGGCGTAGTTCTATAAAATCATAAAAAGTTTCTGGAATGACACATCAGTGTCTCTTCCCTGATCCATTTCTGCCCGGCGTGTTGGAGTCCAGCCGCCCTGCAGGCGTAACGGAAGTTTCCACACATCTGTAGAAAAGTTGGTTAGATTATTCATGATGAAATGAGAAATACAGTGATTGTATAACTGAAAAAAAAGTTACAAAGCTGAGTCCAGCTCCACCAGTCGTCATGGTGATGATCAGCATCGGGTGTGAACCCCACTTCCTGGAGACATGAAAACGGCCGTCAGCACGCATTACTGCTGATGTGCTGGCATTTTGGAAATGGCGTGATGTGTCCCCCCCCCTCCTCCATCTCTTCATGTCTCACTGCTTCCACGGGTTAATGAAATGCCCCCGTTGAAGAACCATCCAACCAGAGAGGTTTTTTCAAACCCATAAGAGCTTCGGACCTCCTCCCACGCTGTTTCTTTTCCAAACGACGAATGATGAACCGAAGCTTTCGCTCTCATCGTGTTGTGGTTTCTTTACTAATTCCCTTCTTAACCATGAGACACGTGGACTATAACGAGACGGTATCTCTAGCAGCTTTAAATCCCGACATCGTACGAGCTCCTGTGTCCCTGAACTTGAACTTTGCTGATCCTCGTTGATGGACGCTTGCCAATCCATCTGTATTACAGACAACAGAGCCGGATGGCTTCAAGGGAAGGAAGTAAGTCAGTAACTCATTTGCATAATTCTGGCACACTCCACCAGCAGCAAAGCCTTTTTACCCATTTTTGAGAAGTTCTTTTTTTGGCTTACAACTGCAGGGTCACACACACACACACACATACACACACACACACACAGTCAGTGAGGCATATCCTGACAGCTGACTGATGAAGCACTGACCTTTTACTCCTGGCCTTGTGGGCAATTCTCCGCCTCATGAAACTGTGGCGGTCGGCATCCACTGACACTTGAGCGCCCAATGAATTATGGCCATGTGGGAGAATAATAAAAATAATTTAAAAAAAGAAAAGGAGCAGAGACTCACGGATGAGGGGGCGAGAGCAGGATGTAGACGTGAATCTGGGACGTCCATCTTCTGTTGTGTTTTGGGGAGAAGTTCAGGTAAAGTGGATTAAATAAGGCAGTTTCTGGGCTGAAGACAGGTTTAGAATATGAAACTGTGGAGCTGTAATGGAAGCAGACAGCTCTCCCATGCTGACGTGAAAGTCTTCTGCTATTGAGGTTGAATGAAAAAGGCCGTTTGATCAGCAGAAAGGCTTTAAAGCTGAACTACATGGTGTTCCCCCGTAGCAGCGATGCTCAGACTGGAGCTCCCCACTGTGAGGGTGTGAAGTCCACGTTTCTACTTTTATACAATCCAGGCTCTTTGTTTCTTTGTTCTTTGTTCGTGTGTGTGTGTGTGTGTGTGTGTGTGTGTGTGTGTGTGTCCTTTTTACCCGCTGGGTTATCCAACTTGCCAAACATTTTATGCTGAATCTTTTTTTTAACTATTTATTGAGCATTCTGGAAAAGAAGTGTATTTAATTCCAGTGAAGAAATGTATGGAGATAAATACCTGGAGATGTGTCACCTTGGTTTTTCAAGGTCACATGACTCACAAACGACATGAGTTATATAACACATAACCAAAACATAACAAACGAAATAACGAAGGGAGAGACAGAAAATGAGCTCCGCCTCAGACGAGACGCAATCAAACAAGCAATTATGGATGAGTAAATAGAGAAACAGTGGTGGCTTCACTGCAAACACATTAACTCAGCTCGTCTTCATCTTCATCACATCCATGTTTGAACAAGAGGAACACACACCCTTATTAATGTGTGATGCATCCAAGACACACGAGATATAAAACATCCACAAACTTCAATTATATCTATATTTTTGACAATGACATAATCATATAAATAGCATATGTTTGATATTTAGAAGTTTTGTGAACTTCATGGAAGTGTTGATGTTTTATCATTCTGGTCTGTTAGATGAACCACACCTGCCATGTTTACCGGTTGGTGTGCATCATATTTAAATAAGGGAGTGTTGCCTTTGTTCAAACAAGCAAAGATCAAAACATTGCCAATAAATTGTGGCACTAAAACATTGGCAGACTGTTTTACAATTAGAAAACAACCTGTTTTTTAAGTGATGCAATGATGATAGAGTTATTTAAAAGGAGCATCAAACACAAATAAAAGCTTATGAAGGATCTGATCAGTGTTTGAGGGAAGAATTTGAGATCTAAAACATGATAGAATACTGAGATCTTGTACGTTTTACTTGAAAATGAAACTCAACATAATCAAACAGGCATCGCTGTGAGCAGCTATTTGATTTTTAACGTTAAACTGCTCACATCGAGGTCTGTGGACCATCTTGAGTAAACCATGACTTTCTTTTCAAAGAGACATTGCTGTTGAATTTTTCAAATGTATGTAGGAAGGCAGACCATATGTCCAACCATCTAGATTATTAATGAGCACTAACAGGTAGGGAGAAGGATGTGTTTTTGAGTTTGGGTGGAACTGTCCCTTTAAGCTGCATGCAGCACGTACAACACTTCATCAGCAGGGAGAATCTATTCCCTGATGCAGCATCTATGTGTGGTACTTAAAGTCCTAGTCGGCAACATTTCTTTGATCATATTCCCTGAAGCCGACACTACGCTCCGATAGAACAACATAAATCATCCGGTTTTAGAAAAAAAGCGTGCCTCTACGTGAACATAGAGCCCGCTGTTTTGCAAAAATCGACAGCGCCCGGATCATCCTGTCCAATCAGCACGCAGGGCTGTGTTCGTGCACACACAGAGCCCCTCCCCCCTCGGGTCGTACCACTATCACAGGGGGGAGACGGAGGGAAGTAGCAACAAGCTTCCAATTCCTCGTTAAAAACCGAAACGAGGAGGTCCAAAACAACCAAGGAGAAGAAAACACCGGTGGAAAAGAAGGAAAAAAAGAAAGATGGCGACGGAGCCCGTGATAAAACCAGAGTCAACATCGGACCCGCGTTTCAAAGGTGGCGTGATCTAAGGGATTTCAAAGGGCACGAAGTCGAGGGGGAGGAGCTCGGTGGTCGAGGGGGAGGAGCCTGAGAGTTGTAAACATTCAAAATCTGACAGAGTGCCCTCCATCCGCCGGACTGGGACTTTAAACTGGCCCTTGAAGAATGTGACGTCTCCATTGTCTGGATGATCGGGAAGGTCATTTGGGAGAGGAGGGGGGGGGGGGGGGTTAACTTTGGCTGGGTAAGAAGGACGGGGGGGGGGGGCTGTCTTTCCTCTAATGGAGTCCATGTTTCAGCGCGTGCTGTCTGTGTAAGTTATGATGTGGCTGATGTTTAAAACATTCCCTTTAGATGCGACGTGACCCTCTTAAAGAAATGACTGCATCACCGGGAGTCGTCTGAGGATTCGCCTTTTAGCTGCGGGTTAAGATGCTCTGTGGACTCTATGACTCACGCCGGCTGATAAAACAACAGAAGGCACACACACACACACACAGACACACACACACAGTCCTTCACAGGACACTAACATGACACAAAGGTAATTGATTTAATCCGGCCACCGCTACACGCCGATTCCTACACATGACTGCGTGAACACAAAATGAGCAAATGTGCATCTGCACAGCGTTTGTGTGGCAGAATGAGCACATCTCCCCCAGCTTGATGTCCCATAATTCCCCCTCCAAAAACCCCGAGGCGCTTTGCTGCCCCCCCTCCGGCAGCGGCATCGTGCCGCTCCGTTAGTTAACGAGGCTGCCCAGCAGCAGGAGGATGCCCCTCTGTAACCTGTGACCTTTGACCCTGCGTGTCGCGGCTCCATACGTCCAGATGAGCTTGTCTGAACACGGATATAAAGTCATTTATAACTGTCAAGCCCCCCCACACCTGTTTACTCCTACCTGTGGCTGCTCTGGGGGGTCAAGAGGCCCATAATTGGGTGTGTTTTTTTTTTAAAGATTAGCAATTCATGAGGAGCGTGCAAACGTGTGAGGTCACATGAGGTGATACCGTATATATATATATATATATAAACACAGGGTCGCCCATACAGTTGGTGCTGCTGTTGCTTTTATAGCGCCAAACCAATGTGTATGTATATACTGATACATAATGGCTTATTACAACTGGCATCCGACATATCTTTTATATAAAATGTCCTTCACAAATAAAACAAGCAGTATTGCCACCATTGCCGACACACACCACAGGCTGGCATCATCACATGTGTGCTGCACTACATTAAAGGCATCGAGTGGCGTGTGTGAAGGTAGTTGGGCCGTCATCAATCATTCATATTGACATTTCCTTTGATGGGATTCCTCCGTGTGTGTGTGTGTGTGTGTGTGTGTGTGTGTGTGTGTGTGTGTGTGTGTGTGTGTGTGTGTGTGTGTGTGTGGCTGAGTTTAGACAGGTGCCGTGCTGCAGGTTTAATGACCTGAGGCGCGGCTGGCTTCGCCTTTGCCAATCTTGAATCCGTTCCCCTCGTGCCCGACCGTGTGACAGTCGGAGTCTTGTGGGAGCGAGGTACATTTCTTCAGGCTGGTCGCTCCACCTGAACGCTCAGAAGAGCTCCGGCACTGACACACTGCAGCTGTTGACACACACGTTAAAGGGATACTTCACCGTCTGCATGAAGCGTTGTGTGTCAGAAACCCCGTAGTGTGTTTGAATGTTGTCATCGTTCCCTCATTTCAGACGGAGATCTCTGGGAGACTCCAGACCTGTTACAGACCAGTAGTGGGACCCACTTAGACTCCAGACCTGTTACAGACCAGTAGTGGGACCCACTTAGACTCCAGACCTGTTACAGACCAGTGGTGGGACCCACTTAGACTCCAGACCTGTTATAGATCAGTAGTGGGACCCACTGAGACTACAGACCTGTTACAGACCAGTGGTGGGACCCACTGAGACTACAGAATAAAAAAATAATTTGGCTCCCATTTCTGTGGTAACTAGGAGCTCAGGCATGCTTCCACAAACTCCCACAATGCACCAGCACAAATAACACGTCTGTCACACAGCTGAGCCCATTCCTCTCTTCCTCCGGACGTCTGTTTTCATGGTTTTACTTCTCTCTTTCCTCCTCCTCCTCCTCCTTCCTCTCTGACTGAGTCCTTCATCAACATAATGTTTCTCCAGTCGATGTGGCGTGAGTGCCTCCCCCCCCCCCCCCCCTACCATCCAGCGCCGACCGCACACAACGAGATGAGGCTGTGTGTTCGTCTAATGGCTACGAGTCGCCGTCAAAACACCATCAAACTGTATTGACGTCGAGACGTTGTAACCAATGAAACATGCATCTCACTGTCATCTGGTTTGGTTTCTCAGAAGTCTTTCATCGTTCATCCCTGCAGGGCTTCTCGGGGCTTCATCGTGTGTTTTAGCAAATTGAAAGCGGCTTTTTTTTTAATGCTATGATGGATGTCGGCCGGTGGCATTCAGAATGATGGATCAGCACTTTGGCTTCTATTGATTGGTGGTCATGCACCTTTAATCTTATGGGTAAACCACAAAACACTGGGAACGCATCATTGTTACAACGTGCAAAAATCATAATAAAAATAAAATTATAGAGTTGGTTGTTTTTTTCTCTTCTGGACATTTGTTTTGGATTTTTTTTAGCTCTCCTTGCAGCCACATTAAACCATGAATGCTGAGAGACAGACAGGCAGGCAGACAGGCAGCAGATTCTTCAATAGGGGAAAAAATGCATCGCCTCAGAAAAGTTCAGCGTGATCATAATGGGCGCCGCTAATCTGCACAATGTGATTGGGAGGCGTGCAGGACGTGTAGAGGACATTTATCAGCGTGACACAGGACACAATGCTCTTTGTTTGATTGGTTAAATTAGTGGGAGCTCATTTGCATTCTCTGCAAAAATCCTTTACAGGGTTTTTTTTTTTTTTTTTTGGTCTTGTTGTGTTAATTAAGCCAGAGCAACCATTTTGTATGCTGCTTGTGTACTTGGGGCCGCGAAGGAGAGAAAGAGATCATTGTTGTTCCTCCCCGGCGCCCCAGAGAAAAGTTGTTTTTTTATATAAATATATAAGATTTGCAGCAAAGATGCTTAAATGTATATTTGCTGGAATGAGTTTGAGAGGGTTTTCCTCAGACAGCAGACGCTCGATACGATTCCTTTCACAGTTTGTTCTCTGTGTGAACTGAACTGTTAACAACAGCAGTGTTTTGTTACAGCAGCAGACACATTCAACCGCTTAATTTGTTGGATAATGAAGGTTACAGGGAATTAAAGGTGTATTAAATGTGACACTAGAAACTCATTGTGAAAACACAAGTGAATCTGAAAATGGGATATTATGGGAGGATGTTTTCCAAACCTGAAAATCATGCTGGAAAGCAGCCGCATTTGGAGAGTTGTCATAGCGGTTATTTATAGCTAATAACATCATAAATCCCCTGCAGATATTTGCTTTTTCTTCTGTGCTTTGAAATAGCACAAGTCTACATATTGTACCAGAGAGTTCACCGGGGTCTTTCACCCTCCGGTCCTTTTGATTCGTTAACGTTTGAAATGTCTCCCACCACCTTGTTTGCTGCTCTTATCGACTGTAATATTGAACCTGCGAGTCACGTTTGGCTCTTCGGGGGCAGCGGTGTCTCACCTCCTCACACCGGCCGCCTCAGACCGCTGACCTCTCATCTATCACATAAATCAGCTGCTGGACGAGGTGCTGACTGCCTTGTTGTTCTCGTTGTAAAGCAACTTTAAACCTCAACACCATGACAGAGCAGTACTGTCTATCACTTCCTGGAAACAAAGCATACCTTGTCTTTTTTTTCCATGGCTGTTTTATGTAATTTCCCTTTTTGTCATTTGTGCTGCGAGGTGGTGGGTGTGTGTGAATTCCAGCTGGCTTGACCTTATTGGGACTGATTTCAATATGAAAATTAACCTTTCCACTCGCTCAATGTGATCCCAGTGATGACACGCTTTTTGAAATCTGGTTTGTGTTACGTTGTCCAGGAAGCGAAGCTGCGTGAGCTGCTGGACGTTAGCACGCTGGCGGGGAAGATGGAGAACAGGATGCTGACGGTGGTGAGCGGCCCGGACATGGTCAACATCACCTACCTGAACTTCATGGCCTTCCAGGAGGAGACGGCTAAGGTAGAAACATTCTGCATGAGAACCCAAAAAAATGATACCAGGCTGTAACTTTACGTCTGTAGAGGCTGTAACTTTACGTCTGTAGAGGCTGTAACTTTACGCCTGTAGAGGCTGTAACTTTACGCCTATAGAGGCTGTAACTTTACGCCTGTAGAGGCTGTGACTTTACATCTGTAGAGGGTGTAACTTTACGTCTGTAGAGGCTATGACTTTACGTCTGTAGAGAGTGTAACTTTACGCCTGTAGAGACTGTAACTTTACGCCTGTAGAGGCTGTAACCTTACGCCTGTAGAGACTGTAACTTTACGTCTATAGAGGCTGTAACACTGTAGAGGCTGTAACTTTACGTCTGTAGAGGCTGTAACTTTACGTCTGTAGAGGCTGTAACTTTACGCCTGTAGAGACTGTAACTTTACGCCTGTAGAGACTGTAACTTTACGCCTGTAGAGACTGTAACTTTACGCCTGTAGAGACTGTAACTTTATGCCTGTAGAGGCTGTAACCTAACGTCTGTAGAGGCTGTAACTTTACGCCTGTAGAGACTGTAACTTTACGTCTGTAGAGACTGTAACTTTACGCCTGTAGAGACTGTAACTTTACGTCTGTAGAGACTGTAACTTTACGCCTGTAGAGACTGTAACTTTACGCCTGTAGAGACTTTAACTTTACGCCTGTAGAGACCGTAACTTTACATCTGTAGAGACTGTAACTTTACGCCTGTAGAGGCTGTAACCTTACATCTGTAGAGGCTGTAACTTTACGCCTGTAGAGGCTGTAACTTTACGTCTGTAAAGGCTGTAACTTTACGTCTGTAGAGGCTGTAACTTTACATCTGTAGAGGCTGTAACTTTACGTCTGTAGAGGCTGTAACTTTACACCTGTAGAGGCTGTAACCTTACATCTGTAGAGGCTGTAACTTTACGCCTGTAGAGGCTGTGACTTTACGTCTGTAGAGGGTGTAACTTTACGTCTGTAGAGGCTATGACTTTACGTCTGTAGAGAGTGTAACTTTACGCCTGTAGAGACTGTGATGTCGGGATTTTGGAGGTTTTACAACGGCGCATTAATGCCATTGTATGTAAAACAAATGTAAAAAAGAGAGCCGGCTTATGATAATATGATGATTCAGAGCTGTTTCAGAGCATTTCCTTTTGCCAAGTGTAATTTGATGAGGTCATCCACTGCAGGCATCATACTCGGCATATAGCCTTTGTGGGTTTTTGATGAATGCACATTTTTATTTGTCGGGTTAACTACATGGTTCGTAGCTTCAGGATTAACATTTCACATCAAAGCAAACGAGAAACGGTGTGTTTTTTGGAATTCAAACAGACTTCATCAGCATTTCCATACAAATGAATGTCTTCATTTATTACAGTAATAACACACCACCACATTTCAACCCTCAGCTGGCTGCTGCACCTGACTCTGTGTTGGTTTGTATTTACTGCAGGAATGGGCCGAAGAGCTGTTCAACCTGGCGTCCAACCTCCTGGTGCAGAACATGTCCAGAGAGGACTGCCTTGAGAAAGGGTATGTCGTCCCAACACACTCACACACATAACAGATGTGAATTTGACTTTGGAAAAGGTGTAGAAACCCTGGTATGGGCTGTACTGTACTCACACACACAAACAAGAGGCTGCTTTTCACAGCTCCCCAGGCAGCCTGAGGGGGGGGGGGGGTTATAAAGGTCATTTCACCTCACATCAATGGAGAGAAAACACAGACAGGAAGGAGGAGAAAAAGGGCTGCAAACATGTTTCAGTTCATGAACCCGACTCTGCTTCTACATGAACGTACATGTCCTTTATCTGGTGTTTAACTTGTATTCTTGTTGCATTGATGAAATAATGACGAAGGGTCGGCAGGTCGGGGGGCAGGTCGGGGGTCAGCTGACCTGGAATCAAGGTCGTGTCAGGATGAGAGGAGTCGGCATCTCGTTGGCGATCACATAAATCCTCGTCAATGAGAGACACTTATCATCAATAACTCCTCTGATCCTGTGCAATAACGCCGTCTGTTGGCCAACGGCTCCACGCTCGTATTGATCCGATCAGAACACACACACACACACACACACACACACTGATTCACTAGAGTGAAACCTGAATATGAATTGTATTGAGAGAATATAGCAGGTTCAGCTTGGTGACAACTCCCACCTGTCCTGATGTTTATCAGCAAACAGAAGCCATTAACTCAGACCCCCGAGGAGGCTAACTGACTTATGAGACAATAAAAGTGGCCATCGACCGCATCGTACACACACATGAGTTAAATAGAAGTGAATGGAGCCGCCGTTGTGTCTTCCAAAAAGGCGATTCGTTGATTTTCTTCTGACTTTGAGGATCATCAGCCCTCGTCCTGTTCTATATGAAAAGAGATCGTGGATCAAATTGAATCTTCCGCATGTGTATTCTTTCTCATCGCTGGCGCTCAGAGCCTCGTCGTCCCCGGCAACGGCGAATAAAACAGTGGCTGAGGGCTCCAAGATGTTCTGTTCCGATCGATGCAGCGGGGTCTGGATTATGTTGCCTTGTTCCTTATCAATGGTTGGAGTTAGAGCTGCTTGTTCAACAATGGGGATGACACGTAAACTATGCTATAAAACGTTACCAGGAGTTGATTTGTAGTTTTTTTGCATTTCATCCGACGACTTAAACGAGTCGAGAGAGGGGGGCAAACATTAACGAACACCGGATGTTTGCCGTTGCCATGACAACAAGTAAAATCTACCGCTAGCATCTTAGCCCAACCGCCCGATCAATAAACACCCATAAGATGACAATTTGGCCTCATGAATAAAAACCAACAATAAGCATCAACATCATCACCCTAAGGATGTTTTAATTAGAAACATCCATACATTCATGGGAAGGTTGATAGCATCGTAAATATATGACTTTAGAAAAATGCAAATGCGTTTTTTTTCTCTGAATATTACCCCCTCTCGGCTCTGTTTTTAATCCGCTGTAATAAGTATTACTGCAGGTGAATAAAAAATGAGCTTGTTGGATCTGCGTTACCTTGAAAGGGATCGTAGAGAGGAGACCAGACGGAGAAAGAGAAAGTGCTGAGTAAAACGGAGACAGTGCCAAGAGATCTGTTTTTCCGTCTTCATGAATAATACAGACAGTTGTAATTCAGATAAGGGCACCAAACACCAAACTCTTCCCTCCTTCCTTCCTTCCTTCCTTCCTTCCTTCCTTCCTATTCAGAAATCCTCCTCATATGAGCGACTGATCAACGAGCTTTTTCCTCTTTGTATCGGGAGAAAAAAAAAACAGTTTGGCACAGTTAACCATTACAGTCACTGTGACTTTGCCGGTGGCCCCCAGCCTGCCCTGTGAAGTGGACACTGTAATGGATATTAATTATTAGCCAGCAGCCACTTTAAGCCTGTAATGATGGCTCCTGTTGCAGCTATAGGCTAATTATAGCCCAGGCTGTACTGGCCCTGTTGCTGCTGCTGTTAATGCTGCTGATGCTGATGCTGCTGCTGTTAATGTTGCTGCTGCTGTTACTGTTAATGCTGGTGCTTCTCCTAGGGAATAAGCCACGATTCCAAAAAAACACAAATGTTCACAAACTCCTCGTGTGTCTCAGCCGCCCGGCGCTGCAGAGACACGACCATGAAATGCACATTTGTGTCCACGTTTAAACTCCTGCAAGCAGAAATTAAAACTGAGTGACTCACAAAGACAAACTGCTGATTTAGTGTGTGTGTGTTCTCCGTCCAACGCAGATACACGAGGCTGAAGCTGCAGCTGAACCCTGAGGGTCGAATCCCCGTCAAGAAGTAAGACCCCCTCTTTGATCAATGCATAGCTTCCTCCGTCTTCACTCGTTTCTATCAGCTTGTGTTCATTAATTAAGACGATGTTACTCCCTTCTGTCGTCACAATAACCTCATTTTGGGGGTTTTTTTCAGCTTAAATGTAAAAAATGTGCTCCGTTATTTCTCTCTTTGAAGAGTGTGTGTGTGTGTGTGTGTGTGTGTCTGTGTGCCCTCGGAAGGCACTATTTATATCTGTCACTAATTTCAGCTCAAAATCCGCCAGTGTGTGTGTGTGTGTGTGTGTGTGTGTCACTCATGTGGGACTTTGTCATCGGCTCGTTGGGAAACATCACCAGCTCCCTCCGTCTCCATTAGCCGAGTTGAGGCGTTCCGACGGGGGCATCGGTGAACTTCTGGAGAGATAACCTCCCTCGGAGCCGCGGAGCAAACCGGCGGGTGTCAACACGGAGAGGCAGCGAGACGTTTAGGGAATTAACCTCCTCGCTGAGAGGACATGTCAGCTCGACTAATGTCAGCTTGACTCCGCTCTCCCGCCGAGCGTACAGTAGGCGCTCACGGATCCACACAGGAAATACCTCTGCATGTAATTAAGACAGGACGCAGCCTATGGGAGCGGACCTGTGACCACGCTGAGGTTCACTGCAGTAAATCTAAATGTATGTTCCGTACACACTGGAACAACAGTAGAACAACCACACAGACGTCTCTCTCTGCCTGCAAAGTGATGGATGAGGAGGTTGAAAAAGAATCTGCTCATGAAAAACATAAGAAGATGCATGTTTTCTACACGACGGCGGTCTTATCTTCACGTTTAATGTCACCAGACAAAGACTGACTGGTGAGATCTGTGGAGTAATAAGATATATGTAAATAAGGATAATAATAATAATGATGATGATAATAAGAAGACAACAATGTAACATCATGTGCTCTTCTGTGCAAACATGCGGGACGATATCGTCTTTTATAAAGCGTTACAAACGATCTGGTTTTATGGACGTGTGGCGTCGCCATCTGGGGTCGAGAAACGGCGTGTTCACATCAGAGCGTTCTGTATTTATGGAAGGAAAAGTAACTCACTGTACTTTTTAACATTCACCTCTGTAAATATGAATAGAAACAGAAATATAACTCACCAGAAAATGCACAGAAAGTTGACTCAGCAGCAACAAAACCTTCATGAATAAAGCATTTAATGCAGGGCTGTTATATATTAGAGTGAATTAAGTTAGTTTTTTATTCAGATTTTTTCCTTAATCAGCATTTATTTTGTCTTTGTCTGTGGTCGTATAGATTGTTATTCTGTTGTTTGCTGCTGCAACCGAACTTTCTTCATTCATCCATTCAAAGCTGGGATGATTGGTTGCTCTGACGTGGAGGATGGGACTGAAAGCTCTTCATGTGTTTTTGTGTCTCTGCAGTATCTTCCGGATGTTCTCGGCAGACAGGAAGCGGGTGGAGACGGCCCTGGAAAACTGTAACCTCCCTTCTGGCAGAGTGAGACACCAACACATACCGATTCTCTCTGAACATCCATCCATCCTTCGGCTCGTCCTCTCGCCATTCAGCTCCTTTATTCTCCTGAATCGGCGGCTGATTGCTGCTTTGGACGTCGGCGTGACTTCCCACTCACCACCGATTTAGCTTCGGTTGTAATAAAGGAATAAATAGGCCCGGTGGGAGAACCTGTCCGTGAGCCCAATCATGTGACGAGGTCTAAACAGAAACACAATACAGCAAATCAACCTCCAGCACTGTTCCAGTATTCCAGCAAACAAACACATTTCATGTTTGTTTGTTGGGAAAACGCTGTTTAATACGGTTCTGAACACGGAAACATACGCACGTCCTCGTAGGCCAAACACACCACTGTATCTGCACTGGAATGAACACACACACACACACACACACACACACACACGGAACAAGCTATACATACACTAATTAGCACAGGGAGGAGGGGGGAGGGTAAGAACGTGTTGCTGTATGAAGGTCTGGTGGGATTTACTGTTGTTCCAACGCGCAAGTTAATTACAGCTAAACGGCAGTGGTGTTAATCCCTCAAACACACACACACACACACAAGGTCGCACCAAGGTCTTCAGAATGACTCACCGGGTCGAGGCCATGCTTGACCTGCATCCCTCCTCATCTTCTTTCCTTCCTGTTTTTTTTCCCCCCGTTCCGCTCTGTTTCCAGCCGGCACAACAGCATCGCCTGCTGCCGAGCGACCGCCGCCGAGCCATCAGAGTGGCTCCGATGGCGCCATTCTTTAAAGCTATGAGGGACTATTAAAGCTGTGGTCTACATTCTGAACATCAGTCGAGCCTCTGAGATTTGAAAAAAGCATCCCGTCCCCCCCAACCAAGCCCCTCCCCTCAGTGTTCCACGATTGGACGAGGCGGGATGGGATTGGATGGAGGGTACGAGCCAATGGGAGCCTTCCGGAGCAATGGCTCCCATTGGTCAATTTCTATGCAGGCCTACGGCTGATAGACTGAATGGATTTTTTTTAATTCCAAATCGTAGACCATAGCTTTAAGTGGAGGTTCTTTTTATTTGAAGTTCAGATGTGTAATGGCTTCCAGAGGGGAGACTACAGATGATGAAACTTTTTTGCGGCCCACACACATTAAAAAGAGGATCGCAGCCGTAATAGTGGCTAAATTGGGAGAGTATTCCACGTCTTCTGCTGCTTGCTGCCCTGTGATTTCTACGTACAAGTACGTATATGAGCCTCTTTACTTATGTAACCACGTTGCTGTCGTCTGCCGCAGAGCGACTCCATCCCCCAGGAGGATTTCACCCCGGAGGTCTACAACATGTTCCTGAGCAACATCTGCCCCCGTTCAGAGCTGGACCACATCTTCTCTGACGTGTAAGAACCCAACCTTCAGTTTACGTGTCCACATATAAGATGTACACATCAAAAATCAAATATATGAAAAGGGGTTTTAAATTCAATGTGAGATTCCTGTAATCGTTTTCTTTCCCACACAGCCATCTGTTGCTCGTTCCAGACAGTGTGGCCTTACGTCTCTAACACACCCATTACAGTCGTCACAAGCAGTTAGTTATGACAGAAAAGTGCATATCAATTGCCCCGGTTGTGGCCCCCTCGTTCTGAGCTGCCCCCCCAGTGGGACCCCATCAGCTCAGGCTGGCATGACCGGGAACGCTCCATGTCATAAATCTAGATTTTAATCACAGTTAAGTAAAATGGCAAGAGAGCCAAGAGGATATGGAGGAGATAATTTAGTGGAACAGGCTTAGATATGAAAGGCGTTTTAATCAAATCTCATAATTTACTCAACACAAAATGTAATCCTCGGCTCCTTTGCACTTCTGTCGCTCTCCTTCCAGACCTCTCTTCGCCGTTTTAATTACCGCTCCTCCCCTCGAATCATTTGAATTTGTCTAGCTTCATCTCTCTCTCTCTCCTTCAGGGGGGCGAATTGTCGTCCGTACCTCAGTGTGGAGCAGATGACGGAGTTTATTAACAGCAAACAGCGAGACCCCCGTCTCAACGAGATCCTCTATCCTCCCCTCAAACCGGAGCAGGTCCAGGTGCTGGTGGACAAATATGAACCCAACGCCTCGCTGGCACAGAAAGGTCAGCCGCTCACATGACGTACTCGTTACGTACACAGAAACACCCGGAAGGAACGCGTTTATGCACATAAAAGTCATTTATCGGGATTTCTACAGGTGTGTGCAAATAAATACACACTACCTCCTCCAAGCCCTCCACATAGACACTTGGCAGGGGTGTTGCCATAGCGATATGGCTGCCTGGTGTCCCAACAATCAGAAAGTGAGGGGTGCCAGGGACGGAATGTTGAACGTCTGGAAATAGCACACACATACACACACACACACACACACACACATACGCGCCAGCCAAATGTTTCACCAACTCCAAACACTGTGAAGCTTAACAGAGGATATTCTCTGCCATTTTATTTACAAGAATAGGATTAAATGAGTAGAATCCATTAAGTGGAAAGAGTGTGTGTGTGTGTGTGTGTGAGAGAGAGAGAGAGAGAGAGAGAGAGAGAGAGAGAGAGAGAGAGAGAGAGGGAAGGTAGCTGGAGTGTGTGTTGAGCAAAAACAACTGGCAAACAACGTTGCACTGCAGCTGGATTCTCTCAACGTCACAAGATCATGCGTCGACCAGTCGGCAGCCTGTGATTGGCTCCTGGCATTATGGGCGGGGCTTAGGTGTGTGTGACGACACAAGGCGTTGTAACACGGTAACGCTGTCCCGGCTTTGCGTAACCAGAGAGAGCACGGCTCGTATTATCGATGACTATTTGAAAGACAGCAGATTAAAGGCACTTCTGCATTGGCTTCACTTCTCAGACCTTGAAGTTTCCACCTGTGCAGATCTGTGCAAGTTTAATACAAACTGAAATATCTGGAGAACAAAGAAATAGTCTGGAGGCTATTATTAAATAGAGTTTCTAGGTTCAAATTAAAAAATGCTAATCGTTCATCAGACAACCTGTTCAGCGTATCGGGCCGATCACATTCGCACGTTTTATTACGACACTGTAGCTCAAATGACCTGAACTGACGCGAGCGCTTTAATAACCTCTCCCCCTGAAGAACTCATTTATTATTTGATCTTTTTTCAAATAAACTAGATTAAATGTGACATTGTGTTGGACTCTGATCACATGACCACGCCGGGATGTTGTGTGTTCGGCCCCGACCCCTCTGGAAGCGTGCCCTCCTCTGTGACAGATTTCACCACGTGAAGTATTTATCTCGCCGGAGGAAGTGATGCCATCTGCTCTGCGGAGGGGTCCAGAGCCCGGCACGCTACCTTCACACCCACTTATTCCTCTCAAGGACGCTCACACATGCATGCAGGCATGAGAAGCACGTGTTTGTGGACTGCAGAGGTAATAAGGTGCCTTTTACCTCCGGTCTACCTTACTTTGCTTTCTTCATCGTCTGTTTGCAGCTTTGATTTTCTGAATATTAAACCTTGCATTCATCTCTTTAACGCTCCATCGTTGTCTCTGACTGCTTCGGTCTGTGCTCGCTCTCAGCGTTCCTACATTTGTTGAATGCAGATGAATACAAGTCTCTTAAATCAGTGGATGGTGTCATCAGCGTATATATTCATCTTTAGTGGTTGCAGAAGGCTGATTGGCTCTTTGTCGGATGTTTATCGGTTTATGTCCACTGTTGTAAGACAGGTTATTATTAAAGGTGCCGTTCAGAGCAGCAATACAGCGGAAAATAACGTTTGCCTTTCGCTTTTAGTGCACGTTTGTGCAAAATGAGCATTCCCCACAGAGACAGATCGTCACATTAGAATAGTAATAGAATAGTAATTTTTTTGCTGTTGTTTGCACTGTTAGCTGCAAGCTGCCGGCTCAGCTGTCCCCGTGTTTAGCGCCGTCGAGAGGCAAGAAATGCTCCCAACGCCGTCTACAGCACCTTTAAATTCAGAATCATATATTTACACAGAGGGCTGCACGGTGGTGTAGTGGGTAGCACTGTCGCCTCACAGCGGGAGGGTCCCGGGTTCGGGTTCCTTCTGTGTGGAGTTTGCATGTTCTCCCCGTGTAAGCGTGGGTTCTCTCCGGGTTCTCCGGCTTCCTCCCACAGTCCAAAGACATGCAGGATGGGGATAGGTTCATTGGTGACTCTAAATGTCCCGTAGGTGTGAATGTGAGCGTGAATGGTTGTTTGTCTCTACATGTCGGCCCTCTGATAGACTGGTCACCTGTCCAGGGTGTACCCTGCCTTCGCCCTGGACAGCTGGGATCGGCTCCAGCCCCCCCGCGACCCTGAATACAGGATAAGCGGTAGACGATTGATGGATATTTACACAGTTTATACTCAACAGATATCACCTTTAATATTTGAGATCACACGGTTGGAGGTAAATCTGTAGGTTCTCTCTCAGGCCCGACTCTAATCCATGTTAACACCGTTTCCCCCCGTTGGACCGGCGAATGTCTTGGGAACCGTATGAAGCTCCGTGTGGGTTAAGGTTAAGCCTCCGCCTGGCGAGGGGAGTTCTCCTCGCCGTCAGCAGGACGCTGAGTGCCACTGAGCTCACATGTCACAGACGGCAGCCAGAGTTAATTAGTCCAGCGACTCTGCAGAGGGCGGCGCCGCATTAATTAGCATAAAGTGGCCGGAGGGACCTGCTGCACCCGCCGAGCTCGCATCACTTAGCATATTTAGCCTACCGTCGAGTGTGTGTGTGTGTGTGTGTGTGTGTGTGTGTGTGTGTGTGTGTGTGTGGGCGGAGGAAGTGTTTTCACGTCCTTGCTCGCTGTATGTTCTACCAAATGTATAATCCATGCAGGTGTGTCATGTGACGTGTGTGAACATTTTAATCTCGTGTCTGTCTGGATGGAGCTTCTCTTCTGCTGCTTATTATTTATTTATTCGGCTTTATTAACGTTCTGGAGCACGTTCAGAGACGACGTGAGCTCAGCGATGACAGCAAGGAGGCAAAGCTTTACAGCCATGACCTTGACTCCATCACATCTGTGTGAGTTATCGTGAAGGATGGAGGTTTGTGTCGTCAGATACCTGAGAAAACAGGCATTTATCCACTTTCATATTTGTAATAAAGTCTAATAACTGAGAATACGCCCGCCAGCAAAATGGAAGAAGCTGAGAGGCGAGCTTTAAGGATTAAACCACGACGGCTGTCAGCAAACAGTGAATTAGGGTTCCGGCTAAATTAGACCACTAATGTAATCTCAGTGTTAATTAGTGATTATGAAAATTATTGTAATATAACCTTTAAACAGAAACAGTCTGTTCCCTGCTGTGGAGTGTGTTTCTAGACTCTTTATATCTATCTATCTATATATCTTTGTAAAATCACACATGTACCATGTATGTGAGGAATAAGGCGATATATTTCTAGGTGATAATCCGATGAAAAGATGAAATCCAGCAGCGTGTTAGCGTGTCGGTCGATACTTTACGACTCCCCCTCTGGTCCATTGATTCCTGCCGCAGACGTAAATCTTTATATCATACATAAAACATCTCCTTTCATTCTTAAAAAAGGCGAAATAATTAAAAAGCAAACATTACTCCAACAAGAGTGTATTTGGGATTAAATATGAACTACATCGCCTTGTAATCTGATTAATTCATTGTTGGTTTTGTTCTTTTCTTTGGATTTATTCATAACAAACACAAAGAGTATCATTAGATGCTATAAAACCAGATGATACATTTCCATATAAATGCATGTTTTGGGGTAACATTGTGCGTCATGTGTTGCTGCAGGTCAGATCTCGGTGGAGGGCTTCGCCCGCTATCTGGACGGGGAGGAGAACAGCATCATGCCCCCGGAGAAGCTGGACCAGAGTGAAGACATGACCCTCCCCCTCTCCCACTACTTCATCAACTCCTCACACAACACATACCTCACAGGTACGCGTTCATCCGTCCTCCACGCGGCCGCTCGCCTGCATCGCTCATCCTCCGACACGCCGAGCGGCTCATTTAGGAATATAATAACCCCACGTCACACTCCGCAGGTCGCTCAATCAAACGTCCCGGTGCACATCAGGCCTCCTTCATTGTGTGTCGCCTCTCTGGAGGTTATCCAATCAAGTCTACGCAATGATACCCAAGGCATTGATATTCATGAGTTTAAATATGTTTCTTTTTAGGCTGGTAGTCACAGTAACTGGCTCGGTGCACGAGGCCATTTTCTCTTCAATGGATGCTTAGAATTCATCTATTCAAATCTATTCTGGAGGGGAAACTGGAGAGCATTGAATCCTTAAAGTGGATCAAATTTCTCTGGCAATGTTAAAAAAAAAAGGGATTTCCTTAATGGGGCCTGTGAAATGAACAAATGAGGAAAAGAGGGTTCTCGGTTCACATTGTGATATTATTGTTATACGTTTTGAGATAATGAGAGAAACTGGGAAACTGAAGCGGTGTTTTATGCATTTGGACGATGCATAAAACACCGCTTGGATGAAAAACGTCGATGAATAGAAGAAGAGGAAGAAAGAGAGAGGGAATCATTGACGGTGAAACCGGAGTGAGAACACAGATCTCACTCTGATAAAAGTCCCGCCGCGTCGCAGGAAAGCATGCTGCTAATGCGAGCAGCTAATTGCTTCGCTAATGGTGACAGGCTGATGAGATTGTTGCCTGCTTCAGATAACGCCTGCTTGTGCTAGCAGCTGATGAGGCTAATGAGCCCCCTTGGAAAGAGTGGACGTCGGCGCCCTGATTTCTGTTTTAGAGGATGGATACGTAACAGTCACCTGACGTGGTGTTTTTCCCCCCCCGTCGGCGTGCAGCCGGCCAGCTGGCCGGGAACTCCTCCGTGGAGATGTACAAGCAGGTTCTGCTGTCGGGCTGCCGCTGCATCGAACTGGACTGCTGGAAGGGTCGCACCACGGAGGAGGAGCCCGTCATCACTCACGGCTTCACCATGACAACGGAAATCTCGTTCAAGGTAACACAAGGAGATGATGTCATCCACACACAGATGATTCCATTCTCTGCATAACACACACTGATGTGCAGTGTACTTTAAAAAAGTCATTACAGTTACAAATTACTTCTCCTAAAAAGTAACTGAGTTGGCACATTGTAAAAGTAATTAGTTACTCAGCAAAGTAACTAATGTTACTTTTTATGTTCTATAACATCTTAAATGTCAAAGATAAAAACACTATAGTATTTTAGAACATTTGGTATTTATTTGAACTCAATAGAGCCTGCCATATGATATGCATAGGAATAAAAATAAATAAAAAATAAATATTGAGTGCAAATTGACACAAAGACACACAAATGTAAACTCTGTAACTGTTTATTAGGCCTTCTGCACAATAAACAGAACACTATCCTACCTATCTTACATATTCCGTAAAGTAACAATATTAAATATTGAAAATATTTTAGTTATTTTCGGGTGAAAATGGGTTTCCGAGTTTCATCTTCGTTAGATTTAATAAACATGGTTTTGCTGCCCGAGGGTTTCCGTCTCCGAGGCTCCGGGCCAGGCAGCCTCCCCGAGAGGTAGAGGGGCCGCCAGGTGTAATTCTTTGTATAATTCATAGTCGGCTACACAGCAAATTCATCAAATCACACATAACTCTTCACATCAACAGCAGAGCTGAGTCACCGTGGCTGCTTCTTCTTCTTTTCCTGTGCCAAAAATTTAAAAAACTGTTCCACGCATCAAGGTTTTCTCTCACAGGCAGAGTGCCTAAACTTCTTTTCTTCGGAGGGCCGAAACCAGAACTTAATATATAATATAATTACTAATAATAAGGGGGTTCTACATATTTTAATAGTATAAAAAGGAAATAAATCAGCATAAACAGCTGATATCTTTTCCTGGAACTCCTGAAAGTGACAGATTCCCTCGTTGAACACCTTTAATATGAAGCGGCGGTTAGCAGGAAATGTTCTGTTTGCATTAACTTCACACACTCTGACGTAAAGACGACAGACAGTAAACAGTCTGGATGAAACACACGTTGTTTCCTTGCTGAATGTAAAAACACAGATCGCCTCTGATGGAATAAACGCTTGACGTCATGAGAATTTGAAGGATTGTAATGTGAACATATATGTAAACGGACAGAGAAGCAGACGGAAACAGACATGGGAAGATTAAAGCTGGATCAGAAGTGAGATGAACAAAAAAAAAAGAAGTGGGTCATGCATTCAGCAGATGGCGAATGGAAGAGGACAGTGAGTCACAGCTCGGCCCTTTACCGAAGCACCGATGATGAGGAGTCAAAGACGATGCATTTATAGCAGGGGGAGGGTGTGAAACTCAGAGTAGGTGTGAGGAGGAGGAGGGATTGATTGATGGATGAATTGATTTCTAACTCGGGTAACAGATGAAGTACAACAAGCTTAATGGGAACCCTGAGAGGAGATGCAGACGCTCGCAGACAAAGACTTATATTTGGAGAAGCATGGAAATGAAGGCGTTGTTAACGGTGCCGTAATTGACAATCAGTGGCTTTGAAGTCCCGTATTAGATGTTCTCCTCCCATTTCCTCGTAAATATATCCCTGCTGGAATGTGTCGGACACGAATGACTGCGTTGCAGAGCAATTTGTGATATATTTGACTCTACTTTCTTGTCACGTAATCAACCAGGAAGGATGTGATTCCTCCAGCGTCGACACGCCACGCTGCCAGATAACATGTTGGAGTAAAAGGCAGACGTGTAATATATTTTTCTGTGCTTCTATCTTATCTTCCTGTAGAAGTTTGAGCGTCTTCTCTCGGAAATATGGGAAACCATATCACTGTAAATGGATGGGATTCTGGCTGGCGTGCGATCTCAGGAGTGTTTCCTCATTTTCCCTGCGTTAGTGTGTGTATTCCACATCATTTCCACCTATATCGTCAATATGTTCTCTTCCTCCGTCTGCCTTTCTAGGAGGTGATCGAGGCGATAGCGGAGTGTGCCTTCAAGACCTCGCCCTTCCCCATCATCCTGTCCTTTGAGAACCACGTGGACTCGTAAGTCCAAGCCAAGCCTTATTGATCAGCCCTGTTTGAACGTCGATCGCTGTGTAAACATCCACGGCACCTTCAGGGAGCTTCAAGCTGCCCTGGGAGTCCCATACGTTTACAGTGTGTATTGATAGTGTGTGTGTGTGTGTGTGTGTGTGTGTGTGTGTGTGTGTGTGTGTGTTTGGTTGTTGCGTGACTCCACAGACCGAAGCAGCAGGCGAAGATGGCAGAGTACTGCCGCTCGATATTCGGAGACGCATTACTGACAGATCCTCTGGAGAAATATCTTGTGAGTACACGAGATACTCACACATGCACTCACACATGCACTCACACATGCACTCACACATGCACTCACACATGCACTCACACATGCACTCACACATGCACTCACACATGCAACACGGCCGGCAGCGAGGGATTTACCAGATATATCACACACAGATGAACGCTGCCAAACATCCAGGACGGCATGAAAAGCCACGATGCTCCTTCATGTGTTCACTCTCCTCCTCTTCCTCTGGAGGATGTCCTTCCTCTCCATCCGTCTCTCACACAGCGGCGTATTGTTTCCTCCTCACCGCTGGCCTTCTACACTTTACTCTCTCAAGCCAACTTCCAGTGATTTTGGCTCCTCCCCCTTCCTACGTCACCTCTATGTTATCACTGGAGAGTAAGATTAAATGGAAGTGTTTTAGGCCAGCTTTTTTTTCTTCTTCTTCTTCTTCTTCGCAGCCCCCCCTTTTATCTGTCTCTCCTCTGTTGCCATGGCTACCAGTCAAAAGCTTTTGCTTTGTCTCTTTGTGGCCAAACTCTTTTTTTCTTTCTTCCCAAGTGTGTGTCTTTGTGTGTGATGACGCAGCCGCTTACGTGAGGCAAAATGTTAGACACTTGTCTCGCAAAACTCAAACCCAGCCACACACATATATATATATATATATATATATATATATATATATATACACACCTTAACATGCCTCCTTGCTCAGGATCCACCAGGGGACGTCTTGTCCCCGTCGATGGTTACGTAGAGCAGTGTGATCTCCCAGCAGCCTTCTGACTGGATTTGACATTGAAGAACTATCGGGGGGGTTAAGAACATGTTACTGTATGAAGGTCTGGTGGGATTTACTGTTGGGGGGGTTAGAAGGAAGGCAGATATGAGGGGACAAACACCAAAGGAGAAGTTGGGAAGAGAAAGCGCCGCTGAGGAATCAGATTTCCACCACTGAGCATGTAATAACTGGGGAAGGGTGAGTGCAATGACAACCAGTCCCCCTCCAGCCGCCGTATACAGCGTGTCGAATGGGATCCGGGCTCCCCGAGTCCATAGGGGCAGATAGGGTAATATAGCCGGATTGGTTTCAGCTGAGCCTGAGGTGAGAATAAAGAGGATTACAGCCTTTTTTTCTCAGAAACTCAAGCTCCCCCCCTTCTGTATCTGCTCTCCACTACGCCGCCATCCATGCTGAGAGACTCTGACGGGCTTTGCTTGTGTTGTTTTTTTTTTTCAATTAGGAAAAAGAGAACAGTCTGCTCAGCTGAAATGACTTCAAAATTGGATTGGCCATGAACCTGTTTTCCTGTTTGTTACGCTGAATTCATTGTGCTGATGAAGGCCGCGCTGCCAAAACAGTTTCATTACAACCCATGAATCAAAAATATTAAATGTGTTTGAGACACCGAGCAGTTTGTTGAGTTTTGTCGAGGATTAGGGTTTTAAGCCGCGGACAAACTGGACGGGAATTGGCAGGACGAGATGTGCTCGCTGGCAGGAAGTAGGCGTGGCCAGCGTCCCTCCTGATCTTCCAATTGTATTAACACAGTTTGTACAAATGAGAAGACGTGAGAGGTCGTAGGTCGTTAAATTCAATAGATCATGATAGCATCATAAATCAACAAATCATCTATATGCAATAACCACGTGGTAAAGCCACGTCAACGGCCATCACCCTAAGGACCTTAACGAGGTGTTATATTAATTGGAAAAATAATTGCGTACATTCATTGGGATGTTAGTAAGCATAGATTAGCCGGTTGTTAGCATGGTTAATGTTTGACTTTAATAAACTTGGTAATTTGGTAATTTGTCACTTTATAATCTCATAAATTTGCGAGTTTTTTTTCTCTGAATATTGTCCCCCTCTCTCAGCTCCTTCTTTTTTTTGTTCCTACAGTGGCCCTAATACGCCATCATACTACCAATATATACATATATACATATATAAAATAATATATATATATATATATATATATATATATATATATATATATATATATATAAACATATAAATAAATTAAAAAGTGGGCAAATCCCTCCTTTTCAATTTTTTGAGTTTTATGATGGAAAGTCTCAATCGGGTTATTATTGGCAAAATCCACTTCAAAAGTAAAAGTACAGATTCAGCAGAAAATGACTCCTGTCATATTACTGTGTTATATTATTGTACATTTTATTTTTGAATCATAAGACATTTACTGTCATAGTTGGAGCCACTTTATTTTGATTTATAACGATTTGATATGACATATTTAATGTGTAATTGTCAATACACAAGTAATAATAACTAGTAAGTAAAGCTGTATGTATGAATGTACTGGAGTAGAAGTATGACATTAAAATAGAAATACTCAAGTTCAAGTACCAACACATTGTACTTGAGTACAACTGGCCAGATGTCAGAGATGGAAGGTGATGAGAACTAGAGCAAATATTCCTAGAATGAAGAGTTTTTTTAAAGCGTTACAGCATCTGTTGCTCTGTTTTCTGTCTTTGAACAACTGAGCAAAAAAAAAATTCAACAGTTTGTGGATTTAGGGAAGTTTATTTGAACCCTCCAGGTAAACAATCAAACAGCTTTAGTGCTGCGTTGAACTGTGTTCATTTAAAATGTGTGAGTGAACCGAAGCAAAACGAGTTGTCAATCATCATTTTATCACTTCTCAATAAACAACAACAACAGCAGCAGCAGGAAGGTGATGATGGAGGCGTGCGGCTTATTGGCTTAAAACTCTTAAATTGACTAAAAGTAAGAAACATTTTTAAAGTTCAGTTTCACAGCTGAGAAGTTGATGTGTGTGTGTGTGTGTGTGTGTGTGTGTGTGTGTGTGTGTGTGTGTGTGTGTGTGTGTGTGTGTGTGTGTATTCATCACCACCGCCGGCTTCCTCCATGATGCATTATTAATATCCCTAAACACGCTGATCCAAAAACAGTGTTCCCCATAAATAACTCACAAATCTTCCTACTCCCAGCCGCTCCCTTGAGGCATCAAACGTTTGGGTTTTTAACGCTTTCCCCCCGTCACGCTTCACTGTTAAAAGTGTCAAACTTTGGAGTCGTCACATCAATGGAGCCGATCCTCACTAACAAGTGTCCGTATTGAATTTTGATTACGGTTTCTGAATGACTCATCTCGTTAGTATTCTCACCCTGTAATTAGCTAATTAGTCTCTAATGTCAAACAGCGATCTGGGAACACTTTGGGATCCGATAACATTTGTTTTTAGGATTTTTTTTGTTTTTTTCCAGAACAAAACACTTCCACATCCTTCCATCCGGATCACAGACACATCAAGTTTTTACTGTATTCTCTGTTGACTTTCCTTCATATGGATGACCTTATGACCTTTTCCCTTTCCGTCCAGCTGGAGTCCGGCGTGCCCCTCCCGAGCCCGATGGAGCTGATGGGGAAGATCCTGGTGAAGAACAAGAAGAAGCACCACAAGGCGGGCGGCAGCGCCAAGAAGAAGCTGTCCGAGCAGGTTTCCAACACCTACAGCGACTCGTCCAGCGTGTGCGAGCCCTCCTCCCCGAGCGCAGGTACGGCCCACCAACCGGAGTCGCCGGAGCGAACACGGCGCTCCCGTCGGTCGTCCGTCATTTTCACGGCCCTCTCCATCAGCTGGGGGTGTTATTGGCTGCTGCATACAGAGCCTGTGAGGCGTTTACACCCCCCTGGTCACCGGGGCGCCTTAAACACGCACCAGTGGTTCAGTGTCAACATCCTTACTGTGACTTTAATGTGTCTGGATTTATGGATTTCTATATTTTCACAGCCTCTCTGGTTTTTTAGTTTTCCCTATTCGTTCATATCTGCGATGTTGTTGGCTTCACGTGTGTGTGTGTGTGTGTGTGTGTGTGTGTGTGTGTGTGTGTGTGTACGTGCATGCTTCTTTTTTTAAACGTTCTATTTTACCAGCATGCATTTATGTTTAAACATAAAGGATATCATGCTGTTGCAAATTATGAAAGGCCAATCAACAGCTTTTAATTTCCTTTGGAAGCTTCATCCTCACGTTAACACACACTGCCCCCTGGTGGACGAAATGAAGCAGTACAGGTGTTTCAAGCTTCAAATGCCAAACAACATAACGTCTAAGTGTAAAAATAGATAAATAGTACAAGAACAAATTAATATAAAAGGCAGCATGTGAGACATTAATGAAACAACAGTAAAAACGTAAACATATGACGTACTGCATGTAGAGTAAACAATAACTTCTGATGACTTTTCCACGCAGGTTCAACGAAGGAGGAGATGGCCGATTCCTCGCAGCCTCCGGAGGGCGCCGAGCTCAGCCTGAGGCCGCAGGGCAGGAAGTCTATTGGTGAGTCACATGACGTCACAGGTTCTGATCAGACAGCTGGAGGTCAGCCCGCCCCGACCATCACTCTCACGGGTCAACGCCACCAAAGCAATACTGAAATGAATTTCCTGTACATGTCTGTTTAGTTTGTGCTGGTTCTGTGATTCCAGGTGAGGTGGAGGCGGAGAGTGAGGATGAAGACGACGATGATGACGACTGTAAAAAGGGCTCAATGGATGAGGTGTGTATGTGGCAGGTGTCACTCCAGTTCAACCAGTAATAGCGGAGATTCACATCATTTGCATGTCATGTGCTGGTGCTGCCCTCTAGTGTACATGTTTAATAATGTTTTTTATTCCAAAATCGAGGATAAAAGAGACTTTTTTGGCCACTGCCCCAGCAAGCAATCCATCCTGTATGCAGACTTATTTATAAGTCCACGTCCTCGCTCCCCTCTAATCTTTGTGGCTGGAAATGACACCGTCTGTCCTGAAGGCTCGTACTGAAACTCTGCCCCTTCAGCCTGGAACCGTCCTGCAGACAGACGGGCAGACAGACGGCTGATCCTCAGTCAGATTTAGCTTCCAAAGCCTGCAGCTGTTTTTAAAGTTTCCGTGTTGTTTGAAAATCTGTGTGTTTTCTGATAAACTCCATGTTTGTTTTACATGTTTCAATTTGCTTTTGTCTGTTTTGAAACATTTTCTAATCTCAACGGGATTTACGTTGTTTAGTAATAATTAAAATAATAATAATAATAATTTTGAGAAGCTTGTTTCCAAGGATCATAACAGACCTTTAGTTAAAACGATGTGCTGCATTAATTATAATAATATTACTATTAATAATAAATCTAGTTTATATAGTGCTTTTCCGAACACAAAGAGAATTCAAATCCGTTCATCATCTCCATCCGTGTGTCTTTGTACAGGGAACAGCCGGCAGCGAGGCGTTCGCCACCGAGGAAATGTCCAACCTGGTCATCTACATCCAGCCGGTCAAGTTCAACAGCTTCGAGGCGTCCAAAAGTACGTAAGCTGAAGACGTCTTATCGTCCATCATAGTGGAATCAAACCTTTTTGACCTTGTCTTGGATCTGTCGCCCGCAGAGATCAACCGCAGCTACCAGATGTCGTCCTTCGTGGAGACCAAAGCGCTGGAGCAGCTGACCAAATGTCCCGTGGAGTTCGTGGAGTATCCTTCTGTGTCTGCCGCCGGGTCCCAATATGTGAAAAAACAATGAATAAATCATAAGTGGGCCAAAGTGAGTTGTGATGAAAGTGCCAGAATATTAACAATTCATATTTGCATCTCAAATATTCAGCAGCAGTCACTAACATAAGATGACAGAGAATGGAATAAGTGGAGATGAAGATGTTTCCCGTTGCCGCGGTAACCTATATCGTCTTCCTTAAGGGACCTTTTTTTTATTTTTTGTAATTCATGAATTCATTGCTCGTGATGTGAACTATTAATGTTGAGTCTCTGTATAATCCTGCTGGCAGTGGGAAGTATTTTTTGTCACCTTGTTTTTAATCCTGAGCCCCGAAATTTCTGTTCCAGCGTGTGATGAAGGGAATTATATCTGAGGACTCGTCTTTAATTTACCTAAGAGAAACAATCGCCTTCTTAAAAATGTAGTTTCTGAGTGTTGGTTTAAAAAGTAACTTTCAAACCACTCAAAGGTTTAAAACTACCGTCTCTACAACTCGGCTGACTTCCCCGGTTGTTCACGGCGAGTTCTCTGTCCTCGTTCGTCACCGTGGTAACAGAGTTTAACAATCATTACATCTGCACACTTAGATGGAGACGACCAGGCAACGGTGGGGTTTAATGTTTCAGGGTGAATCAGAGAGATGCTAACATAAAGTAATTCATTAACATGAGTCATGATATTCACATAGAAGTGTGTGTGAAGTCATTAAGGCTCAATTTAAAGTCAAAATACAAGTAGAAGTTGTTGCAAATAGCAAAGTGTGTGTGTGTGTGTGTGTGTGTGTGTGTGTGTGTGTGTGTGTGTGTGTGTGTGTGTGTGTGTGTGTGTGGATGCGGCGCTGTCCGTAGTACTGAAACTGAGGGGAGATCGATAAACGGAGATTAGGTCTCTTATCTTGTTTCTCTTCCTGGTTGTAAATAAAGCTTTCGGTCCTAATTCCTTTAGGAGGGAGAGAGAGAGAGAGAGAGAGAGAGAGATATCCATGTTGTTATATATGAACAAGGACGGGGCTTTTATATTCGCTCGAGGCTCGTCGGGAAACAGAAATGAAATCGGTTTCAGGAAAACAAATTGTCCGATTTGTTTTCATGTCAGTCTGAATAGAAAGTCACTTTGGACACTTACAGTGGTCTTGTGGGTCTCAACCGGACCACCAGACCGGAGTACACGTCCCCTTATTCATGCTTCCTTAGTAGGGGTGGGTAAAAATATCGATTCTGCAATATATCGCGATACTTTTCCGCCCAAAACAAAAACGCCCTTTTTCATTTTATTTTTTACTGGTGACGTGCCAAGAAGTGTAGCATTGCACCAAGGAAGGCAAGGAAGAGGCAGACTGCCAGTGCAAATATGAATGTTAACTATCCACATTATTCTAGGATTCACTGCTGAAAATGTTTTAAAGGAAGGACATTCATTCAATATGTTTATTAGACCTCAAGGATATACGGAGAGCAGAGGATCCCTTTAACTGTGTTTAGTTCTCAAGATAAGTCTTATGTTCCACGTCTTATCGGAATCATGCAGCGTGGGACTCTGGTCTGGTCTTGGTCTTGAGCCAGCCTCACCCTGCAGTGGTCTTGGTTTTGACTTGGTCTCACCCCCCTCAAATAAAAGCGTGCTATCTGAGTTTAAACTGGAGTTGGCAGCAAGCTTTAACTTTAGTCCAAACTGCAGTCGGACTGTTCCCTAAACGCCGAGCAGCTCGGGGAGTTTGAATAAATCCCGGCTGCTTCAGAGAATCTGAGGAAAAGATTTGCACCACGAAGCTGTAAGTGCTGTTTTTCAGTCTTCAGTGGGTCTCAACCGGACCACCAGACCGGATTACACGTCCCCTTATTCATGCTTCCTTAGTAGGGGTGGGTAAAAATATAGATTCTGCAATATATCGCGATACTTTTCCGCCCAAAACAAAAACGCCCTTTTTCATTTTATTTTCAATATTTATTCCAGTGAATTTCATGGGAATTAATAAAATGGAGAGGCTGTTTGGAATGAAATAGTTTTGACTCTGATCAATATCATCTGATGTACAAATACAGGTACTTGTGTTTTCATCTTTATTTATATCGCCATATCGTGATATCATGATAGCATGATGCGTATCGTATCGTGAGGTTCCCCCTTCCTCGAGGAATGAACCCCAGCAGTACTAGTCCTGCTCTCCCATGCAGGCCGAGCATCGTTGTCCTTAACCAGCTGCGTTCAGGTACAACAAGCTGCAGCTGAGCCGGATCTACCCCAAAGGGACCCGCGTGGACTCGTCCAACTACAACCCGCAGCTCTTCTGGAACGCCGGCTGCCAGCTGGTGGCGCTCAACTTCCAAACCATCGGTGAGTCCATCATTTTTGTCAGTGTACTTTTCGTGCTGCTGACTTCCTCTCATCCACTCGTGTTGTCGCCTCCCTCTCCAGACTTGTCCATGCAGCTGAACCTCGGCATGTACGAGTACAACGGCAAGTGTGGATTCAGACTCAAGCCGGAGTTCATGAGGCGGCCGGACAAACACTTTGACCCGTTCACCGAGAGCACCGTGGACGGGATCGTGGCCAACACGCTGTCTGTGAAGGTGTGTGTGTGTGTGTTGTTACTCTCTATGCCGTCTCTCTCTCTGTGTGTGTGATCATTACGTCCTCCTCCGTCCTCCCAGATCATCTCAGGCCAGTTCCTGTCAGACAAGAAAGTGGGCTGCTACGTGGAGATCGACATGTTCGGCCTGCCGGTGGACACCAAGAGGAAAGCCTTCAAGACCAAGACGTCTCAAGGCAACGCCATCAACCCCGTGTGGGAGGAGGAGGCCATCGTCTTCAAGAAGGTCAGGCTGGGTTCTAAAAGCAAAAACATATACACGATTAGAAGCAACGTGGTGGCGTCGTTTTGATGCCCTGACATTTTCCCCTCAGGTTGTTCTGCCCACGCTGGCTTCGTTACGGATAGCCGTGTTTGAGGAAGGAGGGAAGTTCATCGGCCACCGTATCATTCCCGTGTCGGCCATCCGTCCAGGTGCCGAAGCTGCTCTCATCCCCCGCCGTCGTCTCAAACATCACGTTCCTTATTTCTGACGTTGGATCTCTCCGTGCAGGTTATCACTACATCAGCCTCAGGAACGAGAAGAACCAGTCCCTGAATCTGCCCACTCTGTTTGTGTACGTAGAAGTGAAGGACTACGTCCCGGACACGTTTGCAGGTGAGACACCTAAAGGTCACTTCAAGGTCACTAAGGCTTGCTGTATCATTCTTTTAAATCACTTCTTAAAACACACTTTCTACCTTATCTTACCAACTCTATCATTTGTTCTGCTCTGTTGATGTTTGTATATGTTTATGTGTACGGACCCGTAATATTATTATTATTATTATTATTACTATTATTCTCTTGTTCCTCAGACGTCATCGAGGCTTTGTCCAACCCCATCCGCTACGTCAACCTGATGGAGCAGAGAGCCAATCAGCTGGCTGCTCTCACTTTGGAGGAGGGGGGAGAGGAGGAGGGTGACAAAGAGGTGTGTGTGTGTGTGTGTGTGTGTGTGTGTGTGTGTGTGTGTGTGTGTGTGTGTGTGTGTGTGTGTGTGTGTGTGTGTGTGTGTGTGTGTGTGTGTGTGTTTCTGCTGATCTGTGGAAAGCTCTCAGAGTTGCTGATTGAGTTTTGCGTTCCCTCAAGCAGCTGGCCTCGCATCTCATAGTCAGGATCTAACTGGTTTAGGACCAGACCAGACCAGACCAGTCCGTTTGGGGCTGTTTTTTTATCCCCAGTTGCTGCGTGATAAACTGCACTGCATCCCCAGCTGTAGCAGGATTATTGCTGCGTTTCATGGAGGCTCGTTCAGCATCCGCCTGCAGCCTGTCAGCTCCGTCTCCGTTCTCTTTCATGTTGCTTTAAGGGTTTCTTGTCGGGAGTGACAAGTTTAGACACTGGATGTCAGAAAGCTTAATTTGTCTGGATGAGATGACACAATGACAGATGAGACTTCCTCCGGTTGCATCTCAAGTGTTCAAGTCTGTGATTTGAGGTTGACGATGTGTGTCTAACGAGCTTTAAGTCTTAGAGGTTCCCTGTGGAGATTTTGACTGCCGTTCAGCCGATCCACAGTTTTTACTGGTGACGTGCCAAGAAGTGTAGCAGTGCACCAAGGAAGGCAAGGAAGAGGCAGACTGCCAGTGCAAATATGAATGTTAACTATGCAGGTTTCACATTATTCTAGGATTCACTGCTGAAAATGTTTTAAAGGAAGGACATTCATTCAATATGTTTATCAGACCTCAAGGATATACGGAGTGCAGAGGATCCCTTTAGCTGTGTTTAGTTCTCAAGATCAGTCTTATGTTCCACGTCTTATCAGAATCGTGCAGCGTGGGACTCTGGTCTGGTCTTGAGCCAGCCTCGACCTGCAGTGGTCTTGGTTTTGACTTGGTCTCACCCCCCTCAAAGTCTTGGTCTTATCTCGGGTCTCAATGCAGTCTGGTCTTGGTCACGATCTGGTCTTGGCTTCAACTCTGCCGGGCAGAATCTCCACTCTACCTTTCACAATAAAAGAGTTTAAACTGGAGTTGGCAGCAACCTTTAACTTTAGTCCAAACTGCAGTCTGACTGTTCCCTAAACGCCGAGCAGCTCGGGGAGTTTGAATAAATCCCGGCTGCTTCAGAGAATCTGAGGAAAAGATTTGCACCACGAAGCTGTAAGTGCTGTTTTTCAGTGTCTTTGTTCACGGAGTCATTCTGATTCTGCTTCACGGAGAGAGAGCAGGTAGCCGAGGATTAATGTCGGCGTAGTGCAACAGGGAGCAGACAAAGGGCCGCTATCTGAGCCGAGACGCGAGAGGCGAGGCCCGGGGGTTATCTGAGTTTTTCTTATAATAAGAGGGGACTGGAAATATAAGGGTTTGCTCCTGAGGGGCGTCTTTTATCTGATTTGCCAGCTGATATGATTACCCACGAGGACGGCCGACGGGGAGCGCTGTTTTTCATGCTGTGACCATGGCAACAGTCACCATAAGCGCTGGAACATGGAAAGTCGGAGCACAGCGTGCGGACATGAATTTAGAGTAGAGAGGAGAAGGAAAGGAGAGCATCTGCACGGCTTTGACAAGAAAAAAGATGATTTAAAATCACGTTGAATTTCACATTAAGAGCGTTGAGTGTGAGACAAGGAGATGTTGAGAGTGGGATACGGAAGCTATGTCTACAAACTATCCTGCGGGATCCAGGTACAACAAGACCAGAGAGACTTCTGGAAACTCAAACGCTGTTAAACTGTAGACTTTTAGAGGCTCTGTGACACACAAGTACAGTACTGTTTAAGATGTTGGATCTCTACCCGTGATGGACAGGTGGAGGCGGGAAGCGACGCCCCGTCAGAATCGAAGTTGGACCAGAGGGTGTCGTTGCCTGCAGAGAACGGACTGAGCCACACCCCCATCATCGCCCCGAAACCCCCGTCGCTGGTCGGCCACCAGCCCCAGCCTGCAGGTACCACACCAGAATAATCCCACCACCACATTGGCTTTCCCAGTTGCGCGAAGTTTTTACCTCAACTGCATCGTAAATGCACCAAATATTTGGATGTATCTGTCTGTCTGTCTGTCTGTCTGTCTATCTATCAATATTTTTTAAATATCGCCTCTAAGATTATATTGATAAAAACAGAGCCACATGTGAACTTGTTTCTTGTTAACAGGCTCATTGAAACCATCAGTGAAGACTGAAGACATCATCCAGAGCGTCCTCACCGGTACGCTTCAGTTTGTGATTTATCACAGCATGTTTTCTGATGAAAGTACTTTCTTATTATAGAAATATAGGCTTAATAATTAAGAGCTATCATAACCCTTGAAATTATTTTAATAACTAAATAAGCTAGTATTGAGGTTAGGGCTGTTCGATTTTGCCCAAAAATAAAATCCCGATTTTCGATTACGATTATTTTGTGAAATGACAAAAGGCAAAGAAATTATTTCAAATATGCTGTTTTTTATTGAACATTTTGCAAATAATTTCCCCATTGGGATTTGAGTGCAAACCTTGCTCTTATTAAACCAAAAATCCCTCAAGGGATTAATATAACGAACAAATTATGAACTTTTGCCATCTGGCTTTGCTCCATGTTTTCTTCTTGTAGACCTCTTGTAAACAAACAAACCTCACTTTCACATGTATCTTAAGGTGTGTCCATTAAACAAAAATGAATGAATAAAGTGCAGAACTTTAACTTTTTAAAAAATTGATTTTACGATTTTCACGTTTTTAACATCGTCCTAACTACATAATCGCGATTACGATTTAAAATCGATTAATCGAACAGGCCTCATTGAGGTTAAGGTTTTTTGTTGCTTTTAGAATAAATCTACAGTATTTGTTCCATACAAAGATGACTCTGCCTCCCTCCCTTTAGAGCTGGAGGCCCAGACGGTGGAGGAGCTGAAGCAGCAGAAGGGCTTCGTGCGGGAGCAGAGGAAGCAGTACAAGGAGATGAAGGAGCTGGTTCGGAAACACCACCGCAAGACCAGCGAGCTGATCAAGGAGCACACGGCCCGCGTGTCCGAGCTGCAGAGCCAGCATCAGCGGCGGCGCTCGGCCCTGCAGAAGAGCCACAAACGAGACGGTAAGAAAAGGTAGGTGGCCCTCCTCCTCGCCTCTGCAAACTCTCCTTTCACCTCTTTCTTTCCCTCTTATCTGTCTGCCTTCCAAGGAAATCCACCATTTGTTTTTACCACCAATAAGCAACCAAATGTAGACAAAGTCCAGCAGAGTTAGCAATAAACGTTTTAATTACATCATAAAAGGAAAAGTCTCTCAAAAGCAAAGAGAGACCACGAGGACAGGTCACGTTTAAAAAAAACACATGGGGAACTTTTTTTGTTTTCCTTTGTTTGTGACACTTGTAGTGTGTGTGTGTGTGTGTGTGTGTGTGTGTGTGTGTGTGTGTGTGTGTGTGTGTGTGTGTGTGTGTGCGTGTGTGTGTGTGTGTGTGTGTGTGTGTGGCGTACAATTAGTCATCAACGTTCCTTCTCTTGGAAAAGACTGTAGATTAATTAAAAGTGGACGTTGTCATGGCGACGTCACGTCCCGTTTGGAAACCTGGAGTCATTTTGGTGGTCGGCGGTCTCTTTGTTTTTTTTTGTTGGTTTGTTTTGCATCCATGAAAGGGTGGAGCTCAGTTTCACCAAAAACGCTGAGTAAGACATTTTTATGGTTAAACTCCCTAAAAAAAACCCACCTGTCAATCACAACGGTAGCCCCGCCCCTAAAGCACACCCTGTGTTATCTTGTATTTGACTCTAAACGGGAACATGACTTACTAAATGAACATCTCGCTGGATTGAAGAAGACTCCAAAACTGTTGAGAAGGTTAACTGAGGTCGTGTTTAAGGCACTTCCGCATTGGCTTCACTTTTTCAGACCCAGTTGCTGCCTGGTGGATAGTGGAAAGACTCTGAATGACATTAAACAACAAACACTACATAGTTCATATATAATGGTGTATGAATTTCCCTTCTTTGTTCTTTTCTTTCTGTCTTCCATCTACAGAAACACACTCCATCATGCACGTTAAACACACACGAAGCTGCATATTTCATTCCTCCGACATCGACATCGCCCTCTGCAGATAGAAAAAACAATCCTGAGCTCTGTGTAGAATGAGAATGAGTGGATATATATATAACACATTTCAAGTGTAACTCCTGATGTTTGAAATGATGTCAGGCATTAACATCAGTGTTCAAAGTAAAGCAGTTTTATTTCATATAAAGATGCATATCATTACACCACCCGGCTGGAGAAAGGAGGCGCCGTCTTAACTGTGCGGGGTGTCGGTTTCTGTTCCTTCCCCGTCTCCAGCCGGTCCGAGCAGTCCCTGTCGACCCTGGACCAGGAGCTGTGTGATCTGGATCAGGAGTACAGCCAGAGGCTGGCCGAGCTGAAGGAGCAGCAGCAGCAGCAGCTCCTCACGCTCCGCCAGGAGCAGTACTACAGCGAGAAGTACCAGAAACGAGAGCACATCAAGCAGGTGTGTGTGTACTTGTACTAACAAGATCATATATACTTCTCTTGTCACCACCTGATTTCTGCTGTCCTCCTTTACTGACTCCACTGTGGAGTTAAACTCACCACTACATCAAGCTCTACTTCAATGACATATTGACTGAATATAATATATAATTTTCTAATTTTCAGAATGTTCTGCTGCATCCGAAGCTTTTATTTCGTGTTTTTTTTTCCGAATTAAGCTACGGATGTCTCTCGTGATATTTCATGACATCATCGCACTAAAAACTGGATTTTGTTTTGTTTTTGTAGTAATAAATAATAAATGTAAATTATGTAGATGTTAGATTGCTATTAGACCAACCTCTTTAATACAGATGAGTGTTAAAATGTCGTTTTTGAAAGGCTTAACACCAACAAATATGAACTGAAGCAGAATATTTTGTTAGATTAAAACTTGTTGTGAATTTTGGACCTCATTTCTTTCTATCTTTGTTCAATAAATGCATTAATATTAATATAGTCGCATCTCTATCTGCAAACGTGCAGAAATGCATCATTGAAGCCTCCTGCTGACTCGAGGCTGACGGACTAATGACTAAACACACGATGAGCCGATGCTGCTGTAAACCTCACCTCCTCATTATCATCACTCTGCCTCCACGTTTCTGCTGTTGCACGGGGTGGAAACATGGATGTGCTTCTGCTCCAGCACTCAAAGGTTTCATTCAAGCAGAAGGGACAACAAGCATAATGCAGACGGTGCTGTTTTGTTGTTTCCACCGTCCCAACGTCCTTTAATGAGGATTCAAACAGAGCTTGAATTAAAGTGGAATATTTACTAAAACATATGACAGAATTAGAACGGTTGATTCACGTAGAGTCGATTTAATCGAGATTTTCCACAAAGAATCATTTAAATACTTTTCTCAGAGATGTCCTCATTACTTTCTTTTAAATAAGTGATTCATGAAAATAAGCATAAAGAAGAAGTAAACGACGAAGGGTTTCTTCATCGACGAAGAATACCGATGAGTCGGCTAAAGAGGACGCAGCATAGTTTCCTCTCTTTACTCTGATTTTGTTCAGCGTCTTGACCCTCTCTCTCAATCTCTCTCTCTCTCTCTCTCTCTCTCTCTCTCTCTCTGTCTCTCTCTCTCTCTCTCTCCCTCTCTCTCTCTCTCTGCAGCTGGTGGAGAAGCTCACCACTATAGCGGAGGAGTGCCAGAGCGCTCAGCTCAAAAAGCTCAGAGACATCTGTGAGAAGTAAGACAGTGTTCGGCACACACACACACACACACACACACACACACACACACACACACACACACAAAGGGATCCTGTGTTCTCATCCTCTCTCTCTCTCTCTCTCTCTCTCTCTCTCTCTCTCTCTCAGAGAAAAGAAGGACTTAAAAAAGAAAATGGACAAAAAAAGGCAGGAGAAGATCAATGAGGCCAAATCTAAAGACAAGAACGTGACAGAGGAGTAAGTGTCTGTTTAATCCTTGTAGGCTGTTATACTTGGTATCACCACTAGATGTCACTAAAACACCAAAGATGTTGCTCTGTAGGGACCCTTTGATTTATTTATTTCTAATTCTTCCAACAGAGAGAAACTGGAGATCAACAGATCGTTTGTCAACGAGGTGGTGCAGTACATCAAACGGGTAAGAGAGGATTCTAATAATAATAATAGGATACGGCCCATAGTTTATAATGATCATCACCATATATATATTATAATAATAGCCAATAATATAATGATTAAAATTTGACTCTGATATATATTTGTATACCTACAATACTGGGTATGGTTATATATATTATTGATGAGAGATATAAGACCTTACAGTGTGTGTGTGTGTGTGTGTGTGTGTGTGTGTGTGTGTGTGTGTGTGTGTGTGTGTGTGTGTGTGTGTGTGTGTGTGTGTAGCTGGAGGATGCACAGAGTAAAAGACAGGAGAGACTACTGGAGAAGCACAAGGATATCCGCCAGCAGATTTTGGATGAAAGGCCAAAGGTAAGACTTGTATTTATTTTTTAAGTTTAAACTCAAATGTGTATTTGTGATGTGGTTGTTGATCCTGTCCACTCTTGATATTTTTCATGAATTCCATCATATTCTCACCACAGCGCATTTTTTAAGTTCACTGCTGCGTTGCATGGCAGGATCCTGTCAGGGTGTCTCAGCATGTGAATCCTTGCATGTGCTTGAACAAAATAAATGACACAAAAGCCATTTCCCCCAGTAACAAACGGGGAAATCCACCTAAATTAAAACCTGCAATATGTTCAATCAATATTTGTGAACGTGAGCTGCTCTCTCTCTCAAAGCTGGAAACTACAGAAGTAATCTTTAAACAGTTCAATTCCATTTTTATTGATATCAGAGGTCAGGACGCTTTTGCACATAGATGGAGCAGGACTGTTGATTTACGCCACTAGGGGGCGACCTGGCCCAGGTTTTGTTGGATGTGGCTTTGCTTGTGCAAAACAGCAACATCACCTTGTAATATAATAATAATAATAAGTACCAGTTCCTGTTGTACTTAATGTATTTAGATCAAATATAAACAGCATCACCTGTGAAAGAGTTGGTTTGGTTGTTTGTTGCCTCGGCTGTGGTTATGGATGAGGATGAGGATGATGATGATGATGAGTTTTCTAGCATGACTGCTTTTTTCCTCTATGAGTTGCACGGTTCCCCCAACATTGTCATTGTGACTGTCTTCGTAGGGCGGTTGTGCAGCTGAGGAGCATGGTAAGACCACCGTTGCATCCCAGTGTTCAGCATTAACAGCACCAGCGTTGCTATGCCAGCTTTGACACACCTGTGACTGCGTTGCATCTCTGACCTGCCCTGCATTCTTACAATGCAGCATACTGTCTGAATTCTGGCAAACGTGTCGCATTCTTTCCTGCAAGAGCGAGCGATACAGTGTGATATGCACAGCATGGCGGCGTAGCAATGTGACAGGGACAGCGGATCGGCCCGTGTAGTGACATCACACCCCAGTGGGAGTGCTCGTATTGTGATCCCACATGTCCATGCGTCCTTGAGGAAGACCCAGGGAAACAGCTCCACCATGTCGGGTTACCGCCGAGGTATAACTTTGACAGTGTGTTCTTATTCAAAACACAAAGTGTGAAATATGAAGCCAATTATGGACATGCAACACTAATATAACATCGTTGTACTTCACTGGTTCAATTCCATTTCATTTATAGTGTCATATCACAACAGAAGTCATCTCAGGACACTTAACACATTGAGCAGGACTAGAATACACTCAAGATTTCCAGAGTTAATACAATTTCAGAGTCCCAACATCACCCAGGGGCGTTACAGCGACAGTGGAGAGAAAAAACTGCCTTAATGGGCTTTTAGGAAGAAATCTGGTGCAGCCCAGGCCCTTGGGTTCCAACTGTATTTAGTGTTGGTAGTATAGTAGTAGTAGCATTAACAGTAGTAGTAGCATTAACAGTAGTAGTAGCATTAACAGAAGAGGTAGTATGAACAGTAGTAGTAGCATTAACAGAAGAGGTAGTATGAACAGTAGTAGTAGCATTAACAGTAGTAGTAGCATTAACAGAAGAGGTAGTATGAACAGTAGTAGTAGTATTAACAGTAGTAGTAGTATTAACAGTAGTAGCAGCATTAACAGTAGTAGTAGCATTAACAGAAGAGGTAGTATGAACAGTAGAAGTAGCATTAACAGTAGTAGTAGCATTAACAGAAGAGGTAGTATGAACAGTAGTAGTAGCATTAACAGTAGTAGTAGCATTAACAGAAGAGGTAGTATGAACAGTAGTAGTAGTATTAACAGTAGTAGTAGTATTAACAGTAGTAGCAGCATTAACAGTAGTAGTAGCATTAACAGAAGAGGTAGTATGAACAGTAGAAGTAGCATTAACAGTAGTAGTAGCATTAACAGAAGAGGTAGTATGAACAGTAGTAGTAGTATTAACAGTAGTAGTAGTATTAACAGTAGTAGCAGCATTAACAGTAGTAGTAGCATTAACAGAAGAGGTAGTATGAACAGTAGTAGTAGCATTAACAGTAGTAGCAGCATTAACAGTAGTAGTAGCATTAACAGAAGAGGTAGTATGAACAGTAGTAGTAGCATTAACAGAAGAGGTAGTATGAACAGTAGTAGTAGTATTAACAGTAGTAGTAGTATTAACAGTAGTAGCAGCATTAACAGTAGTAGTAGTATTAACAGTAGTAGTAGCATTAACAGTAGTAGTAGTATTAACAGTAGTAGTAGCATTAACAGTAGTAGTAGTATTAACAGTAGTAGTAGTATTAACAGTAGTAGCAGCATTAACAGTAGTAGTAGTATTAACAGTAGTAGTAGCATTAACAGTAGTAGTAGTATTAACAGTAGTAGTAGTATTAACAGTAGTAGTAGCATTAACAGTAGTAGTAGTATTAACAGTAGTAGTAGTATTAACAGTAGTAGCAGCATTAACAGTAGTAGTAGTATTAACAGTAGTAGTAGCATTAACAGTAGTAGTAGTATAAACAGTAGTAGTAGCATTAACAGTAGTAGTAGCACTAACAGTAGTAGTAGCATTAACAGTAGTAGTAGCATTAACAGTAGTAGTAGCATTAACAGAAGAGGTAGTATGAACAGTAGTAGTAGCATTAACAGTAGTAGTAGCATTAACAGAAGAGGTAGCATTAACAGAAGAGGTAGTATGAACAGTAGTAGTAGCACTAACAGTAGTAGTAGCATTAACAGTAGTAGTAGCATTAACAGTAGTAGTAGCATTAACAGAAGAGGTAGTATGAACAGTAGTAGTAGCATAAGCAGTAGTAGTAGCATTAGCAGTAGTAGTAGCATTAACAGAAGAGGTAGTATGAACAGTAGTAGTCCATGGCAGGTTCTCTTCCCGGCTCTTCTTGATCTCTTGCACTGATTTTGACAAAGACGTTTGAATCCCTGTTACGTCCGCTTCCCAACGAGACGAGACCCCGTTATCTCTCTGCTCTTATTGTCAATACAATCCATTTGATTATTGATTATAATTGATTAAGTGTTGTGTTGGAGGCTCTCCTGGTGGAGCTCCTTCCTCCTTTGAAACCACTAGTGTGAGTGTGGGAGGTGGTGCTGGTCATGGAGTTGCTTTTATACACTACTTTTCTAGCTCCTCAAGGTGCTTTATTTCATCCAGTCACACACACATTCATACTCTGACGGCACATAGTGTCACATGGAGGAAAGTTGTTTTTATTTTATTCATCTATACGTCAAGTGTCTTTGAGAACCTTTAGAAGCACTATACAAATGAAATGTTTGAGTATTATTATCACTAATAGATGGTAGTGCTTAGACAGACACAGGATGGGAGTGTTGGTGTTGGGATTGCCACCAAGAACAAGTGAGTCCTCCTCCGATCTGAAGAGCTTCCAGTCTGCATGCCGGAGTGTCCTTGGACCTTGAATGTGTGTGGATGATGTGTGGGTGGCTCCTCTGCCATCAGTGTATGAATGTGTGTGTGTGTGCGTGTGTGTGTGTGACTGGGTGAATAGACTGAATGTAGCGTAAAGCGCTATACAAATGCAGGTCCATTTATTTAACATGTATTACTATTTATTAACAAAAGGAGGTAAAGGGGGGGGGGTTGTGGGAAGGATGATCCAGGAGAAAAACTTAAAGGGTTCGACACAGAAGCAAGGAGGAACGCAGGAGAGATGACAACGATCTGGAAGGAGAGCCATATATATATATATATGCATGGCTGATGAGATGCTGATTGCTGATTGCAAGCTGGAGGCGAGGGAGGTGAAGGCCACGCCCACGGCAGCTGACAGGGAGACAACAAACACAGGCAGGGAGACTGACGAAGACCTCGGGGAGGAGGAGGAGGAGGAGGAGGAGGAGGAACACAGGAAACACACCGGGGAGAAGCTGGAGTTCTGGCGTGACCGTGACTCGTGGAGTCAGAGACGGCTGCGTTTGCCTCGTTAAAACACTCAGGCCTCCTTATAACAGTATGGTGGTCCTGTTGGGGGGGGGGGGGGGGGGGGACTCATCATCCTTGTCAATGACAGCAGAATGGCAGTGATTCAGAGATTCACGGAGGCTGAGAGGAGAAGAGGATCATCAGGGTCTAATCAGCGTGGAAGTAGAAGACGAGACGCTCGCTGATGACGGCGGCCGTCGTTTCCCACAAAACTGTATCTTGATTATCAATCAACCCCGACCGCCGTCACAATCACTTCTCTCAATCCACGATCCGGACGTCAGCCAGTTTAATTCCGCCAAGAAAGGCTGTTACACAGAAATCAACATGTATGATATACTCACATATTATGTGAGATATGGGAGGGATGTCACAGGACAACGTCCAGCGTTACGTATGGCAGCGACACCTAAAATAATCAATATCACTTTAAATCTACGCTGCATGAAGATCGTTTTCACTTTGATGATTCTGAACTCACGGTTTAAAACACCAGAATCACACAAACTGACAGATAAACTCCGTGCTCTGCGAGGTGATATAAGAGAGCATAGAAAACAGCTTCAGTTCCCTCTTGGAAAGTTCTGTCTGACAGCAAAGCAAAGCAGGGAAATATCCTAAATATAGCAGCTACTTAAAAATAGATAGGTTTTTTTTTGGGTGAGCCTTTTCTTCTAGGTGTCTTAAAATTATGTTTTGCTGCAGCGTTGCTCCAGTGCTGCTTCTCCAGACTGGGTGACTGGGTGACCTTTGATGTACAACAATGTAAAACGCAGAGGAATCTGAGACTGAGACGACTTCTTCTCTTCTTCTTCTGATTTCACTTATTTCATGCTTTTCTCAGAGGATGCTCGTTTCTTTTAAATACGCCCCAAAAAGACTTCTTACTCTTTGACTGAAACTTGGCGGGCTTCGGACAGCGATGCAGCTCTCACAGCTGAAACGTCCTTGAGCAAAAACACTAAACCCAAAGCTGCTCCCAACGAGCGGGTCATCGGCCTTGCAGCTCCGATACCATCTGTGTGTGTGTGTGTGTGTGTGTGTGTGTGTGTGTGTGCGTGTGTGTGTGTGTGATGAATATGAACCGTTGTAAAGCACTTGGCTCTCCCAATTGAAGCCCTTTTGTTAATGCAGTCCATTCAACGTGGTTAAAACACCCCCAAATTATACTTGAGGCAAAGCGTTGTTGAATCAGCTCTTTAAAAGCTATTTATTCATTTGGGTGAATGTAAACAACAACAACAACAACAAACAACAACCGACACCAAATCCCAAGAGAGCATGATAATGACAGGATGTAGCAAAGCTCTAATGGGCGCTAATGGACGGGAGTGTAAATAACCAGGGCAGGGCTAATATAAAAATACTTTTGTTTGGTGTGTGCATGTGTGAGTGTGTGTGTGCATGTGTGTGTGTGTGTGTGTGTGTGTGTGTGTGTGTGTGTGTGTGTGTGTCTCCATGAATCAAAAAGATGAAGATACTTTATCTCTCACACAGTTCTGACCCAGTTTCAGCCACTAATGGACATCTCTATCTCTCCCTGATGGAGCAGCACAAAACAATGGTGTGTGTGTGTGTGTGTGTGTGTGTGTGTGTGTGTGTGTGTGTGTGTGTGTGTGTGTGTGTGTGTGTGTGTGACATATACCAACCTTAACACTAGTTTCAGTATCTCTACCAGCCCATAAGGCAAACTGACAGCTGATAAGTAAAAAGCCTGGATGGGTATGAATTCCATTTGTTGCTGGAGGTTGAAATGTGACAGATGTGACCTCTGACCTCTGTGAGAGAGAGAGAGAGAGAGAGAGAGAGAGAGAGAGAGAGCGAGAGAGAGAGGTTTGTCGTCACTGCCAGCATGTCCACGCAGGTGTCACTGTCTTGCTAATCATCCAATCAAACGCCCCCCAGGAGTCGGCCGCTCCTCAGCTCCGATTCATTTCCGGCCAAACGGCGACATACAGTGCTGAGAAATGAAGCCGATGCTGAAGTGCCAAAAAAATAAATTGGAGGCCGAGCGAGTCCATACCCATAGACGTTAATGTTAGCATTTTTTCTTTAAATGATATTAAGGCATGAAGTTATGCTTAATTTGGGGGCGTGGCCACTTTGATTGCTCCGCTGCTAGCTGTCACCTCTCTGCAGAATCAGACGGGTCACGACACGGAGGACTACCTCCATATTTTAGGTTTCATGCAGTCTACGGTCCCGGTCCAGCATCCTGGCACACCCTGTCTTGTTACTTGAGGCCACATGGGTCCGGTTCACATCGCCATATGTCCACCTTAAATCACTCACACCTCCTGTTGATCGTGATGATCTTTTCATCGCCCGGCCGAGTCAATTAGCTCATTCACTCAGCTTGACTCCGAGAAGGTTTCTTCTTAACATCCACTCCCTTTTATTAAACTGGACTTTTCAGGGCTCAGTGTTAAAGACCTTAACACTTAAAGACTTTAAGCTCTTTGCAGGTTTTCAGGTGATTGGGTTTTTTTTTTATTATCATCGAAATGTGATCCGGTTCCACTTTCTTTAAACCCAAAAAGACGGATGAGACTCCCTGTCGACCTCCAGAATGAAGGCTCACCAGGACATATTCCTTTTTTTGGCTGTGAAATAGTGATAAGGCCATATGTTTCACAGTAGTGAAGTGTGTGTGTGTGTGTGTGTGTGTGTGTGTGTGTGTGTGTGTGTGTGTGTGTGTGTGTGTGTGTGTGTGTGTGTGTGTGTGTGTTGCTAATTCCTTGTTACTTGGATGAAAAGGAGAGAGAGAGAGAGAAAAAAATCTGACGGTGTCTCCTCACTGTGCAAGTCTTGAACCGAGCAACACACACACACACACACACACACGTTTGTTCGACAAGCGGGAGTCCTGTGTGGTCGTCATGGAAACTCGGGTCCCCCCCCCTCCTCACCGCTCATACCCTCTTCTATCCTTCATGACTCTCTGCAATCTGTTAATTTGGAACAGAGTGCTGATGACGCAGTCCCAGGGATGGTTACTGGAGGAGGAAGAGGAGGAGGAAGAGGAGGAGGAGAGATAAAGAGGGAGAGAGCAAACAGGTTGGAGGAGACATGGAGGACTGGAGTTGTGGAGGGAGAGAGCAACTATGTGACCACCCTCTCTCTCTCTCTCTCTCTCTCTCTCTCTCTCTCTCTCTCTCCCTGTCTTCCTCTCTCCCCCCCCCCCCATGTCTCTCTCTCTCTGTGGCTTTCTATGTCTCACCCTCTTGGTTATGTAGGGGTGGCCACTATGTTCCCTCATGACAGACTTTGATCTGCATCATCGCTGCCTGGCGGGTTTGCATCAATAATACACTTGTACACACACACACACACACACACACACACACACACACACCAGCCCCCCCACAGGGAACACTGAGTGCAAACCCGAGGTAGTGGTGAAGTAAAAATCCATTGTGTGTACGTGTGAGTGCACGCCTGGTTGCTGCTCTGTTCCAGAACGCGAGCTGCTGTTTCGGATGGCGAGTCGTCCGTGACGTGTGTGTGTGTGTGTGTGTGTGTGTGTGTGTGTGTGTGTGTGTGTGTGTGTGTGTGTGTGTGTGTGTGTGTGTGTGTGTGTGTGTGTGTGAGTGAGTGAACACTAATGTGAACACTAATGAAGCCGTCCGCCTGAGGAATGTTCACTTCTACCCTCCCCGTCCCGTCTGTGCAGCGTTCACCCTTTCATAAGAGGGGAGCTGATATAGTTTGGACTGTATGGTAAAGTTAGAGTACATGAAGGCAGGTATTTCTCTATTATAATTATTTTTTAAATTAAATGAATAAGACAGTTCAGCCACTTTTTGTCTTTGTTTAATTTCTTGATTTTCCATGAAATGATCCGGACTGCTTTACATCAGTACTATGACACTGTTCACATCCTGGAAACAGAAGAAAATCTATTCCACAGCATGAATACATTTCTCTATTAACAATGAATCAAATGACTATGACTTTATTATTCGACTGCAAAGACCCCTCATTGAGAAGTGTATTTCTAAATCATCACTGAAACCCCTAATAGATTTTTCTGTGTTGGCAGATGTTGACGGATAGTCACATCTGTGTCGGTGGAAACCAAAACAGAGCTAAAAGGATGTAACACGTGTCCAAATGAATGCTACGTGTTATTAGCTGTTTGCCACATCAACTTTAGTAATTGATAATTCGTTAGCCTTAAAGGTGTAACGATTCATGCGATGTCATACCGATTCAACTAAATCTGCTAAAATAAATGAATAGAATTAATCACTTCGGTTTCACCAATATTTTATATAAATGCATTAAATCTAATGAATCGTGATTCTTAATTATTATTCATATTTTAAGACTTTTAATACACTCTCTCTCCTGTCAGCATGTAGCCTATTGGAAAATAACTGAGTTTAATTACATGTTTGTATTCAGCAAGACTACTTTTTTATAGAATAAATATGTAATTCTGGTCGTGGTTTAAAGAATCGAATCGTTAAAAAAAAATTGTCTTTGAATCGAACGCTGTGAAGCCAAAGCTTCACACCCCGTCATCGTGTTCCGCTGCCCCCTATTGGCCAAAAAAATCAATGAATGCAAGTTTTAATCAAATTTGAATAACTTAAAAATAAAAACAACAATCACTCTTGTTTGTCCACAGTAATTATATTAATGCATCTCATTTCATTTCACAATTAAAAACAAATTGCATTCCATATCTGACAGAACGGTATGAGGATCCCCCCAACACGTTTCACGGCTAGCCTTCCTTTGAACCGATCCTTTTAGGGGAAACACTCTTTACCCGACATGCATGGAGGTATGCAGGGGTATGGGTTTGAAATTCCTGGACCTGGAGAGAGGGATCTGAGAAAAACTCCTGCGAAGCAACAGATGACTTATTTGAGAAGGAAGGGGTTAGGAAAGGGTCTCTGACACACACACACACACACACACACACACACACACACACACATCCTGCCTCCCTCCTTTACCCTCTTGCACCGCGCTGCCGCAGTTCATTTTCATAGTTATGACCAATACGGTGGAAAGAATGTAAATGAAGGAACAGAGTTCCCTTTCCTCGCTGCTCACACACACACACACACACACACACACACACTCATCTCTTATGCAGTGCACGGCGAAGCGTCTATCCCTTGAAAATAAAGCGTGTGGTGGTGCTGACAGGGGTCGTGACCCCCGTCTCTTCTCCGGGACGTCTTGGTTTCAGGCTTAATTGGGCTGTGTTTGGGATGTGCCGTACGTCTGAAGGTCAGGAGATGAAAACGTTGCATTCAGAGGCGGTGAAAGCACGTTTCAGACCTCCTGGGTTAGTGACTGCGGCGGCGAGGCTCAGGTGTGGCGTGTTGCCGGTTGAAGGGTTTTTTTTTTTTTTTTTGGCGCTGCAGCCGTTATGTCACGATTCAAAGCAAAGAATTAACTTGGCTCTTTGGAGGCCTCCTCTGCTTCCCTTGATAGCTTCTCAAAACGAGGACAGCTGGTGAAGAAGGTCACTGAATGTTGTATTTTAAGAAAGGCAGAAATATGTGAGTGTGTGTGTGAGTGTGTGTGTGTGTTTGTGTGTGTGGTCTGTTGACAGATCTTCAGAGATGAGGGACATATTTGAAAGCTGCTCCAAACAGAAACTGGACCACACACACACATCTGTACAAACGTACACAATCAACATGCAAATGCACAATTTCACACTTCAAACATCACATTTTTGCGATTCTATTTTAGCACGATGGGGAAAAAAACACCCAAAACGTTGCTCCACCAAGTCCGAGAAGCTTGAGGAGTAATGACTTCCCTTTTATTTCCTCACTGGCACTGGGGGGGAGGACTCTAGAAAATATTGCCGCTCTAGCCGTCTGTTCTCTATAATTCCTTGAGATTTTCTTTTAATAACTCAAGCTGTCCCCTCGGTGAAAGGAAAGCGCCGTGCTCATCGCTCGGCACCCCGACTCTAACAGACGGGTCGTTGGTGTTCGCCTCGGAGCTGTTGATCACACACACACACACACACACACACACACACACACACACACACACATGTATGAGAAGTGCCCCTAAGACTCATCTGCCCTCTCCGCTCCCACCTCCTTCACATGTGCCAGGGTGTCATCAGATGGGAGAAAGATGACAGTTTTAATCAGAGGGTGTTTGTGCCTCAGCAGGCAGGGTAAGGGCAAGCACACACACATGTATAAGCACACACACACGCACACACACACACGCACACACACACACACACACGGTGTGCAGACTGTCCCACCCCTAAGTAGGTCATGCGCAGTGCAGATCAGGGAGAGGGAGGCGAGCCTTTGGTGCATCTTTAGCCATCTGGTTGTGATGCGCTGGATGTCCGCTCTGTGAGACCCGCCGAGAGAGTGAGAGAGGGGAGAACGAGGGAGGAGAGAGAGACAGAGAGAGAGAGAGACAGAGAGAGAGAGACAGGAAGATGTTCCAGGGAAGGTGACCTTAAGATTGGTCCCCAGTGGGGCTTTCGGAGGCTCCGTCGTACCGCTCCAGACATTAGAAAGAGACGAGTGGAGAGCTCCTCCGTCAGTGTTATCTGGCTGCATTCCACTCCCGTTGGGCTCACCTTTTCAGAGTGCACACACTTTCATTTTGTCAATAAAGTTAGTGAAATTTGATCAGCGTATTTACCGAAGCAGTAAAAACGTGCAGTTTTTACCATTTGAGTTCCATAATAGTAGATCTGCTTTGTCAAAGTAAAATATCACGATTAGATCAGGAAGTATCTGATCAAATAAGTAAACAAGCCCAAGAAGCAAATCGTGATACTTTTACACATTTAATCTGTCCTCAAAAACACAGTACAGCACGTACTTTGCAGCAATCAAGGTTTTCTCATTAGCTAACTTCTAACTGAAGTGGATGCACCGGCTCATAATGTGAAGTGGAGAGGACAGAAGCTTTAGAAAGTCGGACCGCCGTTCGACCTCTGTTCTGTTCTGTGAATATTTCCCTTCAGAGCCGTGAAGGTCACGGCGGCTGCATTGATCGGAGGCCAGATGAGTTCTTCTCTCACCTCCTTTTCAGATTTACAGCATCAATATTTACAGCCTTGGCTTTTTCTCTCCTCTGAGGGAGTCCATGATGTATTTTCTATTAGAATAGTTCTTTGTTTACTTCTGAGAGTCAGAAGTTGGGGACTCTTATTTCGATTAGCTAACAGATGAAATATGGACCCCGGATAAATCCCATCTCACACGTCGCAGGTATTTTTCGATCTCCCACAGCGCCGACGTGACTGCATTGAGCTGTGAGACTCTGACACCATTCATCTTACCCGGCGTTGCTTTTAATTACTGCTCTCCCGTGGGAGCCAGCCGGGTAGTTAAACAGAGAAATCAGCATTACAGCAATTATTGGCTCGCAATGGAATGAATACAATCTTGTCATCTGTAATCATTGGGTCCTATGCCTGGGAGAAAATAGGTTCCCCTTTCTGTATCTCAGTGAGGGGAGGGGGAGTGTTTGAGATGAAGAGGGGATCCTGGTCTCCCTCGGTGATCCTGGTGCTGGTTCAGGGCTGAATGTCGGGTCGCCATCGTTGCTTCTCTCTATCGTGAGTCAATAAAGCAGAATTCCCTATAAAAGTCATCTTTAGATGTCACATAAAAACAGTGTGCACAGTGTTGGAAGTCTTGTTGCTGTAATCAATATTTTAATATTTACAGTTCATGTGACGCGACGGGAGAGGCAGGGAATGAGAAGTGAAGATAGATATAAATAATGCATTGTTTAAGAAAATACTTGAGATTCATGAGGAAGTCAATTCATGTGTTTTGAATATAAATCAGTATCTTAGTTACATTGTCTATATGTCTTATATCCAGTTACATTCTGGTCTATATGTCTTATAGTTACATTCTGGTCTATATGTCTTATATCTAGTTACATTCTGGTCTATATGTCTTATATCTTAGTTACATTCTGGTCTATATGTCTTATATCTAGTTACATTCTGGTCTATATGTCTTATATCTAGTTACATTCTGGTCTATATGTCTTATATCTAGTTACATTCTGGTCTATATGTCTTATATCTAGTTACATTCTGGTCTATATGTCTTATATCCAGTTACATTCTGGTCTATATGTCTTATATCTAGTTACATTCTGGTCTATATGTCTTATATCTAGTTACATTCTGGTCTATATGTCTTATAGTTACATTCTGGTCTATATGTCTTATATCTAGTTACATTCTGGTCTATATGTCTTATATCTAGTTACATTCTGGTCTATATGTCTTATATCCAGTTACATTCTGGTCTACATGTCTTATATCTAGTTACATTCTGGTCTATATGTCTTATATCTAGTTACATTCTGGTCTATATGTCTTATATCCAGTTACATTCTGGTCTATATGTCTTATATCTAGTTACATTCTGGTCTATATGTCTTATATCTAGTTACATTCTGGTCTATATGTCTTATATCTAGTTACATTCTGGTCTATATGTCTTATATCTAGTTACATTCTGGTTGCATGAGGAAGCAGCTGCAACAAGGAACTATTTTAATGTGTGACATCCGAAATTTGAGCAAGTGGCCGCTAATAATACAACGATGTTGGAGAATAATATAAATAATATTTGTCATGTCTTACAGTAAAAATAGGCTAATTGTCCGTGACGTTTGTTCACTTTATTCTCTTTTAAATACTCTCCCTGCAGAGGACTTGATGCAAATAAGTGAAATAAGCACTTCAACTTGCAAATCTGCTTTTATAGCCTCGCTTTACACTCCAGGCATTTCTACCTTTTATATATCGGGTCGCCCATAAAAAGGGAATATTTACTTTTCAGACACAATCCTCTGTTTATTCCTATTTAAATGCATCAGTTATCACTGACCAGGTGCAATGATTACAGTATGTGTCACAATTAATCAGGTGAAATTAATTCATGCAGAACATTTGTTTGATGCTATAAAAGACGAGACATTTGCAAATTATTCCAACTTTATGGGCGACCCTGTATATATGAATATGTATTAATAATACCTTGAACGCCATCAAACAGGGCCGGCCCCAAGGCAGAAGCATACTAAGCGGCTGCTTGGGGCCCCCTGGCCACCCCAATCGTGTGTGTAGATTTTAAGGCGATGAATCTGAACAAATTAAGTTATTGTCATTCTCCAGCTGGTCATCCCCAAAATGCACCAGAATACAGGAAATCACATCATCCAAATTCTGAATTTTCTGGGACCCCCCGTCCCCCATTGGTACCCACTTTTGCACAAATAGGGTGGGGGGGTGGGGTCAAAGCTTTGCTCTTCTAGTCTTGATGTGTTCCTCCCCCCTCTGCAGCTACAGAGCGATCTGGACCAGGAGTACCAGGACAAATTCCGCCGGCTACCCGTGGAGATCCAAGAGTTTGTTCAGGACAGCAGCAAGGCCAAGCTTAGCGACGACGGCGTCGTCCACGGCAACCTCGTCGCCTCCTCCACCGCGGAGAAGCTCAACCACAAGGCGTCGCACTCGGAGGACGACACGGAGGAGGGCTCGTCGGATCGGGTCTACGACACGTCCTTTTAGAGGCCCCCTCCCCCCCGGCGCCTCGCTTCACACTGGGACACTGATTGGTGGATGTGTTTGTGACCACAGATCTAGGGTGAGACTGCCCCCCCCTCCCCTAATTTTAAACCAATGGGAGGATTAGATCAAATCTGAGCCTGGATTGGTGAGTAAGAGGTCCTCTCTGCGTAGAGTGCAGTCTCGTCCTGAAAACCGTTTGGTGTAAATAGTGACTTTTTTGTTGTCGTTGTGTATTTATATGTTTCCTTTATGTTGTCGTCTCTTTCAGTACGGCCACAGGATGTGTTACAAAGCACTAACTTTTTGCAGGAATAACTTACTTGAACTATTGCACAGAGAGAGTAGTTTCTTTTTAGTGTTTTTTTTTTTATTATCATGATGTTGACGGCAGCGGTGGTTAGTTGGGGGGGGGCATTTAAGTGGAGTCACCTCGTACTGTAAAGGAACCACTGCATATTCAGCCTTTTAAAGCTTCCATCTTTATAAGATTTAGATTCACCCGTACTTATTTGCACTGAAGGCTCCCCACGTAACGACTTACTTTAACCCAGAGGCACCGGTGGCTTGCTGGTTCTCCATTTTGTTCTCACAGAACTGAAGTCTATATGTGTTGCTGCTATTTTGTTTTAAAATCCATCACTTTTTTTTTAACCATTATTTGGTTTGTATTATATTTGGCTAGTATTTTTAATTTTTTTTTGCCTAGTTTTTAACAACGTGAGAGGAGAGGAAGTGAAGAGAAAGTGTGTTGTACAGTATCTGCATGTATTTGAACAACTGTAAATGTTACAGTAGCTCTGTAGCAGAGATGTTTATCAAATGTCAATCTATTTTCTAACATTTCAAACTAAACCTGCAAAAAAAAAAAAAAAAACCGGTGTGGACCAATGCGGCTCGATACAACATCGCTGTGGCTGGACGGGAAAATAAGTTGCAGCGCACCTTTTTTCATAGACCCGACGTTAGCTGACCATCCAGTAAACATTTGGCAAAATAACTACATAAATAACTACGTTTAACAACCTAACATGAGTACAGAAAACACAAACATCAGTAGTGGAACTTCAAAATAACTCGTGTTTCACCTCTCGAAGCATCTCCTCGGAGTATCGAATGATCATGATGGGTTTACCTTGTAATTACTCGTGCTGATATCAGAGGGGGGGGGGGGGGGGGGGGGGGGCGTTGGCATGGGAACGGTCTGAGTTAACAGGTCGCACATTGTCTTCTTTATCTTTGTCCCCATAAACTAAAACGGTCGTATTAGGATGTTCAAACAGAAGAAAGGGGATCCTGCTGTACTTTTACAGAAGTGGCCTTCCTCTTAACTGCTTCGTTTTGTACTGCGTTGACAGGAAGTACAGTAGTACAGTATGCCCCCCCCCCTCCCCTCCCCCGGCTTGCATTATTATCAAAGCTCACCAACAGTCGGTATCTGTGGTATTGAAGCGTGGGGAAATGGTTCAGTTATGTCCAAACAGACGTCTAAAAATGTTTATCGATGGCCGAAATGCAAAAATCCTGGTGGATGATGAGAACAGGAAAGAAATAATATAGTAATACAGAACAAAAACGGTGTATTATGCATTCATGGAATCCTTAACAAATAACATTCTGCAAGAAAAAAACAAGTTTTTTGTTTTAGTTTTCTCCAAACAAGTGAATTTTTCAGAATTTTTGCATTCCGGCCATCGTTGATCATATTAATACCAGCGTTAATGCGTTCTAATTAATAACTGGATTATTTTCTCCTAGTGTAAGAATGTGCCCATCAGGGGGGGAAGTGTTTTTTTTTGTTTTTTTTACTTCCTAACTGTCCAGTGCCGTTTGACTCACACTTTGATATCAAATCATATTTCAGCTGAAAAAAAAAACCTAAAAAACGAGTTGAATGTTGAAGGATAAGCTGACATGTAAGTACCAACTACTTTTTAAAAAAAAGACGATATTGATGTGAGAGTCCTGTGCCTTTGAATAGGTTTGCCTTGTTTGATGTTGAATGTGTGAAATGCATTGTTTAAATTGCCATTCTATGATATTCTACGAAGCTGTCTGATATTGAATAGGCCGTGTGAACTCTTTAAGTACAGTGCCACTACTGAGTAATGCTTGTGATGAGCAGTATTTGACATGCGTCTCATGAAGAAATGTGAGACATCCTTCTTTCTAAGTCTTGAACCACTTTATTTAAAGTCTTGAACCACTTTATTTAAAAGCCCCCCTTCTCATCAACTTACGTGTATGCACTCTGGAAATGTAAATGTATGTATGGCATAAAGGATAAAAACATGAAGTTGATAACAAAAAAAATAGTGCAAAGGGAATTTGCCTGTAATTAAAATAAATGTGGCTATTATTGTACTTGGAGTGGAGTTGTGTGTCCTTTTGATGTGTCATTGAAGAGAATTTTCTTCAGTCTTCTGTTTTAAATGTCCTTCCGTGTTTGCATTTTGTCACTTGTCAGTGTCTCGTCATGCTTTATATGATTTTCTTGAAACGGAGATTTCAAGGTCGATCCACGGTCTTTGTAACCCAGCAAAGACTGGATATCAGAGGGAAGGAGAGTAAGAGGACTGAATGTGTTGCAAGGGTGCAAAATGATCCTAGACCCAGGTGTAGTAGAGTGTGTGAGTGTGTGTGTGTGTGCATGTAGGTGAGCGTATAGACATACGGCATGTATGTATGTCGCACTCAGGGAAGCAGGGGGGGGGGGGGCTTGACGACCTACTTCTTATCGTCTCCTAGGTAACCGTTTCTTTGAAATAACCCGAAAGAGGAGCGTGGATTCAGACACGAAGCCGAAGCACTGAAGTCGTATGGAAAACACACGAGTCATGCACATTTGCTTTAATATGACTCACTGTGCACGTCACATAGTGAAGTATATGTGTCAAAACTAAACGTGAGAATACATGTATGTTCCCTAAAAAGTCAAATCAATGCCTTTATTTTGGGGAAAAAAGCAAAGCTTCACACGTTTGTCTGCTGCCACAATGATTTGCTTTGAGTGTGCAAAGTGATGACGCGTTTTTTATTCTTCAACCCTTTTCAGGGCTGCCGTGTGTGTGTGTGTGTGTCTGTGTGTGTGTGTGTGTGTGTGTGTGTGTGTGTGTGTGTGTGTGTGTGTGTGTGTGTGTGTTCTCCCAGACTACATAAACACTGTGTCCTTCTCAGTCTCAGCTCCTCTCAGCGGAATCCCAACAGGCAACAGGGAGATAAGACCAAGCCCCCCCGGTTGCCCCTAACAACCGCTGTGACCACTCAGAGGGCCTCCGTGCATACCGGCGACTAGGAAGTGAGCTAATTAACCCCGAGTTCAAGACGGAAGGAGAGCGACTTTTTAATGAGATTCTCTGGGTTATATAAACAAACTCCCAGGAATATTATCACCCTGCGTCTGTCCATCTGCTGCCGAGGAGCAGGAGGAGGAGGAGCAGGAGGAGGAGGAGGAGGTGTCCTGTAACTGGGCTTTAATGAGGCACACCAGGACAGCAGAAGAGGAGAGGACTACAGGGTGCTTCTTGGAAGGTACACACACACACACACACACACACACACAGATGGATAAGAATCTTCACTGACATCTTTCACTCCCTGGCCTTTAATCCTATAGCCCTCTCCACGTTGCCCTAAATATCCAAATGTAACTCTAATCCAGCCTTAATCCTGATCCCAAGACCCTGAACTAACATTAAAAGTTCACCTTAATCTAGAGACCAAGTCTGATTGCTATATTCATTTAGGAAAAGCAGTCCTTTTTCTGGACAGAAATGCATGAACCTGCAGAGTCGAAGGGATCTTCCTTCTAATGTTTCAGCAGGTTTACTTTTGTGTTCTGGAGGCAAAGAGACGGTCAAACGGTAGATTCATCATGTAGTGGCACATCAATGTAGTTGTCATTGGCGGTACTACTCTGTGAACAAACAACAAATAACCTTGATGAGTTTATTTTGACTCGTGGCGTGTTGAAAAGTGTTGCTTTGGCCTTGCAGGGAGGCTCCGTGTCGAACCGTGTAGAGGTAGAAAAGTTCTCTCTGCATCTGTTTTTGGTCATTTTTAAGTCCTTCACTTCACCAGTGAGTGATAGTGAAAAGACATTTAAAGGGAAATACTGTTTTTCACAGAAGAGATGTTACATGTAACTCCCCGAAGTCCAGTATCATATATATATATATTATATTTCAGGTGTCCACCCTGTAGCTGATTTACACCAAAATAGCAAAATTTACTTGTCAAGGAAAATTGGTTTAAAAAAAAGGTAAAATAATTGTTTTTGTGTGTGTTATTACATGAATACAACCCACACTTGGTTAACACTATCGAAATTCAACACATTCAAACTCAAAAACACATCATAAAAATCTTACCGAACACCGGCTAAGTTCCTGGTGAGGTACCGCAGGGTCTGTACTGGTAGTTCCAAACACAAAAACACTAGTGGCCAGCTTCCAGTCAGTGGTGGTACAAAGCAGGTGATAAAAGGTGTTTTGAGAGAGTGTGAGTCACCGCCAACCACGAGAGGTTCTCCGGCGTTTGGCCATAACTGGCCACGCAAAAACAAAAAAACAAAAAAAATATATATACATATTATGAAGATTGCTGCAGCAGAATGTCAGCATTATGTAATGTCTTATATCTTTGTTGTTTTAACAATGTAATGTCCCAATGTTTTTATGTTGTTTTTATGTTGCCCTATGTTGGATGGAAATCAGCTTCTAGCTAAATCCAGCATTATTTACACAAAGTGATATTTACACCAAGACTTCATTAATATGCATTAATAAACAGATAAATAATAATAATAATAATAATAATAATAATAATAATAATAATAATAATAATAATAATAAAGACTAGCCGTGGACAGACAGAGATGCACACTAATACTCACATATCCAATAATAATAATAATAATAATAATAATAATAATAATAATAATAATAATAATAATAGAAAAACATATTTTTATGAATGAGTGTGATAAATTCATCACTACATCATGACTAATGTGCGAGGTGATGGCAGAGGTAGAAATAAGGGAAAGTGCAATGAAGTCACTACAGACTGAGCGAGAGACACCACGGAGGGGAGAGAGAGAGAGGAGCGTTGACAAAGGGAGGAGGGGGAGAGGAGAGGGGGGCGGTGTTTGTCCTGATCAACGCATGGCGGCTACAGGAGTCAGCTGTTAGAGAAGCAGGGAGGAGCTGGGTCTGGTTCTGCTGGATGACTCACTCTGTCAACCCAAGGCTCACTCATTCAATCACACACACAAACGGCGGCGGCGCGCGCACGCACGCACGCACGCATTCACGCGCAGGCACGTTTCAGTCGTGGCGGTGGTGGGGGTGCGCGTGCTGCAGCAGTTGAAGAGGGCTTCCTAATCAAAGCTCATCAAGGGGGCCGTTCATTCTCCACTGGAGGGCGAGTGGTACAAGAGCACCGGGACACTCCGGCAGCGCGGAGACAAGAGCGAGCAGACGGGCGGAGGGAGACGGGAGACGGGGGGGATAGAGCAGCGGCGGCGGCGGCAGCTGGAAGACAGAGAGACAGACAGGCAGCACAGACAATCCCGATCCGGCACCACCACCACCCCCCCACCCCCCCCTCGCAAAAGCATCTTTTCTTCCCCCCTCGCCGTCGGATTAAAGTCTCGGTCTCCCAACGCCGAAATCACGTAAGAAACAAACATTTTATTTTATTGTTGTAGTTTGAATGTTGAACTCCATCGCTGCTCTCATCATCCAGACATCCTCCCGATGTCCCCTTTCTCTCTCTGACACACACACACACACACACACACACACGCACACAGCTGGACACAGTAGCTTAATTGCTAGCTAGCTAGCTAGCCAGACGCATTAAAGTGGATCTTTTTTTATTTTTTATTATTAGCGTTTTCAGCATTTTAATTGACTCTCGCTTTGCCAGGCTGCCGTGCCTTCTGCTTCCAGGTAAACACGATAGAAACGGAGAGCGTGATAACTTTTGTGAGAAACGCCGGGGTTATTGATGTTTCCGACGGGGCTGGGAGGGGAGGCTAGCCGGGCGGAGCTAGCTGCTTGTAGCGGGACAGATCAGAAGCCGAAGCCGGCCGTTGACAGGCACGGTGGGCGTAAAAAAAAAAGAAAAAAGTCAACGGACTAAACCGACATAGCCTGGCTTCTGTTAGTTTTTTAAATCTCTCATCTTTAACACGGGAGTGGACGCACACTGTGGCTCCCGCCAACCGTGTCTTGACATAATGTGAATTAAATCTGTTAAAACTGGTGCATTTAAAGACCGCTGTTAAAGTGAAGGTGGGGGAGCTGCAGCTGCAAACATCCCAGACAGAGAGGTGGTGTCATCGATTCACTGTCATCATCATCCACGGCCACAAAGTCCTAGTTTATTATCATAAAAAAAACATTATTATTATATAATGTCTAGTCAATGTCATATTCAGGTTTTTAACCATTGAGCAGTAATGTTATAACATTGTATTACCATTAATTTATTACATAGCAGGGACAAAAACTGTTAGGCTTAATGTCCCAGTCATCACATGTATGAGTGAAACTGTGAAATATTAGATTTCATCTATTTATATTATTAAAAAAAGACGGCATTGTTTGCTTTGCTACAGAGTCAGGTAGCAGGTTTCGATGTTCAAAACCTGTTTTATCACACACACACACACACACACACACACACACACACACACACACACATGCACACACACACACAGGGAGAGAAGGTGTTATTTGTTCAGGAATAACCTGCGGGTAACTCCGTAGGCTTATTTGCAGTGCAAATAGCCCATAATGTATTATTTTGCTCTCGGTTTCCCGTTGCTTTTTGCAGCCTTCATAATGAATGTGATGAATGTGAGTGTGTGTGCACTGTAACGAGCTCGTAACCCGCCCTTGGTGTGTCCACTTATGTATTATATTATTAGCCCATGTTTGCGGAGGACCCTTGTTTTTTTTCTACGTGTAAAGTGTAGCGCATGTGTATTACAGTTTACCTTAATGTTGTTTGGCTTCCGTATCCAATCTCAACAGGCTTCAGGTCAGGGGGCCGTGGGGTGTCATTATCTATTACTGTAAATTACAGAAGGTTGTCCTCCGTCGCCCATGAAAGATCACTATTATGTGGAGGAAAAACAAATTCTGCTCGGGCTTATTGACATTGCCCAGTAAACGTTTCACTGGCGATTACAGAGACAAACATGGCCCTCCCTCACACAATAGCAATCCCTTACCTGTGGCTTAAACTTGCGATGTGGAGCATTTTGATGAATAGCAGTGGCCTAAGAAGCTTAAAAGCTGAGTATGTGCAGGTGGTTTTTTATTATTTATTTTATTTTTTTGGACCAGATGACAGTCGGTGCCATTTTTATTTTAAATTATTTGCACAGTACAGTGCTTTCCTGCTGTATGTTTATTTTGGTAGCAGGATGTGCTTTTGTAATAATAATCCCTTTTTACCGGTGTGCAGATGTGAACTCGGATCATGATTATCACCTGCTATTATTGGTTTTAATGATTTTTTTTAGGAACAAAACTAGCACATTCCATCCTTGGGTTCATTATCATGCTGGAAAACAACCGTTGTTATATTTCAACATTAATTTAATTTCAGTACTGCTGATAATATTCTTAGGGATTCATAGATTGCTGACTGGCACAGGTTTAGAGGCTCATTTTGATACCCACATATCTTAAAGAAATTAAATATTTTTCCTTAATCTGACAGGTGTCACACTGCTCTTTTGCTCCAAACTGAGTGAAATCACTCCAACGTCTCTGCTTAAAATGTATAGCCAGTATTTGTCCTCTTGTGTGCAATGCAGGCAATAGCGTTGCGATGTAATTTACTCTGCAGAACTGGATAGATTGAAAAGGTAAATTGCATTTTTCTTCGATATCTCGGTGTACTCCGAGTCACGACGCCAACAAAAACAACCAGATTTCGAGTCTGGGATTAAATGACGGCGTGTAATGGAGAAGGAGGAAAGTAAAGCGGCATCCCGACACGTGCCAAGCGGAGCGTTTCTTAAAGATCCAGCGTTTACAAGTGTGACTGTGTTGCAGCCGTAGATTACAGTGTCGTTAGGTTTATTAGGCTGTGAGCTGTCTAAGGCACACATTGTCCGTGTTATCTTTTGGCATGCTTGCATTTCTGCGTGGTGAGCCTTAATGAAGCCGCGGGGTTTGGTTCAAGCAGCAATGAAGTGTGAGACAATCTGTTTTTGTCTCTTTTGTGTGTTGAATTGCTGGAAGGTTAAGAGGTTTATTGTGGACGTCCCTCTGTCTGCTTGTTTACTGTGCTGCTTGTTTATTGTTTTTGATGGCTGCCATGCTCCTTTTGCTTGTTTCCTCTCATTTATTTCTGTGCCGCTGCTTCTTCTTCTTATAATTAGGAGGGTCTGGTCTTGATAAGCATGGCTGTCATCAGTTATGTCCCTTTTTGTTTGGATTTGGGGCTATCAGGCTTTTTTTTTTTATCACAGCACAGTTTCTTCTCTTGACAAAGCTGTCAGTCACACATCCTGGTGGATGTTTGAAGCCCTCACAGAGAGACTATGAATATGGAAGTGCAGACAGAAAAGCCAGCCAGATGGATTGATAACAGACGAGCAGCCTGGCACAGACACTGACAGGCGTAGTGCTGGTAGTATGTCCAAAAAAAACAACATGTTGAATCACAGCCCCCTCCAAGCGTCTGCCCTTATTGTTGTAGTCTGACACTAGGAGGCTGCCGTAGAGCTGTTTGTCGATATTGTGATTTGCTTCATGTTTTCCTTGGCAGACTGTGGGTTGTGCTCGTCTCTCTCCCTCTGTGCGGTTCGTCCCGGCTCCCGCCCTGCCTACAGTATAGCAGGGGTTTTAGACCTCAGCCAAATAAGTCCAGATTCAGGCCTCTGTGATTTATGAAATTCTCTCCCCGTCTTACCGCATGTCCTTTTTTGTCTCTGCAGGCCAAGACATGAGCTTCTCCCACTGAACATTATTGATGCAGAACTGGTGAGTTTTGGGGTTTGTCCACTGCACAGTGGTCACACTGCAGCGCCGCATATTTCTTTTTCTTGGGTTATTTTTATTTCGTAGCCCCAGTCACGTCTGCGGACTACCATCTGCTAGCAATTGATGATGAAGGATCTTCCCACAGTATGACTACCTCTACAATATGCATATTAAGAACTTGTTCTCCATGACTGTGTACATGCATAATGTGTATGAAACATATGGCTTCCTCCTGCCTACATGAGAAAATGGTCTCCGTCTGTAATACGATGTGATAAACCTTCCTAAAAGACGAGGACTGATGAGGATTTTCCTGCCACCTAATATTTAGCTCAGATATTCATCTGACCCTTATTGGCCTTTCTGCTACTCCGTCATCATCAGAGGCTTTTTATTTTTTTTAACATTGCAAACAAGCTGCACTGAGAGATGGAAATGACTAAAACGTTACTAGCTTCATGCTGAATGATGAAAGGAAGGCTGATGTGCAGCGTTGGCCGATCTACAGGCAGACATCGCTCATTGATAAGTAGATTGCGTGGCGGCGGCGGCTTCTATATGCTCCCTCGTACCAAGCTAGAAACTAATGTAGCTGAGAGGAGATTGCTCTCTATATAATAAGTTTGGCTTTAATGGTGCAGCCAGTATTAATAATGTAATGTGTGCAGGCTGTCTGTCTGTCAGGCTTCATGTTGGGAGAGGGGTATACATTTTCATTACCCCAAATTATATTTGCTCCATTGTTCCCTGTAAGTATTTAAGCATAATGACATGAACGGGGAAACACCACTGTATTACTGTCGGGTGGAGCTGTTGTTGATGATAGAATTTATTTTAGAGGGGTGACACATGTCGAGTTTGTTAGCTGATTATTACAGCTTGCATTTTTCACAGTTATAACATGCAGCGATTTCTACAACAATAAAACCATCATAAAGCAGAGACTTTAAAAAAGCACATATTGGACAGATTTCACACATTATTTAATCCTTCATATGCTGGATAACTAGATTATCCTGCTGGGTTTTGAATGTCAGAGCCCTGTTGTTTCCAGGCTACTTCCTTGATACATTTTAAAACATATTAAACACATTTTTTTTGTGTATTGATATTGAAATTCTCAGCACTGAGTGATACGTTCTTAAAGAAGAAACCGCTTTTAGAGAAATCCCACGGTTGTTATGCTTGTAACTTATATTCAGTGTAGGACATACAAATTATTCACTTTTAATATATTTTGGTATCTTTCTCTTCTTACTGTAAGTTTATTAACTTTTGCCTGTTTTTTCATAATTTTCATGCTGGTTTTGTGCATTTTGAGCTTGTGGTTAAACATTGTGTCATTGATTACCTGTAGAGGTTGGAAGGAGATATACATTCCTAAAACTATTACACTTATACGTGAAAACCTTTGGCGCTTCTATTAGCAGAGTATGTTAGCACATTCACTAGCGTTAGCACTTGTATGCTACACTAGCTACAGAATGCATTCACATGCAGCTTTTTTGTGGATACTTCCGTTTGTTTCTCTCTGAAATTGCTTCTTTTAAAAATAAAAATGAATGGATAATATTGATGCAGTTAGTGACGGTGTGGGGCTCTATGGTAGCTCTGACAGCTTGATGGATTTGCAGCAGGGGGCGGGGCTTAACAAAGGGTCAAATCAGAGGAAGAGGCAATCAGCGTAACTGTTTTTCCATTATGTCCGAATGCTGCAGCACGTTACCAAAGATATGACGGATGGAAACAGAGTTCCCCTCTTTGTAGTCAATGAGGGATAAAATGACTCACAACAGACATGGTTCCTGTTTGTCAGTTCGGTCGTCTTGGTTCAGTTTTTTTGGTTGCGTTGGCCTCGCATGTATCTGTAAATACAATACAGTGACAAAGCTCAGGTTAACAATATCAGATTAATTACATTTGAGCTTCCTGGAAATTCATTGCATGTCTACATGACTCCAAACATGGCGGCTCATGTTTTCTGCTATAGTAATGCTTTGAATATCACACAGCGAACCTTTGACCAAAGCATTCTTGTAGTCGATAGACGGCTCTATGTTGTTGATGGATGATGATATAAGTGTCGCTGGCCTCGGCGTTCTTTCACATGAAAAACGGAAGTAATGATGAAGAACACGAGGCTCGTCCAGTGTTTGATTGAATGGTGCACTTCGTTAGGTCCTTGCAAAGGGTGAGAACTTGCTATTCGTAGCGGCAGCAGTCGTACATCAACGTTGCCTGCACCAGCAGCAGCAGAGGCAACATTCCGACATCAATTCCTATTGTGTTGGCATGGACCCGGCACCCTGGAACGGCGTCCTACCCACGGCTGCTTTCTCAGACCTTGACCTTCATTGAAAGTATGGATGTGACAGCCACTTGAGGCAGGAAGACGAGGTGGCACTTTCAGAGGAAGTGCATCTTTAAGTAGAATTATTATTGGTATTTTTATGTTCTGGACATCTGTTTACAGCTTTTTTGGGGGCTGAAAACGAACTTCTGAAACCCGGTTCCAGAGTGAAATCTTCAAATCTGCAAACAACGGCGGATTAACGAGCTGCGTTTGCGTCTTAACGTGGAACGTTTTTAATACGCAACCTTTCCTGCTTTAGTGAGACCATTAAACCTAAAGTTTGGGTTTTAACCTAAAGTGTTTAAACCCAAACACTTTCGTGTTCATCTAAATGTGCCGAAGCGGCTTGTTTTGTAATATAAAAAGTGATCGAAAGGAGAAGGAAGGACACTTTTGATCATCGTAACTTTCCTGATTAAATATTTGTGAAGTTTATTATCAAGAAGTGCTATTTGACTTAGGCCACATTATCTACAGTAGACTTAATTTAGGTTTAGTTTGTTTCTGTTGTTTGGAAGAGTTTTTCCTGGTCCTAAAAAGACGAACAAGGTCACTCAGGGTGAGCCCTGCTACACGAAACACTTCATCATCGTCAGAGTCCCGGCGTCGTCCTCTGCTCTCTGCACTGAAATAGAATAATAACTGATCAAAACCCAGCCGCGACCTTCACTGGTCCACATGTTGCAGATTAATATGAGAGCGTAGCGTTGGCTGCTTAAAGGAAGGGTTGAGATCAATGATGAGAGAGTGTGTCTTCACAGCAAGGGTAAGTGTGGCTGGAGGGTGAATATAATGACAAGGGGGTATTCTCTGCAGACGCTCAGCCAGCCGAGAGGGAGGGAGAGGCAAAGCAGACAGAGAGAGAGGGAGCTGCTTCCTCTGACACCTAACAGATGGGCTCCGCCATCATCGAGTCAATATTTACTGTTTCCTAACAAAAAAAATTGGCAGCGTTAGCTCAGCCAATTCAGTAGCGGGCAGCGGAAACATCCTGCTTTGTGTGAAAGAGGCTCCGGAGTAAAAACAACACTCCGGTGATGATAATTGTGGCTCTTGCTACACGTGTGGCTCTAAAAATACGAGCCATTAGCCAACCCCTACACTCTTTTGATTGTTCTCTGCCTCCGTCCTCCCTTCCTTTTAAATGCTCACACACTCGCACTTTACCCGTGGCTCAATCCACTGTGGGGATACACGTGAACGTAGTTTGCTCTTGCCAATTAAACTGTCGACCTCTGCTCCAGAATGCATAAGCTTGATTTTGTAACATCCCTCTCCTGGATTGCTATAATTACCCCAGCCGGCCCAATAATAGAGAGAACAGGGCTCCGCGATGCACCGACGGAGATACTTTGAAGTCAGCAAAAAAAATATCGCACTGTCGATATCGGACACGCTCGACCATCTATTGATTTCCGTGCCTCCTTATGTATCGACGTATTTGTTTGTGTGACACAAAGACACCAAATTGAACAATCAGCCGAGGCGAGGCGGGGCAGGTTCTGGCTTCCCAACACCAAATGTTTCAATAAGCAGAGATAAAAGAGAGAAAGATCAAGGCATTCAGAAAGAGAGTAATAACAGAATGCATTAGGCCAGGGTGAGCCTAAAGCACGCTGGCCAGCCTGTAACACGGCTCCAACACATGACTCGCCGGTTAGATCAGATGACTAGATAAACAGCAGGAATGTTGCTTCTTCCTCACTTTTACAGCACTGCTCTTGTCTGTCTCTGCAAGTAGAGAGAGACATGGTGTGTGTGTGTGTGTGTGTGTGTGTGTGTGTGTACAGTATGTGTCATCTTTAATCAGCCCACTACTGTACAAGATAACAAGTCAAAGCTATTATGCAACATTTAGCTGCAGAGTTTATCACTTACGCCCAGGAGACGTTGAAATGCAGAGTACAGGGCATCACACAGTCGTCTCTGTTTTATTATTGACTTCTAATCTAAACGGCTGCGAGGGAATGCCCGTCTATATCATCATATCGCTTAGTGGAACACAATGAGGTATTTAATAAAGGCCTAAATGATGTCTTTATTTGTCTTATCGTGGATTGAAAGTGGATTTTAATGCCACTTTTTTTTCTTTCAGAGTTTACAAACCATAAATCGTCCGCCTGAACTCTGAGTGAGGGGAACATACAAACGTCAGGCCTCAGTATAAACACGCAGTATAAAAAAAAGACAAACAGTTCACTCACATGGATTTCAGACCGGTGCCAGAAATTTGTCAAAGGGCCCTCCAGCCATTTTTCTCCAGACACTTCTCACATGTCATTTAAAACAAACGTCGGGGCTTAGCACATGAATCCATTAGATGGCTATCATAACAAACGGGTGGCAGTAATGCAGTAGTTTAGAGACGTGTCAGATTCAAAGCACATCAGAGGAGGAGTGTTGTAAATCTTACATTGGCTAATGCTGGGAGACGTTTTTTCTTTCCTAAATGACACAATTATACCACATGAAGGAGAACAGGGAATTATATAGCAGTCTTCAGTTTTCAGATTCAGGTAAAACTGCACCTTTGGAAGCCACAATTAACACACATATAATAGCTGTGAGTATTAGCTGATGTGGTAGTTTTAAATCATTGGTTTGTGGTTCCCTGTCTCAATGCTGCATCCTGGACTCCACTAATTAGCCAGCACATTGTTTGAGGTCTGAGCCCTTCTTTAAGACGTCGTCCATCAAATCTCCCAGGCATAAAGAGTGAGAGACACAAAGAAGAAAAACTCTCACCTTCTCTCCCTGCCAGGATTTTATTCTCCCATTGCCTCTCTCTCTCTCTTTGGCCCTCAGGGAGTTTTGGCTCCTGACAGCATCACAGAGAAACGGAAAAAATAATAATGGAAGAGTCAAAGTGTATGAGATGTTTGTGTCTCTCTCTCTCTTTGTCTGACTGCCTGTCTCTCTCAGGATGCCACTCCTTTCATCTTTACTTCCCATTTAAATTTCACTCACATTCTGCCGAGAAGACGGCAGGCGAGAATGTCCTTCAGTCGATTCGATCCTTTTGGTTGGATTTGCCCAATTTCTTTTTTAAGCATCTTTACATAAAAAATATGAATCACATTTGACACAGTTAGCAAAAAAAAAAGGAACAATTCATTAATATTTATCAGTGTTTTCGTGAGTTTTGGTAGAAACTGAAATGCACCTGTCCGCCTCCATAATTCATTGAGGATGACTTCACACTTTCCCTAATTTAGAATATCTGATTCATAGCAATGTTTAAAAATGTTGAAGAGCTCTCATAAATGTCAGCGGTTCACAGCAGATAATAGGCCCAGCTGCAGCGGCAGATTATGTAATATTTGTACAAAAGTAATGGCCCTCACTTTATTTATTTATGTCAGGCATGCCATGCCCAGTAAACAAAATTAGTCTGGAAAGCTGATAACCCTCACCACAAGGACAGATACACAATATCACACAACTGTGTCGGGCCGCGTTGGATAGTTTGGGAAATACGCTTTTTTAACTTTCTTAACATGCAACCAAAAAGTCGAGTTTATGTTATGAATCGATTTACAATCTTAGAAAATACGTTTCCTGAGATTGAGATTGTATTGTTTTTTTTGCCCACCCCTTAGAAGATACAGCGTTAGAACTAGCCTTCCTTTATCCAGGGTTCAATAGTTTTCAATTTCTCTGGCAACAGAATCGGCACTTTCCGAACCGGTGACCTCACATCGACCCCCTCGGAAACCCCGCCGCCCCACGGGACGCGGTTGCGTGCTAAATAGGAGCCGCGTTTTCTCAGAGCGCTCTGTCCGCTTGATGTCCTCTTCACAGCGACTCTCAAAAGAGCAATATGGGAGGGGAAGATGGTTGACATCAGAGGGGGGGGACCTCAGTGAGTCCCACAGAGAGCTGCATGCTTGTGATCATATCCTCAGCTTATAAGAGACATTGCAGTTGTCCACTTTTATATCACATGCAGATATAAATGTATTTTTAGACGCCACATTACATGTAATTCCTCTTTGTTTTGTTTGTGTGTTATGTTTAGATTCCAGGTGATAATGTCACTTCCCCTGCCGTATCCGCTCTTGTGATACCTGTGGGAGAGTGTGTGTGGTTGGCTGTGTTAACAGCGCTGTCCTTTTCAATCAGCAGCCCCGCGTGTTTCCCCCCGTAGAGCTGTCATTGGTTGAGTGATGGTGGTAGGAGCTGCCACTGTTTACAGCCTCTAAGGCGGGCAGGCAACGGGTGAGATTACCAGCCTCTCACCTGTTGCCATACTCAAAGGCGGTATGACTGCACCGCTGGATGTTACTCAGAATAGCACCTGTTAAAAATACTCTAAACACACACAGAGCGGGTGGAGGGAGGGAGCCTATCAGGTAGCAAAGTACATCCTTTCTTTGTTTGATGTTGTTTGTCCATCACTGGGCAATGTTGGCATTGGTGCATGCTGGGAATCCATCGGCGCTCTAGTTTGCTGGTCTATTTCTTCAGTGTTAACAAAACATTAGTAACACTGTCAGAAAAAGTAATAAAAAAAAGGATGTCCTATGTAAATATTGTCTCAATCTCTAGTTTCAAGTCTTCTTCAATACAGCATGATGTTCATTTAGTACATTATGGTCCATTTAGAGTCAAATAGAGCATAAAGCAGGGGTATGCTTTAGGGGCGGGGCTACCTTGTGATTGACAGATCTGGGAGTTTTCTTAGTTTTTGAATTTTAATTCCCTTCATAGTGTGTTTCCAGATCATGAAAGTATAGCGACGTCCAAAAGCCAAGATGGCAAGAGCTAAAAAAGCTGAACTGGAGGCTGATGTCACCATGTCCACTTCTTATATATATGATATGTGATCTCTGAGCTATGATTATTTATCTGCCCGAGTAGATCCAGCCAGCAGAAACAGTGCTGGAGCGTTTCATATCACGCATCTTCATTTTCTTCATTTATTTTGTTCTGTTATCTATTTACTATTCCTGTCTATTCGTGTCTCTTTCTAAACTCTACTGTTCTCACAAAAAAAATGCTCAGCAGAACATAAATACTGGTCCGTCTGTAAATGTGACACGGCTTCCCTTTTTTGGTGACGAGCGTACCCGCTGATTCTCTGGCTGGAGAGCTCACTTGACATGTAGAATATTTGATCCACATAAGCTGGACATGAGGACAGTGGGGGACAGTGGGGGACAGTGGAGGACAGAGGAGGACAGTGGGGGACAGTGGAGGACAGTGGACAGTGGAGGACAGTGGACAGTGGAGGACAGTGGAGGACAGTGGGGGACAGTGGAGGCAGAGATGGGTAGATAGGAGGAGGCAGATGTCTCCGAACACAGGATGGGTGGAGCAGGGTCAATATTTATTGGATCAGTGGAACATTACCTGTTAATCAATCAGTTCCTGATTACTTTATTTATGTTTGGGTTTAATTCCCTGAAGAAGTAAATCAATTTATGTGAAGGTCTATTATCCCGCATATATCATGTCATCATGTCTATTCCAAAACCTTATGATTGTTTTTTTTTTTTACGTTTTACTAAAAACAACATATGTATCCCTTAAAGTTCACTTTGAGCTGTCTTGCTGCTCTTACATTTTTGTTAAATTTCTACCATTGTTAGATGATTACACACTCAATCTAATTAAGCCCTCAAAGAAAGCCTAATAAGTGCCCATTGGACCTTCTATTGTCTTCTATGTGTTTTTTTTTACCCTCAAAATATAAAGCCATTTAAGGGAACTGAAACAGAATGTTCATATAATTAGATTATTGTGAGTAGTCTAATCTAATAATCAAGATAATCTCTTTTTGATTGGTCAGAATTTCCATTTAGTACTCTGCCTCAATAATAGATTTGTTTGTTGTTGTATATCTTGATGCGACATTGATCCACGTTCTGCAAAAGGATGGTGGTTTGACATCTTCTCTACTCTGACTGTGATTTCACTTTGTTATGAAAGTGGTTTCTCCAGGAAAGACACATCCTCCGGGAAATAGCTATACAGGAAGTAATCGGAAGAGAGCTTGTGTAAATGACCAAACAATGGAGATGACGGAGTGTTTCCCGGACAACATTGTTGGCATGCTTTGTTGGATAGCAGAAGATAATCCAAAATGCAGTAAAAAAAATAACAGAAGACCTGACAGAACATTTTAATTATATTGAAATTGAATCTTTTTAATTTATACATGTTTTGTTACTGATCTCACAACACTCAACATGAATAAACTAGGAATAATCCCAGATGTAAATACAATCTGCAGAGCTGCAACTTTGCCTCACTTAGCCGTTACTCTATCCCGCCACGTCTGCGCTCATCTGGCAAAGTTTATCTTGCAAAGTGACTGTATAAAGAAACCATTACCGCCACAGTTCCTGTCCTGCAACTGGACAGAGCAAGATGGAGTGCTGACGACAAGGTGACGCGAGACACTAGCAGAATCGCAGTCTAAGTACAGGAAATGTTAAGGAATTTGTCCTGTCCCCCCGGTGCACACATAAAGATATAAGAAGGCCTGCCAAGTGGAGGATTATCCTCCTTTCCATCTATAGCTGGCCTTTTTTTTGTTCCTGTTTCGCTCCCTCTTTCTGGAGGAATACAGATTGGGTCAAAGGGGACAGACATTTACATTTGAAGCTTTTCGTAAACTCTCTTCGTCCTCGGTGACACGTACCGACCGCTCAGAATCCTCAGCAGATGCGGAGGTTTGTCTCATTCGCCGGCTCATTTCCACCGATCGCTCAGAGGACGGCAGGGAAGCAGCGTCCTATTAAAAGTTTATTAAGCAGAAGTCAGAGGAATGATTAAAATTTTGCAGGCAAATAGGATGAGGGATGAGGGATGTGATGGTGGTGGGGGGGGATTGAGTGATTACACCCCAGTGTGTGTTATGCATGCATATGTTTGTGTAAAGACGTGTTCGTGTCTCTCCTGAAGGATACAAATTACATTTCACAATTACTTTTGTTCCCCCTTCTTCACTCTCCTTCCCCTCTCTCCCCTTTTCCTTCTATGAATCTCTTTCCAGAGTGGTCCAGTGCTGTCCTCCGGTGTCCCCCCCACCCCCTCCCCTCAATCTGCTGTCCCTCCTGTGTGTCACCCGGTAAGTACACTGAGATTTAACCTCCCACATCTACACTTAACAGGCTTTCAGTGTTTTTCAATCCTTCACGTAATCATCAGCTCACCGCCCGCCTCGAAACGGCAAATTGTTGTCCCCCCTTTTATGAAACGGAGCATCATTTTTCTGTTAACGTGCACGTAAAAGGCATTGTGGGAAGTGTTTTTTCCCCGTAATGGAAACAAAACAAAGTGCAGCACATACAAGGTAATAAGAATGGAAAATGTCTAGGTTTTGTGTGGCAGCGCACGCACAGCTACAAGTATAGGCTGCAGTAAAAGAGGAGTCTTCTTTCAGCCACCGAGTCGAGATAAGAGATGATCAAACATTTATCCATCTCATTTTGTGGGTTAATAATCAACTTTTTGTTTTCATGTGTGAATACTCCCTCCTCGTGAGTCCCAAGGACACCGGCTGACAGGCTTCAGTTCTGAATGAGAACACGCTAGCATCGGGTACAGGAAGCCATCTTTATGTAGTCATGATGCTCGCACAATGTGGAGACAACTGTTATGAGTGTCTCTGTGTTTAAAATGAGCATACATCTTAATATTAAGCAGATTAATGAGCGGATGCTTTTATCACCTACCCTGCAACAACACAAGCCAGCTCTCAGGTTTAAGTCCTGTTATTCCCCAATTACAAGCCTTGTTTACTAGAATGGTGGAACGTGTGTGTGTGTGTGTGTGTGTGTGTGTGTGTGTGTGTGTGTGTGTGTGTGTGTGTGTGTGTGTGTGTGTGTGTGTGTGTGCTTTTAATGATGGGTGTATGGTCTCTGTTTAGATATGTGTGTTCTCTTGTAAAGCCTATGGGGGTGGTTTGGATCGGTGGGCTAGTCCTTGGGTCTCTATAAATACACACTGGGATCCCATTCACAGGCTGAAATTTGCCGGTGTGTGTGTGTGTTCGGTGTGTGTGTGTGTGTGTGTGTGTCTTTATGACGCCGCTGCACCCAAGCGAGCTGGAGGCTATTACTGGCCAGCAGCGTTGCTATGGAGACCAGTGGTGTCAGAGAGGAGCAACATGTGTGGGTTATTTGTCAAGACAAGGTTTTTCCTCCTTTTTGTCTCCCGGCTTCTCTCTTTGTCAATCCTGAAGTCAGAAAGAAAGAATGATGCAGACTGCGGTTGTTGGAAAGAAAAACCTCCAGACTCTCACTGGGTTTCCTTCCAACACTGGTAAACGTGGCATTGAATGTGGAGGCGATTTTATAAAGAGCTATAAGCTGTCCATGCTCAATCATGCTCACAGTCGGGCCCTCCGGCGGTGTCGATCAGCAGGGACTCGGGGGCTCTTCACTGGGCTTACGCCAGTGGAAAGCACACATCCAGGGGAAGCATTTAACCCCTGCCCCCTCCCTGCTTCTTTACTGCTCCCTCTCCTCACAGCTCCCGTCTCTATATGGACATGTTCTATTTCCACAGCGCTTTCCTTCCGAAGGGTACAAATTCTCTTTTAATAGGTGCTTATTTGGGCAAAGGGAGAAAATCCCATATTTTTGAGCAACCCCTACTCCTTCCCACTGTCCTCCTCCTGCCCATGTTCCTCGTGTCTCAAACTCTCAAGCTTCTATTTATTTCTTTTTTTCTACCTTTGCTGGGTCATCCCTCGCCCCCCCCCGTGTCCCACCTCTGATGGGCAGCAGGAAGGAGAACGGGTGAAAGGCTACAATTTCAGATGTGAGAACTTTCTTCCGAAATGGAGTTTGGATGAGTATCCGTTAGTTTTAAACCCCTTTTCAGGTGTCAAGTACCAATTTTCAGGAGCCTGCAATAACAGTGAATGCCAAGTGGATAAAGTGGAAATTTTATCATTTTCAAGTGAGATTTGAAGGATTCTCAAACACTTCATATAGGTCAACCAGAATATGGTGTGTGTGTGTGTGTGTGTGTGTGTGTGTGTGTGTCGGTATTTCTGACCATGTTTGGGCAAACCTGGCCCCAAAGAGGGTTTGTGTAGCCGGGCAAACCAAACCTTCGACCCCCTAATCTGGTCTAAATGAGACAGCCACAGTGCCGCCCAGTGCAACGCACACACAGTCTGTGATGTAACCCTCATTTTGGGATAATTTTAGTATTTTGACTCTGCAGGCGTCGCTCTGCAAAAGGCCATTTACCTAACATCCATGCTCCAAATTAACAGGCCTTTCCCTGTGTGGCCTTGCACACCTTCATCACCTCCAAATGAAACATCAATCCATTTACGCCTGGAGTTATATACTAACTGTGTCCTCACATGCCTCCAGGAACATTATAACAGGGGTGGCAAACAGCCTGTGAAGTGATTTTGAAGCTGATCCAGTGTAAATATAAACTATCATGTAGCAGAAGATGTAAATCTTAATTTCTGAAGAAAACTTGATGCTTGTGTTGGGACGAAAACGTGTTATTCCTGAGCAAGAGCGTTGATCAGATGGGAAGTGAAAGAAAATAAATTCCCGCTTTTAATTTTGCAGTCTGAACAGTATTTCCATTTACCCAGGCTGCTGACAGGCTAACTCTTTAGTCACATCCACACCACTCCTGTTTGGACGTACCAAGGGGAAGAAAGGGGAAGAAAAATAGCACAAACACTTTTTAAAATCAACTGCCTAGACGTTTAAGTCTTTCTAATACCAATGTTCCGGTGGGAAGTTTCTATTATTAACCAGACACGGATACAATCTCCTCACCATCACCTCCTGAAAAATGGTCTTTTCCATATCCCATTTGGTGGCTTCAGCTACACATATTCATCACTGTGCAAAGACTTTCTAGTTATATTTTAGATTTTCCCTTCACAAAGCTACTTAAACATGACTCTAATCTGCTGATACAGTTTGTTCTTGACCTAAAATGTTCTGTTATCCTGTAATTTTCCCAAATATCTTCCTGGTGTACCCACGATAAATGCAAATAAAAGCAGTTGTGATACAGAGACACTGGCGGCACGGTTGCTTTAAGTGTGCTAATGCGTCTACCTCATTAAGTGCAGAGAACACCCTGACTTTTAAACACACAGTCAAACATAAAGTGCTCTAAATACCTCTGATTAGGATTGCTGACAACCCGGGGACAGCCCTTACCCCTCTCTCACCTCCTTCCCTCGAGTTCCCTCCCAGGGGCCTCGGTATTCCCTCGTGGAGGTAGTCATTGGCCCTTGGGTTAGCACACTCTCTCTGACATGCACACTAATATCCACCATTTGCCAGAGGCTTTAGGCCATCATTTATTAGGTGGATGCTCGGTCCATTAGGCCACGTGTTAAATTCTTTGTGTAACTCAATTTGGCAGAAGGTGGATGTGGGTGACTATATATAGACCCTCTTTGAGCGTGCGGATGCCCCAGTATGGATGTGTTTTTATGAACTAATTTACATTTTCATCCGCTGTTCCTTTGAAACTGACCTGACAAATGTGTTTGAAAGCGAGGGAGATCCTACAGCTGTATTTGAATGGCGTATTGACGCCCATGCACCTGGTGTGTGCGTGTGGTATTTGTGCGTGTGTGTGTGAGTGTGCACAGTGCTTTTATGTGCAGATATGTTCTGTTTGACCGCAGCCAGTTTCCAGGATCCCAGGCTCAAGTCAATTATGTAACCCCGGGACCAAGAGCATGAGTGAGCAGGGTGATCCTCGACTATAAAAGGCAAAGAAGAGGGTAGAAGAGGGTCATCGGGCTTGGAAAAATACATCCCCCCTCCTCATTCAGCAGCAGAATACTTGCTCAGCTGCAGTCCCAGAGAAACAAATGGTGATTACATACAAACCTCCAATAAAGCCAATATCAGCCATCTGACATTAGAATGTTTTTTCTTATCTTGTGCTCAGAGGGATCAATATGGGATCAGAAACTTGCCTATAAGGTCAACCTCAGGAGGGGAGTGTTCCAAAATAAAACTTTTAGACATATTGGAGAGGAAGAATGTTTTCAAGCTTCATTTTCTTGAGAATGTGTGAAAAATATTACACACCCTAATCTTTCAAAGAGTAGTCAGGGCTGATGAAACTACCATGATTGATGTTCATTATTTGTCATTTAAGAACAAGAATATGGAGTCCTGTTAGTTTCGTGGACGCCTAACACTCCTCAACCACAAATGAGTCCAGTTTCTCCCAGTTGTTGATGGAAGGAAAATGTGTTCCTTCTTGATTTTGAATGACCTGTTTTCCCAACAGCATGGAATTGCAATCACTGCATCACAGCATGTAGGCTTATAACGGATATCTGTACTCCTGACTCTTTGGGATAAAAGTGGACGAAGGAAGACAAATTTGCATGGGCACAAACAGACGAGGCTAAATATGGAGACGCACATGTAGAGGTGTATGCATTCATACACTGCTGGAGGAGCCACAGAAACCTCGGTAATCAGAGTGGAGCCCGACTGTGCATCAATGGAAACGAGCGAAAAGGGGATTTCAGAAGTGATCAGCAGTCGGTCTCACCATTCAGCTTTTCCCCGCTCATTCTTCCCCGGGTCCTGCAGCTCTCCACACTCACATTGTTCAGAAATGGTTCCCTGCATGCCAGCTTTTGTGTAGTAACTCGTAGCCCACGTGTTGGCGTGCTGCATTAGGCTTCAGTTGAGGAGGCGTGAAAGCCAGTGAAATAGGACGTCTTACATGGGTCACGCACACAGCATCTTCATCTCCATGTTTACTTTGCAGTCTCTGGCCCCTCTCGAGGTGCGTACACACTAAACAGTCAATGCAAAGACGAGTACAGATGCAAATTTGGACCAGGTGGAGTCGGAGCAATGGACGCAACGCAAATTAGGGAATTGTTTTATTTGTTCGAGGTGAAATACTTCAACTTTTTACAAATTGTCATGTAGTTATTTCGACCGTTTATTGCAGTAAAATCACACCAAAATTGTTTGTTGATAGCGTTGTAGTAAACCAGCTGATGTGTGTCTTGCTATTCACAGTGAATACAGCTCAGTGAAATTCACCGAGCAGCTCTGGGAGACGTTATCATGTTAGACAGAATGCCGTTTGGTACAAAGCAGCAATAGTGATTATTTCAGCCATGATGGATGAAACATTGTCTGTGTCTACGTCGAGGCATTTCTATCACTGCCCTGTGTCTCTTCTCGGTGTAATAAAAACACCATATTTCTTGTTGTGGGCTCTCATCAAATTAAAAAATACTATAATCAAGTGTAAACAGTTAGCAGTTTATGTATTGCTCTCTGTCTCACACATGAGGAGAGGCCTTTCAGTGAAGCATGCCCAAACATCACCCCCTCCTGCTAACTGGATTCTGTCTGATAGGGCAGAGTTTAATCTGATTCATGGTAATGCAATTGAACAGTTCTGCCACCACTAGAATGTTGTCGTCTGTCTACGATCTTGAATCAATGTCACCTCAGAAGGGCAGCCTGTTGAAGGTTGCTTCCCGGATATTGTGCACGCGTGTCCTTTTTCTCTCCGTCTGTGTATCCTGGTTGGTGGTTGTCTTGCCGGAGGTCATGACATTGTTTAAGTAAACCAGTTGACCTTTTAGTGTGAATACTAGAAATATGGTGCAACATATTGAACACCTGTTCCAAAATCCCTGCAGTACTTCTGACGTTTTTATTCTGTTTTTCGTTAATCCAGACTTTATTTAGAAACAACCAGTTGCTCACAGATTTGCACAGCAACTCTGCAGTTCGGTCCCAGGAGTGGGTCAGGATAAGTTCCTGTCCCTGGAGTGGGTCAGGGGGTCCCAGGAGTGGGTCAGGATTGTGGTCCGGTCCCAGGAGTGGGTCAGTATTGTTGTCCGGTTCCAGGAGTGGGTCAGTATTGTTGTCCGGTCCCAGGAGTGGGTCAGGATTGTTGTCCGGTCCCAGGAGTGGCTCAATACTTTTGTCCGGTCCCAGGAGTGGGTCAGGATTGTGGTCCTGTCCCAGGAGTAGGTCAGGAGGTCCCAGGAGTGGGTCAGTATTGTTGTCCGGTCCCAGGAGTGGCTCAGGATTGTGGTCCTGTCCCAGGAGTGGGTCAGGATTGTTGTCCGGTTCCAGGAGTGGGTCAGTATCGTTGTCTGGTCCCAGGAGTGAGTCAAGATTGTTGTCCGGTCCCAGGAGTGGGTCAGGACTCTTGTCCGGTTTCAGGAGTGGGTCAGTATTGTTGTCCGGTCCCAGGAGTGGGTCAGGATTGTGGTCCTGTCCCAGGAGTAGGTCAGGAGGTCCCAGGAGTGGGTCAGTATTGTTGTCCGGTCCCAGGAGTGGCTCAGGATTGTGGTCCTGTCCCAGGAGTGGGTCAGGATTGTTGTCCGGTTCCAGGAGTGGGTCAGTATTGTTGTCTGGTCCCAGGAGTGGGTCAAGATTGTTGTCCGGTCCCAGGAGTGGGTCAGGACTCTTGTCCGGTTTCAGGAGTGGGTCAGTATTGTTGTCCGGTCCCAGGAGTGGGTCAGGACTCTTGTCCGGTTTCAGGAGTGGGTCAGTATTGTTGTCTGGTCCCAGGAGTCGGTCAGGACTGTTGTCCGGTTCCAGGAGTGGCTTTAGGATCGTGGTCCAGTCCCAGAAGTGGGTCAGGACGCACATTGTCTTGTTGTAGTGGCTGAAGTTCTTCTTAAGAGCTGTTAGTGAATGAGGCCCATTGTTAGAGTGGGATAAAGGAGCTGTTTGTGATGCCTGACAAAGGCTGGCAGAGAAAGCTAACGCCTGGGAAATTATTAGTGTTATCTGTTTGGAGCTGAATATGATCTCCAGTGGAATATGATGCACAGAATACACAATAACACACATGGCAATGATACACTACGTAGTGCACAACCAGCCATCAAGGTGTCAAAATTCTGCATTATCTGCTTTCTTTGATTGCATTTGCGACGGCCAACCTTTCACCATGACTGGTTGCTGTGAGTTAGATTTGGATTTTAATCAATTAATTTAACAATTAATCGAGATAATTGTTTTTAGAGTGCTGTTTTGTGTTAACTATCTTGGAAGGTGAGTGTCATAGTCACATCTTTGGCTTTTTGACCACTGAAGACAATGTGAAGAAAATTGTTCTTAGTTGTAGATTTCAGGCAGAGTTGATGTAGGTGAGTTAGTAGATGTGAGTTAGTGTGTGTGTGTGTGTGTGTGTGTGTGTGTGTGTGTGTGTGTGTGTGTGTGTGTGTGTGTGTGTGTGTGTGTGTCCTAAGATGGCTTCAGCCTCCAGGGCTGCTCTGACCCTAATAGTGAGAGAGGAAGATTGATGGTATTATTGAAGGAGAGGCACGTTAAGAAACAGTGTAGGGGGTCCTCACAGGTAACGCTTTATGTCTGTATTCCTGTGCCTTCAGAAATACAAAAATTCATTTTTTATCAAAAGCCAAACTGCTTTTAGTATTTTTAATTGCATCTTAAGTTGCACAATGATATCATTGCTCTGTATGAAGCGATAGAAAAGATAGAGAGAGGTGTGTTTCATGCTTTCACTAGTCCCAAGACACTGCAAACATCCTAGACAAACAGCGGAGGTGACGACACTCTGTCATATGTACCGTTCAGATTAGAGACCCGGATGCAGCAGTGCAACAGTAATGTGATTGTGTTGTAAAGTACATGTGCAGTAAAACATCAAGGACCAGGCTGCTATCATGCCACACATCAATATTACAGCATGAGTGACTTGTTATTTATTTTTCCCACGTGTGCAGAAGATGTAGAAAAGGCTAAAGTGGAAATAATTCCAGCAGGTCAGTTTGCACATAATAATAATTGATTTCCTATAATGTCCCATACATTACAGGAAATCATGTTTTGATTCTAAAATGATGGGTCGAAGTGAGCTTTCAATTCTGACCTTGTGTGCACAAAAGAAGGATCCACGCCGACGTGCATTTGTTAACGCATCGTGGCTTCCTGGTGGACACCATGCCCGCCGCCTGAGTCTGAGATATCAGAGAATAATCCTCCTGCTTTCTGAAGCAACATCTTGTGTTTTTAAAAAGAGTGCAGAACTTTCACCCAGAAGACCAGGGTTTGTTGTTTTTGAAGTTGGGTTCCTGATGTTTGTGACGTAGAACAGTCGTCTCCTTGTTGTCTGCTGCTGCTCATCCTCTCACTCGTAAAAAGAAAACATCACCACTTCTAGCCTCCCTCCGCTGCCTCCCAGTCAGTTTTCCAGGATTGATTTTAAGGTTTTATTGCTTGTTTTTAGGGTTTGAAATGGGCCGGCGCCACCTTGTATAGCAGACCTCTTGCATCGCCATACTCCTGTTAGAGAGCTGAGGTCGACCAATCGGATGCTCGCAAAAACAGTGGTGACTGAGCCTTTGCATTACCTTCCCTATTGTCTAAAACAGCTTAACTATTTATAAGAAAACTGAACCCAGAATACAGAAACGTTTAAATTGCTGCTGAAGATCCTCCTGTTCTCATTGGCAAGTGATTGATTTGAGCCTCACTTCTTCTTCTGTTGTGCTGCATTTCTTTTACTCCTATTATTATAATTATTATGACAGCTGGGATCGGCTCCAGCCCCCCCGCGACCCTGAATACAGGATAAAGCGGTAGACAATGGACTGTTTGTAATTATTTGCATCTTATGCTTGTTCTGCACTTTGGTCACCTGTGTGTTTTTTTAAATCCGCTATACAAATAGTTTGTGTCTCGACTTAGTTTACATAGTTAGGTTTAGGGAAAACCTAAGCAAGTATGTAGACCTGTTCGGTCGAGACATAGAAATAACATACTGCGATTCATTGTGGGGACTGAGAGGGGCCTTTAAGCCCATCTCGTTTCTTCTGATCCACATATAAACCAAAGTAGAGTTACCATCTGATAGCCCTAGAGATGATACCTTTTTACCTGGCGTCTCATGCTCATAAATGTCATGGAAACAGCTGGTGGGCTCAGCATTTGGTTAACCAGCAAGTTTCCCCACAGAGAGCACAAAAACATAACAAATTCCCAGGAGGCAGAGAGACAGAAAAGGATAATGGGCGTAAGGAAGCCAGCAATACTCATAGGTGTGTTGTATTATGAAGCCTGGGAGTCAATGTTTTGGTTGCTACCCTGTGGTCTGGAATAGCGGGTGGCACGAAAACAGATGAATACATGGTTGTATATGAAGTTGCCCCTTAGCAAAGCATTTACAAATTAAGGTTGACGCTTTTTTCCCTATCCACACTCACAGATGAGAGAGTCAGCTTTTACTGCAAAGTCTCCGTTGCTGCCGGCGTCCAGTAGATGTGGTCGTGCAAATCACAAGACAAAGTGGGGAGAAACTGCTTACAAACTTTGAAAAGTGGAACAAATAATGTCGTTTTCCTTGCCTTTGATTTTTCTCCTGCTACGCTGTATTAAATCTCACTGCCTGTTGTGGATTAGCCAAGTTATGCACTTTTGGTCCTCGATGATAAGACCATTTGAAGCATATGTACAAAAGGACAGGAAATAATTCTTGGTTCTTTAGGAATTCCTTTCCAGTCGAGGCCATACATGGTCAAACAACCTGGGCAATCACTGTCAAGCTGCGTGATGAAAACCATCATATACGTAACATTTATCCTAAGCTCTAACTGCAGTCAGCTGTTCCAGATAAACACTGAAAACAAATGTTGTTTTTCTGCTTCTGTGGCTACAAAAGGAGAAGAAAAATTAAGGTAACTGGATTTAAGTAGTTTTTTTTGCAAGACATTGATGCAGTAGTTTCGTTTATCTCAGTTCAGCTTTTGTATTTGCTGTTGCAGCTGTTATGAATCAGGGTCCAGAGGAGCCCAATCTACTATAAATCACTTATAGTATTGCACATATTATGGTGTTTTCGGTATCATCCTAGATGAGGCAAGAGATCCGTAATAAACAGAATTATTTTATGGTATCATCTGAAGTTTTATTGTAATTGTAATGCCGGCGTTATTCTAGGAATTCATAAATCATCCTCATTTTAAGACGTTGTTAAAATGTTTTATAAGCTGCTGGAGATCCTCATTTCTCCTAACTGAATGCCATTTTTTTCTTAAAACGTCGACTCAGATGGGTTGGATGTTGTAAAATCTGAAAGGAGTGCATGGTGACGGTAACACCAAAAGCATCAGGTGATAATTTGTGCTGCAAGATCAAGTGAGGCATGAAAGCAGCCCTTACTAAAATTATCTGTTTTCTCAGTTTCCTGTGGTTTCGCTTGGTTAGACGGAGGTGCAAAATGTGTTATCTTTTTAATGTTGGAGCCCAACTTAATACCTATTGTGGATTATGCATTAAAGGAGAGCTTTGTGCCTTAAAAGGAGAGCTTTTGTTATCTGCGAGTGGCGTCAGATATGCCTCCCTGTGTGTTGTCCGTTTGAACGTGTCCCTAGTTAACCTTCCACGACTGGCTGACTGATGTCACCACAGCCTAATTTTAGTTTATGAGGTGTGGGACCGCTGGGTGTTACCCTGGGAACAGCGCGCCTCGCGGGGCTCCTATCTATCGTAATTATCTCGTTGTCAGGGGGTTGGACAGGGGGGCTCGGACCTCACTTGCTCCCTTCGACTTCCCTCTGCTCCTCACGTGCACGCTTGCACGTCCACGAAGCTCGGATGCCCAAAAGTGGGTGCCGCCGCCGCCGCCGCCTCCGACATGGCCTTACAGAACCTCAGCGTGCCGCGCTGCTATTGGACGGATTTCATCCCGCTGAGGAAAATGTTATCTAATGCAAACTGTTGAGAGTGGCAAGATCTAGGCTAACATCAGACAGGACAGCACAACCCAATTAGTCCAAATTAGATATGTGATTCGTCCTATCTGAATCACTTTGAATCCGGTTTAGGAAGGTACAACATTTCCTCTCAGATGTGGCGTTATTGAGTATTCTAGAAAGCGTGTAGCCTATTTACACTAGTCTTCTCTCCGTGGCTTGTGTTATTGGCGCCCTGCCTGGCCTCGGTTCTTAATCTCCACAGGAAGTTTGCATCTGTGTTGTCATTCCCCTGACAGGATGTGTGTGTCTGTTTTATGGTCCCCTGGTAGGACGCCACAGATGGTGTACGGCTGGGTTTGGCTCCTTTTTTTTTTCATCCATCATCCAGGGCCGGGTGTATTGACCCGGCCCTGGATGTACTGGGACTGAAATCCAGCCGGGGACTTAGAGATGGAGAGGGCCTTTTTATGTGAGCGCCCAGAGGGCTTGAGCTGGAAAAACTTTTGGCAGTCATTTTAAAGCCGATACATTTTTTCTGTGGTATAAAGAGAATCTGATGAGACTGAAGACACTTTCAGGAAGTTTGCATGGACATGTCAACATTGCACTGAATCTAAACCAGACCAGCCGGACAAAGCCTTGCAGAGCTGGGACTCAAGTCTGATGGAAAATGACTGAACCAATCAGATTTCAATAAAAGAACAGAATTGGTCCAGATTCTCATGGACCGCTGGTATCTCACCTCACTATTCAAAGGATTAGATTGGCCCAGGCTGCAGCTGTATGTGTCATGGCCGAGGATCATACAGGTGCTTCTGACATCAGAAAATGAAAAATGAAACTTTAAACCTGGAATGGTTGGGTCGTATAGCAGAATACACTTTTTCTGTCAGGACTGAAAAAATGAGCTCAGCACATAAAAGTTGCAATAATATAATTTTGTCATTTTCTGGATGTTCCACCCTCCGTATCAAGAAGACTAATTTAATTTTGTTTTAATGAACCTGCACATGGGAGGGTGGAGGGAGGGGATGAGATTAGCTCTTATTAGCTTCTGTATAATTGTGCAGCCTTTTCTGAATCGCTGCGTATTCTCATAATGACAGCCTACAGATATCTCAATACCCTTTTTTTTTCTTGCTTCATCTGCTTTTGTCGTGCCGGGCTTGACTGATGCCCACGCAGCTCGTAGTCGTCTGTAGCCTCTGTTGATGCTGTCTCTGATCTGTGTTTCCCACATCAGAAGCAGACATCCCCCGCTGTACTCAGCACCCTGTCCCCCGGCCTCTGTCACGCACAGCTGTTTGCCTCACCCATCTCCACGCTTCTGATGTCACTCTCCTCCTCCATCTTTCTGTCTCTCACCAGCATCATATCTTAGTTTTAGCACTCTGCTTTTATTTTATTTGTCCACATTTCTTTCTCTTTCTGTTCTCACCCATCAACACCAGTTTCCCTTTTCTTTTTTTTAAATCCCTGGAAGTAAAAAGCTTGAAATGTGTGACTTTACCCTCTGCACTATATGCAGGGTGCTTCCACATACTCTTTCCCTCCAATGCAACCTGTGATGAAAATAAATTACACCTCGTTTCTGACTATTTCTAGCTATGATATTACAGCCGTGCCGATGGGAACGATGTGATTGTTTTGATTATATGTTATAGCTGATTGTAGACAATATGTGCTGATTGCATTGGTTTTCATTATGGAGTTTTAGCCCTCAAACGCCTCCCAATCAAAATCAAATCACACCTCAGAGTATTCCCATAATGACTTAATACGGCTGAGCTCTTAGACTATACATAGTGTGTCACGTTCTCCCTTTCTCTCAGCTTGCCTGACACATTTGAGGCTGACGTCAGGAGAGTCTATATTTGGGTGTTGTCATCAACAATATTACAGCTTCCTGTCAGGACCCCCTCCCCCTCTCTGAGCTCTTGTGTGATGCTACACGTGCAGGTGTGTCACATGAATCAAGCCTGACTTGGGTTTTTTTGTGTCTGAAGAGGAGTACAGTGCACATCCAGACTGTTTCAGGCCTCAAGTGTGAGATAAAAGTAGACTTAATGGAAAATTCCACCCTCAGATACTCTTAAACTGTCCGATATGCTCAACCTGTGCCGTCCAGTCCCACCTCGGGGTTATCCAACGTACTTATTTCTCACTATTTATACATAAACGTCTCGTCTGATCTTCCACAGACGATGGCTTACTACACATAACATGAACAAAATGTTGCTCGTCATGAGCGAAGCCAAGTTAAACATTTTGAAATAGGCCTAGAATTGTTTGTTTTGCGGTTGTATTACTTCACGCTTAAATGCAATAACAAATATAGAAACTCTGGATGCAACTAGCATTCAAGAGGATCCAGCTAGACTAGATTTAATAGATCATGAATTCTTTAAAATCACGTTTCCCAGAGTAAATGTGTATTACGTTATGTATTTTTCTATTTAAATGCTGAAGTTCTTTGTATGTGTTACTTCACATCGTCCTTTTCTTGAAGTGCGACTTTAATCTCTATTCCTGCATCTCCTAATTGCATGCAAGGTTTTTTTTACCCTATACATGAGGTAATTATATTGTTGTGGATACAGACATCAGGGTGCTCTGTTGGGGGTCTTTGCTTGACTGAAGCAGAAGTTCTGCCTTTTCCATGTGTGACTGCAGAATGTATTTACTGCCTTCCCTGTTCTGGAGAACATTAATACAGCAGATCTGACATTTTTTATTGCTTGTGATTCAGTATTTGTCTTCAAAACATATTCTGCTTTTTACCCCAAATAACCCCCAAATCTTGCATATGAGATATCTAGTTTCTTGGTAAAATATTACATGTAGTAATGCTCATGAGAAGATATTTTTGAATGAGCCCCCGGAGAGCCAGTTACAAAAGCAATAATCAGTGAATTCAGCATCTCTTTGTGAGAATTGAGGGAAAATGTTGTGTTTTTTCCCCTTGAAACCTCTATGGGCTTCCCTTGTCACTAATTGTTTCTGTATCTGTCTTTCTCTCCTCCGTTCGTGTCTCAGGTTTGTGAGCAGCCATGACGAAGTCCTACGAGTTCAACTGGCAGAAGCACCTGCCTGAGTTCATGCAGGAAGGCGCCTCCTTCGACAGGTTTGATGAGGTAAAGACGATGCATTTCCTGTTTTATACTTTGCGTAATAAATACATAAATTAATGTCAAAATAAACAGCCTCCTAACCTGTTTACGCCAGATTCATGATACACTAGAGCACGTCATGAAGCTTTGAGTTGAATGTCCCTGATGAGCGTATGAAAGGCTTAGCCTGCGATGCAAGCTGTACGAGTCCGTCAATAACCTTGTTACAGGTTATTTGCTCTGTCCTTTCTGCCTCCTTCACCATTAACGATCGCTCCCTGGCCAGTCGTTAGCGTGCACACTCACACACGTAACGCAGCAGAGGCGTCTTGTTTCTAACCTGATGCGTCATTGTTGTAGTCGGAGCTCTGGCTGTAGCTGCAGGCTACATTGATCATTAAGATGCTTCGGCGTGGCGACGCCTCGTCTGCAACGTCTCCCCAACCGGCACAGAGGAGATTATCTGTGTGTGATCACAGCCAGTGAATGAATGCTTTGTCTTTACGTGAAGACCATTAATCATTTCCTTCATTGGTATGTAGATTTATTGTTGTAAGTGGAAGAGTAGTACCAAAGAAACGGTAGAAAGTGTGGGAAAAATATAGCTTTGGAAAGTGATTTACCAAAGACAAAACACAAAAACAACATAATGAACACCAACAGATACAAACTAAATTAAATCACTGAAAATCTATTTAAAAAAAGCTGATTTATAAAACTAGTATTATTAAATTACTACAACCGCAAACGTATCTATTGCCTCTCCAATACAATATAATATAAATAGACATAAACAAATGTCAAACACAAAAGTGTGTGTTTGTGTTTGTATGACCTCATCTATATCTTAATTTGGTTTTGCCCACGTTTCCTCTGACTAACGTAATCAGGACACTTAGCGAGGACATTTGCTGAGCAAAGGTAAAGTGTGTCACACAGACGTACACACAATCTTTGCACACATCGAGGGGTGCATCATCACATCCACCGCCATGTCGCAGTGAGCCGTGAAAATGGGCCGGCGTGCTTCTGAAGAAAGTCCTCGGTGTGTTGCTGCTCTGATGGCTCGCAACACAAAGCCTGCCGGGGACATCTGCGTCCATCGCAAAGATGGACGCCAAGTCCACCCACAGTCATAGACATGCTCTTTATCAGGCCCTGTCATAGGGGCTCTCACACACACACACACACACACACGGAAATATGCTTAACAGCATGGATCTTTTCCACAACCTTCTCCACTGACTGAAACCCCGTTGAGTGACAGATGGTGCAGGCAGGTAATGGGGCTGTTAATGTATTCTACAAGGTTTTCAGTGCAATTCAAAGCTTTATAAGGGATCCATCACGGCTGCATGTTGCTGTCCAAGATAAAAAATATCTGACATGGAGGATTTGAAAGCACATTTGTGATATTGTTCCCCTCGTTCAATAGAAAGCAGTGGTGCTAGTTCCTGTCTTTGGCTTGTATTTCCTTGCCTTGACGTTTTGTTTTGACCTTTTCCATTTAGCTTCAAGACGTTAAGATGAGCTATAGATTTCCAATCATTTAGTGTCTCCAATTCAATTTTCGGGAAATCTCGGAATCAGATGTTAGACGAGTTTCCCTGCTCTCGGTGCGTCAGGGTGGTGAGGTCAGAGGTTAAAGAGATGCTTAGTGGTCATCGGTCATGCTTACAGACAGTGTGTGTGTGTGTGTGTGTGTGTGTGTGTGTGTGTGTGTGATTGTCTCACTGATTGGAAATCAATCACTTACGTCTTTAGATCTGGCTGATGTTTTGGTTACCATGGAGACTGAACAGATTCACATTGGAAGAGAGTCAATGACGGAAGAGAGACAAGAAAACAAACAATTCTGTCGGTCGTTCTAATCATTTATTTTTTCCACAAAATGTAAAAACGATAGAAACAGGTTTGGTCATTTTGAGTGAAAAGTTTAAAAAAATGATCCAGTCCATCCATGGAGTAAGCTTAGCTAGTGAATAGAGCAAAAAGGTTAAACAGATGACTATAGAGAATATATGAGAATAGAAACCTTGCTTCAACACTAACTGTAAAATCAAGGTCAAATACAAATAAAAACATGTTTAAATAGAGAAACAAGGAATGTAAAATATGTTTTGCATTGTGAAAAACACTGAATTCTACACGTCTTTCTGCCGAGCCGGAGTGGCATGACATGACTGGACCGTCAGCCTTTTTTATGTTTGGAAGGACAAGAGTGTTCCCTAAAACATGTTGAGTTTGACAAGAACCAGCCATCAGACGGCGTAACGGTAGCCTGCTGTATGCTTTAAACAGTCGGAGCCCATCACTTCCACAGAGTTGGCATCACTGTGTGCAACTGTAGCCGCTGTCGGCCCCAATTCAGATGAAAGAGACTCAAGCTTTTAAGTGCACTTACTGCCGTCTCACCATTTCCTATAATGGACATACGATTCCTCAATTGGTTTTCATGATGGCTTTTAGATGGCAAGATGTAGCCAAATAAAAGCCAATTTAGAGCGGTTTGCAGCCGCGTCTCATGGAAGCAACATGCTGGGAGAAGTTGTGTGTGTGACAGAAGTTCTGCTGCTATCATTAGTGACCCCTACTCTGTTTTTCCTCCTGGATTTTACCCTCGGATGTGTGACTAGAGAGGGATAAAACACACACTTTGACAATCCTGCAGCATACATACATACATAATATGTATAATGCATACTTTCTATGTGTCTGTGTGGGGTTCATGCAGAGAAAATGAATTGGCTACATCTGTTTGTCTGGTTGCGTAAGCTAAGCGTGTTAAACAGGTTGACTGTTTAATGTCTTCCCGTGTCAAATAAAGCCGTGTGACTGATGAAGGCCCGTCTCTTATATAAAATATCTTTTTGTTCCCCCTCTGCAGGACCCCTACATCTTCGAGCCCAACTGTCAGATGACGGTGGACGAGTTTGGCTTTTTCATCTGCTGGAAGAGTGAGGGGAAGGTATAACCACTTTTCAGGCATTTTTAATGTTTCCATTTTGTTTAAAAGCGAGTTAATTTCACTTCACCAGCATTTTAACTCCAGTAAATATATGAAACACGTGCTGAATACTTTTGCAAGGCGCTGATCTTCAGCACAGGCTGGAGAACGTCTCGCTGGGGATTGTGAATAATGTTTTATAACACCTAATCTGATTGCAATAAACAAAGGAACACATGTTATGTTATTAGATATTGGGAACTTGATTAGGAGGAAAAATGTGGGGTTGTTACTCCTAATAAGCTACGGTAATAACTGTCAGATGCAGAGGGTTGTGGTGTTGCTGCTGTGTATTGGGAAAATAAACCTATTAGAAAGGAAAACAAAGAAAATGCACTGCGACCCATCTCTCCTTCCCCGTCTCCCTCTTCACCTCCTATCACATTCTCCCCTCTTATTTCCTCTCCCTCTGTCTGTGCACCTCCTGCAGGAAGGCCAGGTTCTGGAGTGTTCCCTCATCAACAGCATTCGCGTCGGTGCTGTCCCCAAGGTGAGACCTCTGGAAAGACAATTTCCTTTCCTTTACAGCGTCCGCTCTCTCTGCACGGCCCACCCAACGCTTCGGTCTCCTGCTCCCACGCTGACTCTCCGGGTAGACGCGTTACTCACGCTTTAATTAGCCACGGCTGCAGCGGTGTGTTCAATCGATCCGCCGTCTGATCTGGAACTCTCGGCTGGAGTTCTCTCTCCTGAGCTTCTCTCTGCCAGATTCACCAGAGGCAACGAGCAGAACATGATCTTCAAATATTTAACTCATGATGATTTATACAACCCGGGCTGTGTTTAGCTGCAGGTTGTACCTGATAGGTTTTTTTTTCTTGTGCTTTTCCGGAAAAATGGTGCTTCTGGCCCTAATATGTCAGAGGAAGACTGGGTTAAGAAGTTCACACTGTGGGGTCAGAGACCAGACATCTGGGAAACAAATAAAGCCGATACTAAAATACAGAACAAGTTGCTTGGTTCAGAGCAGCTAATCAGTTATTTATGTAGCTGATATAGAGCCACACACACACACACACACACACACACCCGTATGGTTTCCCTGTATATTAAATATTGATTCATGCAGCTCAACCTTGACACATTATGTTGCAGTATTGCACCATGCAGACCGGATGAATTATGAAGGCGGCTGTGGGAATCCCCATGCGGGCTCCCGCCTCTCATTAGCATGCGAACCTGTCGAGCCACTAAAAGTCAAACACCTGGGCCGTGTACATAAGCATTAGCAGGTTGTGTGTGTGACGTGTTGACACGTCTGTGTACACGTATACGGATACTGCAGCTCCGCCCGTTTGTTCAAAGTCTGCAAGTGGCGGTCTGGGGAAGGACGAGAGCACCGGGGCTTCTCCTCGGAGGCTAACGTGGTTACACAAGCCCCCGGGAGCTGTTTCACATAATCCAATGAGCGAGAGGAGATGAATGGCATGGGATGATTGCTGGCCGGGCTTTTAAAACGGCTCAGCCCCGTTGCCTGTTGCTGTTAATTCAATCGTACCGGCAAAAAAAAAATACATTACAGTCTTCCACAGTGGTGGCAGAGTGAAATCTGAAAAGATGAGAGGGAGGAGTCGGCTTTGTTTTTGGTGTCTCACGGAAGGAACGGGAGTCGTGTTGCACTGTCACCAATGTCTTAGAGATATTCACTTTTTCAATATTTCATATAGATTGTTGTCATATTTTTTGCTCAAAAGCCCTCAAAAATTCATATAAATATCTAAAATAATGTTTGCCAGTTTTATTTCTTATAGTATTTAATGCTGCTGTTTGGTATTTGTAATGAGAGCATGTTATTGAAAGATTAAATGAAGTAAATGAATGATGTAGTTTAGGTATAAAAGGTCTGTTTTGTTTTTGTACATCACGTCCAGCACATGTAAATGTATTCTCAGATTAATGTTGACTGGATTAATAACATATCCGTCTTATCTCGCTCACTTACAGACAGCTTCCTGTCTTTCATTATGTATGAAAACGTCTGTTTTTGTAGCTTTTGTTGAAAAGCATTGAAAAGAAAAGTGTCAAAGTATTTGCAGTAAATAGAAACCTACTGTCCAAAAACATTTTATGACTACATAAAGACGATATCTGTGTCCTTATCGTCAATGGTTTTGTGTTTTTGGCTATGAATGAACATTTATTAGCCAACAGATCCGGCAACACATCCTCTCGTCATTCCTCTTCACATTCCAGTTTATCTGAGTTACATAATGTTACTAACCTACTCCAGTAAAGTGGCGTCTGAAGTGTTCCTTTCCCCAGTTTGGATTCACTAGAACGTTTTCAGCTGCCAGAACTTATTTTGTATTTACTAATGTAATCTGTTCCTCTGTGATGGATGTCCATTGTATCCCTTTTCTTTTTGCTGACATAGAGATTTAAAAGTCTGCACACATCAGATCAGACAGTAGGAGGTTTTTCACCATTAAACTATTCAACTGCCTTCTTTCACATCGGGTTTTCTTATTAATGATTATTTACTGCAACAACACCAGAATGAGATATTCAAATTAAATGTCTCTACTGAGTCTTCTGAGATTATTCAAAACTTGGACTCGATCTTTCTCTGTTTCCGTCTTTACGAGTCTGACAGCATTTTCACTAAACTCTCTTGCTTTCTCCCTTTTTTCTCTCAGGATCCCAAGATCTTGTCGTCATTCGAGGCTCTTGGCAAGACGGAGGCCGACTTGGACGGCTGCATCATCTGCATCTGCAGCGGCACGGACCTGGTCAACCTCAACTTCATGTTCATGGTGGCGGAGAACCCAGACACAGCCAGGGTATGTACCGGATTCCTTCAACATGTTCTACATCATACAGTCTAAACGCTCAAAGGATCCTGACACAGCAGATATTTCAGAAAGACAACAAATCACCATGGGAATGATTCATAAACCAACTCCTACACGAGGCCAATCTGGCCTTGGTTCATTCTGATGAATAGACAATTTAAAATGAGTCATCCCATCTCTGTCTCCTGAACTCCTGCTTCTGCCATATATTTGTTTTATCCTTTTTGTCTCTCTCTTTTCTCTCCGTTTGTCTTCCTACTTCTGAGAAAATCTTCCTTATTGGGAGAGAAACGCCTTCTCTTCACCGCTTTCTCACTCATCCCTCCATTATTTGGGTTTGGGTTTAGACAGATGACACCCCCCCCCTCTCTTTTAATCAGCAGACATTATTATTGCTGAACTCTGCTGGCAGACCTCCGAACATCACACACATCCTGTATGGCCCCGCAAAACACAACGTTATACGCAGATTAAATTTCAATTTCCTGGAGTGGAATCGATGTGGCTTTGAAGAATGACACTTCTCAGATGAAGCGAAAATAAAAAAAATGTCAGTCGCTCGTGCTACAATGGAAGTGCTTTGCACTAAGTGAATTGAATCGGTGTGTGCAATTTTTCAAATGAGAAGATAAGCATCATTTATCTATTTTTCTTATTGACAACTATTACTATAAAAAGACCACAACCTGCCCTTACCCGTCTGTGGTACATGAGTCGGCTCCGAGCTCGTTTTGTTACTGTTAAAGATGTAAAAAGGAGTCACAATTTTTAAAAGGTGAAGTCATTTCCTCAAACAGCTGGGCACTGCCGTTTTGGCAGTGCCCATTGGTTGGGGACTATTTTTAGCCCCAGATTAATACACGTTTGGTAGTAAGCAGACTGGTGTGTGTGGGATTGACTCAAAACAAACTAGTTCATATAAAATCATAATAAAGAAAACATGTTTTAATAGTTTTTGGACAGAAATGTTAGAAGAATAAACATTATCAGGCTTTAGCTACACTTATACATTATTAGTTTGTTTTTGTCATTTTTTCTTTTCCACCTTGTGGCAAAGGTTAGATGAATGTTTGAACATTACGGGCACTTAAAGCGAGCCTCAGGCTGGCCGATCCAGAGTAAACAACATACAAATAGTTGTGACTTCACGTCAGTCTCTTCTGTTATCTCATTCATGATTGTTTGTCTGTGAAGATCTGAGAACAAACCACTGTTAGAATGATTACACGTCGCAGCAAACTGGCAGCCTTGAAGGAAATGTACGTATTTAAATAAAAAAAGAATTCAAAAGAATTCAAAATCACAGTCACTTTCAAACCAAAGTGCTATGTGTTGTTGTGGGAATGGAGCTGCTCTGTGGCGCCGCAGCGTTCTGCATCGCCCATGGGAGTGTGTTCTTGTGGTGATGGGTGTTATAAATGATGTTTGCACTCTGGAGAGCTCCCGGCCGCCACCGGCCTGCCGACGATGTTAGAGCAGCAGCCTTCAGCAAGGAGGCGAAAACACACACACACACAGAACCACACACACACACACACACACACACAGAGCCACACACACACACACACACACACAGAGCCACACACACACACACACACACACACAGAGCCACACACACACACACACACACACAGAGCCACACACACACACACACACACAGAACCACACACACACACACACACACACACAGAGCCACACACACACACACACACACACAGAGCCACACACACACACACACACACAGAACCACACACACACACACAGAACCACACACACAGAACCACACGCACACACAAACACAGAACCACACACACACACACACAGAACCACACACACACACACACACACACACACACAGAGCCACACACACACACACACACACAGAACCACACACACAGAACCACACACACACACAAACACACACACACACACACACACACACAGAAACACACACACACACACACACACACACAGAACCACACACACACAAACACAGAACCACACACACAGAACCACACACACACACACACACAAACACACAAACACACACACACACACACACACAGAACCACACACACACACACACAGAACCACACACACAGACAGAACCACACACACACACACACACACACACAGAACCACACACACACACACAGAACCACACACACAGACAGAACCACACACACACACACACACACACAGAACCACACACACACACACACACAGAACCACACACACACACACACACACAGAACCACACACACAGAACCACACACACACACACACACACACACACACACACACACACAGAACCAAACACACACACACACACACACACACACACACACACAGAACCACACACAGAACCACACACACACACACACAGAACCACACACACGCACACAAACACAGAAACACACACACACACACACACAGAACCAAACACACACACACACACACACACACACACACAGAAACAAACAAACAAACGCAGAAACACAAACATAGATCCAGGTACATGTCCTCATCTTCAACACATTTATTCCAGCCATTTCTGTCTCCCTCCCTCCCACACACACACACACACACACACACACACATACACACACACACACACAAACACAAACACACACACACACACACACACACACACACACCATGACATGACACCATGACATCGCCACTTCCCAGCATGCAGGTGGCCCTAAGTAGCAGACCTCGGGAGATGACAGAGTTATTTACATCAGCAGACACACGTCTCTCTCTCTCTCTCTCTCTCTCTCTCTCTCTCTCTCTCTCTCTCTCTCACACACACACACACACACACACACACACACACACACACACACACACAGGGCTTCACAGACGCCACATGCCCAACCAGACTCCCCCTGCTGCACCTGTTATCTTGCCTAATGTTTTTATAATGATGTCAATAATGGTTTTCTGTGGACGTGAAGGACAGACGGAGCACAAAGTCGGAGAGTTTGAAGCACAGACGGGAAAGTCAGAGGGGTCGAGAGAATATTCAGATTAGCATGCTGGATGCAGTCAGCGGTGTATTCCTGTAGTCACACGGCCTTTTCCAGCTATTTGTCTGCCGTCGCTGCCTGCAGCCCTGCAACAGCTCACTGTGTTTATCAGTTTGTGTATATCCTCGTGTGTGTGTGTGTGTGTTTGTGAATTAAGAGGCAATTAATTTGCCGATGTTTATTTCCCCAAAGACACTCTAACTCTAAACACAATGCCCCGCTCTGGTCTGCTGTGAGTTTTCTGTGTGCTGAACCCCGGGTGCTGGTTTTTGTTTGCAGAAGTGGATCGAGGGTTTGAGGTCAGTGATTCACAACTTCAAGGCCAACAACGTCTGTCCGATGACCTGCCTCAAGAAACAGTGAGCGCCTTTTTAATAGCACGCTCCCAGAATGTCATTATCATTATTGCACATTTTAAGTTTTTCTCATCTGTGTTTTTGATTCGTTTCCTTCTCTCGTTTCAGTTGGATGAGGATGTGCTTCCTGACCAATGTCAATGGGAAGATTCCTGTGAGAGGGTAAGAGTTAACCAGGTGTTTCCATTATATTGAAACGTTTAAGACAAAGAAATGTGAATAAGGCGTTTCCATCAACTGGCTACAGTGTAGTTTGGTTAGAAGGTGGCGCTACAAGCTGTAATCTGCCAGAAAACAGAAGAAATTGAGGTTTCCAACCTGAAAAAAAGGCGTTTGTTTCGAGTTTAATGTTCTTTCACGTCGGCTCGTATTTGCCATGTTTCACAGAAAGGACACCAAATGTTTATTATCTATTTGAGAAAGGCGTCTCCATTACCCATAAAGCAGCCTTAGTACAACAACCTTTTACTTTCTCTAATGCGGCCGTTTTGTCTCACTTAACTTTCCTCTTCTCTCTCTCTTCTACAGCATTACTCGAACATTTGCATCAGGAAAGACGGAGAAGGGGATCTTTCAGGCTCTGAAGGATCTGGGCCTCCCCAGTGGAAAGGTCAGACCACGCTGGCTGGGTCAGATGGATCACGTGTGGCAGGACAGATTCCGTTTATGGCTTTCATGGTAACTTGTTTCTAATCCCTCCTGCAGAACGATGAGATCGAACCTTCAGATTTCACTTTTGACATATTCTACGCGCTCACACAGAAGATCTGCCCTCGTACCGACATAGAGGAACTCTTCAAGAACATGTGAGTCCTCCTTTCATGTAAAGCCTGCTCTTCTTTGTAGTTGTGACTGATTTTATACCTCAACATTAATACTGAAGGACAATCCTTCAAATGAACAACTTACCAGTAGCACCCTTGCATTGTTTGCCCCCGTGTTGTTAAATAGAGCGATGATGCTGTTGAAATGTTCCCGAGTGTGTGAGCGACTCCATCCTGTTGGAAGTAATGAGGACAAATGTTTCTGCGCCTGCTGCACTAACTGTGTCTGGACAGTCTAACCTGCTTCCACAGTTCAACATTAATTATGAGTGGTGATTAACATGTTATGACTAAACGTGTAACATTACGTATGATCTCCCCTTTTTTTAAAAACAAAGACTGCTTGCTAGTTCTGACTGACCGACTGTACGGATGACTGTGAGGATGTCCTATTTTTAAAGAAGCATAACATTTTGTTTTGTATTTTTTCCCCCCCTGAATAATTCCTTTGCAGCAATGGGAACAAAACTGATTATTTAACCGTAGACCAGTTAGTCAGCTTTCTGAATGAAGTAAGCTCTTTATCATTCATTAACTTCTCTGTGTTTTGCTTGCTCGCGCCCCCCCACCCCCCCCCCCCATCCTGCTCTGTGTAGAAGTTGCCCTCCAGCCCCGACTGGACATCAGCCCTCATTAAAAGTCCATTAATGAGTTGGACGACGTATTTAACCTCCAGTCAACCTGCAAGGGCAACTTCAACCAGCTCCCCTTACTCTGCACTCCCCACCCCTCATCCCGACGGGTTCTCCCTGCCGGCGGCTTGCCTCCTCGTGTCTTGATTGTTGTTGCCATGGCGACGGGAGGGGTAGAGGTTTCCATCCTGTTGCTTCCTCTGCCGTCTGTGTCTGTTTTCCTGTGGCCGTGCTCCTCCTCCTGTTTGTACGAACACCTGCCTGGTTCCCCGCTTCATGCCCGGTCCTGTTGCATCACGCTCTAGAACCCGCCAATGGAGCCCAAGCTTTGATTAGATCCATTTTCCAAGTGGCTTTGTGAGCATAATAATAATGCTGTTGTTGTTGTTGTTGCTGTGTGAAAGTAGAGCCTCGATCCTCTGCTGCACGTATAACTTCCTTTAAGCAAAACACTGCAGCTGTTAGTGTGGCTCACGGTTTCTTTTGAAAATACACTAATTACATTTTGTTTGTTAAACACAAATCCATTTAAGACCACGTATAATACCGTATTGATCCACTGGATATTGATAAAAATAAGGAAATGTGCACCTTGTCCCAACTCGTCCTGTGTGTGGATCGTTTAGATCCAGTTTGTTTGTAAATCCCTACATGTGTAGGCGATACATCTGTGGATGAATGTGTTTTGTGTTGCCCCCCCCAGCATCAGCGTGACCCGAGGTTAAACGAGATCCTGTTCCCCTTCTACGACCCCAAGAGAGCCATGCAGATCATCGACAAGTACGAGCGAGACGACGAGCTGAAGAAGAAAGGTAGGGAGGCGTGGAGGGCAGATGGGAGGCAGAATTTAAGGCTGTGCTGCCATCTGCATGTGAACCGTTGAAACTGCAGTTTGTTGCATCGGGTTATTGGAGTCGTACTCCGTCTCGTTTTCCCCGACACCATGAATAATTAACAAAGCCTTAATAAACACACGTCTCACCAGGCCAAAGCATTATCAAATGGTCTAACTACTAAAAGCTATTAAACTTCCTTTCAACACTAAAGCACCCTCACTCCAGATATCTGCTCATCAATCATCTACAGCCTGGAGCCTGGACATGCTGCAACTTCAGACCAATACAATTAGATTGCTAATGAAAGAGTTATTTTAATTATCATGTATAGCCGTTCAAATAATCAAAATTTAATGCGAGTTTCTTTAATAATTGATGAAAGCCATTCATGTTCGCCTCCTGGGTTGTTTAACTGTTAAGTCCATCAAGTGGAAAAGTGATAAATATCCACAATTTCTTTTAAGCTTTATTTTAATTCACAAATGCAAAATGATTTGGGCTCACATTCTAACCACCATGGATTAATCTTGCGTAATAAAGGAACATTGTGATTCACCCTCAGTCCTACGAACCTCCACCCACTCGCTCCTTCTCCCCCAGGTCACATGTCCAGCGACGGTTTCTGCCGGTACCTGATGTCAGACGAAAACGCTCCGGTGTTTTTAGACCGGCTGGAGTTGTACCAGGAGATGGACCAGCCGCTGGCCCACTACTTCATCAGCTCCTCCCACAACACGTACCTGACGGGGCGCCAGTTTGGAGGGAAGTCCTCGGTGGAGATGTACCGCCAGGTCCTGCTGTCTGGATGCAGGTGTGTTAAACACTTCCCATTTATGCAAACACACACACACACAAACGCGGTCTTATCCAGGTAGAAGCTTAGCTCTGACAGCTTATTATATCACGTGTCCATCATGAGTGGCTGCCTGCAGTGCTTCTACAGTTTGTGTGTGATCTGGTCAGATGTGTGGAGCTGGACTGCTGGGACGGGAAATCCGAGGACCAGGAGCCCATTATCACTCATGGCAAGGCCATGTGCACAGACATCCTGTTCAAGGTGAGGACACACACAGTGATACAGGACTTCTGGCTGTTTTGGTGTTATAGCATAAGGAATGTCTGCCCCCTGGTGTTGAGAGTATAGTATTGCATATAACACACTTTCTTCCTGCTTCCAACAGGATGTTATCCAAGCCATCAAGGAGACGGCTTTTGTGACCTCAGACTTACCCGTTATTTTGTCCTTTGAAAACCATTGCAGGTAACTAGTAATAACCACAGGTGTACACATTTCTTATACAGTACTTGGACCCAATGCATTGTGGTTGTGTGTGCGTATGTATCACCAGTAAACCACAGCAGTACAAGATGGCCAAGTATTGTGAGGAGCTCTTCGGTGAGTTCCTCCTCAAACAGCCTCTGGAAAACTACCCGGTAAATACTCTCCTGTTCAAGTCTCTCAGAGTTGATTGGGATGATAATCCTCTATATGTATAAATATTTAAATGATTATGTTGTGTTTGACAGATTGAGTCAGGACGCCCCTTACCTTCTCCCGGCGACCTCAAACGTAAAATCCTCATCAAAAACAAACGTTTGAAACCCGAAGTGGAACAGAGTACGTTGAACAACTCACCGTGTTGACGTATTACATCGCTGCTGTTAAATGGTTTAATGGTTTAATGTGTGTGTGTGTGTGTGTGTGTGTGTGTGTCCTACAGAGCAGCTAGAGGCCTTTAAGAAACACATGGAGGCCGGAGAGACCAACACCCCCGCCATCATCATGGGGGAGGAGAACGAAGAGGACACGGAGAACGGTCAGCTTAACGATGTTTATATGAAGGAGAGGGCGTTTTCATGCTCATGCACACGTACACCACATCTTATCAGCCATCTTCTAAACAATCCCGTTTCATGGGAAAACTCATGTTAATGGCTTTTAATTAGTGGATTTCATGACGATCACAATGTTTAGAAGATTGCTTCGTGTCACAGCTGGTTAAGAAACAGACCGAGTCATGCAAAAGAGAATATTTGTGCTCCAAATATTAATGTCAGTGTGTGTGTTTGTTTATGTAAGGTGTAGTAGAAAAGGAGTCCGAGGACAAGGACTTGAATTCAGAGGCCCCCAGCACCCTGTCAGAGGCCACCGCTGAGAAAGAGGCCAACAACGTTTCCCAGAGCAACGCAGTCGGCTCCACCAAAGAGGAAGAACGCAGCAACAGTATCAAGAAGGTGAGGTTTGGAGTCCCAATGAGGCTCAGATTAACTATTTACATCCCCATAAACCAATAACGACTTAGCAGACGTGGGATATAGAAATGTTCATCAGCAGTCTAAGTGGTTGCTCCCTTCAGTAAAATCATATAAAGTCCCATATTGGGGGGAAAAGCTAATACGTTTGGTAAATGCAGAATTCATACAGTATGTTTTCAAAATTAAAAACATACAAGATGAAGGTTTGAATCCTAAGGACAAACTTTCTCACCTAGAAAATCTTCATTCAGAAGATCATGTAAAGTGATGTACATTCGGTTTAAAATGCCTTATTGGCATTAATGTAACATACTGCCTTCTGTTGTAAAGTGCTTAATGGACTAAAATAAGAAAGCATCCTTCCTTAAATGAGTCCATTATTTAAGAACAAAGTACAGAGATGTATGTTGAGTTGTTTGTGTGTTTTATCCGTCCGTCCAGGTGCCTGATGATGAAGTGACCGAGATGTCTGAAGCAACAGACGCCACAGATATCTCCGAAGCATCGGACCAAGACAATAACAAGAAGGCGAGCACACAACTAACTGCCACTGCATGTTTCCCACTCTCTCATCTCTCAGTAAAAACCCCTTATGTCATGGCCGTATGCTTGTACGTGTGCAGGGCGTGGAGGAGGCGGAGGACTCTGAAGAAGCTCTGATAGCTCAGTACACCTACGTCGGCGCCACCACCAACATCCACCCGTGGCTCTCGGCCATGGTCAACTACGCACAGCCCATCAAGTTCCAGAGTTTCGATGTGGCCGAGGGTGAGCGCCGACTTCCTCCTCGTGTGTTTCTTACCGTTTGTCCTGCTTCTGTTCGACATCTTTGTAGAGTTTCATCATGCGTGTTCTCCGTCTTTCAGAAAGGAACATCCACCATAACATGTCGTCTTTCAACGAGTCCGTCGGCCTGGGCTACCTGAAGACCAACGCCATAGAGTTCGTCAAGTATCCTTTGGGCTTCAAGTTAAAGCTGCGCTGCATTTATCTGATCAACAGCGTTCTAATACACTTAGAGTTTGAACTTAATAGCTCGAGGTCGCCGAAGTAGAGGCTGAATGACGGGTCAGATCCGATGTGTTTTTCTTAAGCCACATGTGTTTACACTTAGTGCTCAGAAAAGATGCCTCTAGGGACCAGTGTGCCTTTTGGACTGTGTGACTTGGCCTGACACACACACACACACACACACACACACACACACACACACACACACACACACACACACACACACACACACACAAGCTTTGACCCCCTCACTCCGTCCAAAGGGACTGCTTGACCCAAGCTGTTCACACTAAAAATAGTCCTGCAGTCTGTTTGGCACACAGACGCTCAATTCATACACACACATGCGTTGCTTCTCTCTTGTGTGTAAAAAAAAAAAGAAAAAATCTAAATTCCTGAGCGTCAGTGCAGCTACAACAAGCGTCAGATGAGCCGTATCTACCCCAAAGGGGGCCGGGTGGACTCCAGTAATTACATGCCTCAGATCTTCTGGAACGCAGGCTGCCAGATGGTCTCACTCAACTTCCAGACCCCAGGTACCACAGCACACAACACGGGACCTTTGACCCCGCACACGCCCATATCAAGTACTCCACATATCAGGAGCCGAGCGCATGTATACGAGCACGAACCTTTCTGATCTAAGAAAGTAAACTCTGACCTCGCATGTTCATGCGTCACACTGACAGCATCTCCTGCTACTAATCACTCCTCCCAATCACACGCCAAGAATAACGGGGACATTTGGACTTAATGAAGGTCCAGTTTGGTTTGAAATGTTAATTTCACCCCAAAAAACCCCAACACATTTTCTCACTTTGTGCTCATGATATCCAGCCATGCTGATGGCTTTGATTAGCTCAAGGTTTTCAGATATTTGTTTGTGCAGAGAAAAAAAAAATCCTCTTCTTTGAATAAAAGTGTTTGAGTCTGTGAAGAATTATTGTCTTAAAGCAAATAAGAAGAAACCATAGTACCATTTCTGGCCACAGTGCTTGCTTTATTAAAAAACAATGTTCACTATAAACAAGATCAGGGAAATTAAGAATTCACCGTATTTGTGACATAAAAATAAATCTGTCACATGCCGGCAAACACACACACACACACACACACACACACACACCTGTGGAGACGTTGAAAACGTAGTTCCTGGTCTTTGCGAATGGTTCACATGTTAACTGCAGCATCAGGTTGTGTATGCATGAACCAGAGCGGGACGCACACGCTTTCATACGCTGCTGCTGACCCACACACACCTATACAGTGAGCGACGCCTGTTGGGGAAACAGCTGCTGCCCCATGGCCAGAGGCAAACGGGGGCTCGCACCATATGGCCTGCTGGGAGCAGAGCATGTGTGAGCCTCGAGGGGGGGTCACACATGAGCTGGAGCTTCTGTGATGGAGGCAGAGGGAAGGAAAGGAGGGATTTCAGGAAAACAAAAAGACACTGATGCAAATGGACTTGTTTGAGCATTTGTTTGTATGAGAGCCTGATATTGTGATATTCCCTCCTCCTCTCAGATCTGGCCATGCAGTTGAACCAGGGGAAGTTTGAGTACAACGGCTCCTGCGGGTGAGAACGGCTCCTCACTTCAGTCCTTGTCGCTCCATCCCATCCCTCCCATCTCCTCCCTTCTCCGAAGCTCATCAGTTAAAGCTTGTCACATCTCATTAGTGGTTGCCAGCGGCGACCGTAGCCACAGTCTGCCGTGAGAGCCAATGAGTGCTTTGGGGGGGAGCGGGGCTCCTCGTAACCCGCCTCCGAGGCTCTCCGCAGTCATCCATCTCTTCCTTCCTCAGTCCCATGGCTCTAATGCCGTCCCCGAGGGCAGAGATTTCACTGCTAATGCTGGGAATCTCATATGTGGGAAGATCAGGGCTTCTGCAGAAACCCATCAGTACTAATGCCACTCCGCTGGGCCGCGGGTTAACACACACACACACACACACACACACACACACACACACACACACACACACACACTCCCACACTCAGAGGCTTCGTACCTCCTCATGCTGTGCAATCCAAATCCTGATTGATTTGTTTGAGCTTTATTGAAACTAAAACACTTTCTAACCATTATTCTATTTTCTTGTTAAGATTATGTATTTTACATGAGTGTGTGTGTGTGTGTGTGTGTGTGTGTGTGTGTGTGTGTGTCAGGTACCTGCTGAAGCCAGACTTCATGCGGCGGTCCGACAGGATGTTTGATCCTTTCTCAGAGACGCCGGTGGACGGAGTCATCGCTGCAACCTGCAGTGTACAGGTCAGATTACAGTATTTTAGCATAAAGCTTTTATCCATGAAGAAATAAATTCATATGTATACAGTGGTTAGTTCCAGATGTGGTGTTCTCAGGGTGGAGGAGCTGTTATCTTATTACCTCACACCTGCTGCATTAAGATCCAACTGAAGTGAATCATTACCGTGAAATCTACCTTCAAACACGCTGTCCTCCTCCTACTTTCAGGTGTTCTCTGGACAGTTCCTGTCAGACAAGAAGATCGGCACCTACGTCGAGGTGGACATGTACGGACTGCCGACGGACACCATCCGCAAGGAGTTCCGCACGCGTATGGTGATGAACAACGGACTGAACCCGGCCTACAACGAGGAGCCCTTCGTCTTCAGAAAGGTAGCGAGGAGGACGAGGAAAGGAGGGAGCAGAGGAGGTGGAGGCTCCTTCTGTCCTTACAGCGGGGAAAGAAACATATAAGATGGGAGTACGAGCAAGAGTACAGATAGGAGAGGAAGACGGGGAAAGTAGAGTGATGACTCCAACGGAGATTTAAAAAAGAAAAAGAAACTGAGGGAGTGATTTGGGATCGTCTTGCAAAATCAGAGAGGAGGAAGAACTAGGCAGCTACCTTCTCCTCCCTTTCTGCAAACCAAAGGACAGCAGGAAGAAAGGGACAACATAAACAATTAGGGATGAAGGAGGAGAAAAGGGGGGAAAGGAAGAGAGAGAGATTGGAGATGTAGAGAGCGAAAGAGAGAGAAACGTGAGTGTAATAGTGCTGCTCTCAGCAGAATGAGGAGTCTCTCAGCCATGACTGTGACTCCAGTTTCCTAACACACACCATCAATCACAGCCTGCCGCAGTGCTGCTCCGCTCACACACACACACACACACACACACACACACACACACACACTCTTACACAGTGCTATCAGAGGGGCATCATGAGCAGAGCGGCTGGCGATTCTCGTTCCTCTCATCTACAAACACACAAATGCCCTCCAACACTGCCACACCTTTTTGCATGCGTGCCGTCACAGCACTGTCAAGATGACTCAGAGCGAACAACACACACACCAGCACAGCGCTCACACCATCAGCGAGGCTCGGTCTGCGTTAGCACACACACACACACACACACACACACACAAGCAGGCGCTTCCAGCCATTCATCTCTAGGGAGTATTCTTTAGTCTTATCTCGTACCTTCCTCCAGGTATTAATCATCTCCTCCCCGCTCACTTATCTCCTCACACAAGGCCAGTTAAGAGTGTGTTTTTTTTTTCAAGGGTGTGCACACAAGTTACACACATGCACATACACACGATGTGTACTAGCTGTGGATAGTGTCAGTATTCAGATATGCAGTGTGTTACTGTGACCGTCCCCTGATAGTGTCCCCTGCAGTTTCATCCTTGACCTTCTGATGCTGTTTCTGCTTTAGCTTGAAGAGCTGCAATGGCTGCAAAGTACTTTGCTGTTTACCTATTTTCAAACCAGAATAAGTTACTGCAGGTAGATTTCCCACAGGGCTGAGCCCGACTCCTAAATGTTACTTTTTGTCCTTACCTCCCCTGTTTCTCCAACCCATCTTTTTTTTTTCCTTTGTATCCCTCCTCCTCCGTTCCCTCCCTCGTAGGTGATCTTACCAGATCTGGCAGTACTGCGCATCGCCGTCTACGACGACAACAACAAGCTGATTGGCCAGCGCATCCTGCCTCTGGACGGCCTGCAGGCCGGCTACCGTCACATCTCGCTGAGGAACGAGGGCAACAAGCCCCTGTCGTTGCCCACCATCTTCTGCCAAATCATCCTCAAGACCTACGTGCCAGACGGCTTCGGAGGTGAGAACCGCAAAACTTAACGGTGTATTGCTGTATTTTCTTCCATGCGTAAATGTAGAAATATGTGCTGCGTTTATTCCAAGCTGATAAAGTTGTTTCTGTAGCCTGTAGGGAAGGAAGCATCTCTCTCTCTCCCTCTGCAGTAATGGATGGTTTAAACAGGCAGCATACAGATGAGCAGGACAATTGCAGTTGTCATTAAATAAAGCCAAGGGGCTTGTGCTGAGCAACCATTAGCTTCCTTCCATACGATCTGCTGCCAGAATAACCAGACACACAGAGCACTGTACCAGGAGCTCAAACGTGTCTTATTTAAAGAAGTTTGATCCCCAGTCTGGAAGGAGACGAGGAGAGCTTTTGTGATGGTTCTGGACATTAAATAACATGCTACCTTTCTTACTACAACGTCATGTTTGGTTACAATAAACCAGAGAGGAGTGAATTCTCTCAGGTTTCCTCATTCTCATAATCATTTTGGTAAGCTTGAAATTGAAGGTAGTTTTGAGTGTGTCGTCATGGATTTCTGAACAATCCTTCAACCCAGTAATTCATCAATGAATCTTTTCTATTCCCGAGACTCGACCAACAAACGTTTCTGTGTGTTTCAGCGATTGTGGACGCCCTATCGGACCCAAAGAAGTTCTTGACCATAGCAGAAAAAAGAGCTGACCAGATGAAGGCTTTGGGGATTGACACGGTACACATGACACACACACACACACACACACCTGATCCTTACAATAAGAAGTGTCTCTTACCAACTGAATGGATGGTTTTGTTCTGTAGAACGACATAGCAGACGTTCCCAGTGGAAGCTCGAAGAACGACAAGAAGGGAAAGGGAAAAGGAGACACGGTGAAGACCAGCGTGACGCCCCAGACCAGCTCAGACATGGCCCAGACCTCCAACTCCGCCCAAAACAACTCCGCAGAAACCAGGAAGGGTACGACTCGAAGCGTAGACATTTTAAACACTATGAAGACTATGTGGACACCGGGTAAAACTCCATGTTTTCCTGCTGTTTCAGATACTGCACTCGTGCCTAACGTCAGCATCGACGACTTAAAGCAAATGAAGGTCTGTAAACAAACTCACTACTCTTAACACAGCTTATGAGAGAAGTAATATAATAGTTATAATGCAAAGAAAATAAACGGTCAAGTTACGATCCCTTTTGACTAAATTTCCCTGAAAAAGGATGTGATGTCATATTTCTGATGCAGGTGATAAATATGAACTTGTTAAACACCGGAAATTATAATTCACATTTTTTTTTATTCAATAGAGGTTTGTATGACAGGATTGTCAAACGGTAAAAATTAAACTACTGTATTCACCCTTTTGTACCAATAATGATCTCATAATAACCTCAAAAATACCATAACTACTGTAATATTTCCATGCTACTAGAAGATGCTGACACCCAGCTGGAAGATGTTGTGCACAGGATTAATGAACACACTTCTCTCCCACTGCAGACGTACCTGAAACTGATTAAAAAGCAACAGAAGGAGCTCAACACTTTAAAGAAGAAGCAGTCGAAGGTGGGTGACGGTGTCTGATGGTGTTGGGCTGAGAGGACGGTGATTGAGGCTCCTTTCATCTCACTGTCCACTGCTTCATCGCTCCTTTGTCATGTTAGAAATTAGACTTGCTAAAGTTGTTTTTCCTTTGACCAGAGGTCACCATGGAGACCGTGGTGGGGGATGACTCATTAATTATCATAGTATTAAGTCCTATTACATAACCCATGTATAATGGTGCCATTTGTTGACTGAATAAAGCTCATTATTGGATGAAGACAACAACAACTTAGCAATATTCTTATAATAATCAGATTTATGTGTTTGCAGCTGCATGATACACGTTTCAGGCTCAGTTCAAAGTATCTGCTCGTGGTTTTGGTAAAGTTAACAGCATTTCTGCTTTATGATTCTATTTTTCCAATAGGATCAAAACACAATGCAGAAAGCCCACTGCACCCAGGTGGACAAGCTGGTGTCTCAGCATGACAAGGAGAAGACGATGCTGGAGAAACTACTAGAGAAGGCCATCAAGAAAAGAGGGTAAATGGAAAAACGTATACAATATAAAAGTAGTCAGTATACAGTATGCAATGCAGTATTATGTCATATTACAGAATATATAAAAAGTTATTTTAAAAAGTCAGTGTACTATGTCATGAAAAAGTCAAAGTATAGGATTTCATGAAAAGTCATAAATGCCATTGGAGGAAAAAAAGGTTTAGAATGTCATATTATAGAATGTTTATCACAAAAAAGTCATAATAAGTTGTGTCAAAAGTAATATATATAGTATATCATGAACATTTTTAGTTTTTTTAAGTCATGTGAAGGTAAAGTGTGTCATCTAAAAAGTAATGGTATATAATTAAAAAGTCCCCAAAAATGTAAAAAAAAAAAAAAAAAAACGAGTGTCATACACATCAGAAAGGTTTATGTGAGAAGCTGAGGCTTTAAGACCATCACTTTTATATAAAACACCACATTGTTGTGTCTCGTTGATCACAAAGGATCTAACATGCTTTCCCTCACAGAGACAACAACTGCCAGGAGCTGAAGAAAGAGACCGAGGATAAGATCCAAACCCTGATGGCCGATCACAAAGTCAAGGTAACACAAAAGAAACGCCGTGAAGTCACTATGTGTGAGTGAGGCGAGCCCTCGGCCTGACCGCGGCTCGTGTGCAGGTGAAGGAGATCACAGCGCAGCACACCAAGGAGTGGTCGGAGCTGATCAGCAGCCACAGCAGCGAGGAGCAGGCCATGAAGGACGGCCACGTCACGCAGCAGTGTGAACACCTGAGGAAGCTGCTGACCTCCGTCCAGGAGCAGCAGACGCTGCAGCTCAAACTCATCCACGAACGGTGGGAGGCTCTCACCACACACACACACACACACACACACACACACACACACACACACACACACACACACACATCACATCCAGCTGATGTGGCTTCCTGTTGCTCTGTTTCAGACAGAGCAAAGAGATGCGTGCCAACCAGGCCAAAATGTCCATGGAGAACAGCAAAGCCATCAGCCAGGACAAGTCCATCAAAAACAAGGCGGAGAGAGAGAGGTGGGTCACATGATCAGTCACATGGTGATAGGCTTGGCTGTGGAAGTGTTGTGATTGTCCTCTCTGTGCCGTTCAGGAGAGTACGAGAGTTAAACAGCAGCAACACCAAGAAGTTCCTGGATGAGAGGAAGAGGGTAGGTTGGGTTTAAGAAACATAGAATTCTCCTATTTTAATGCAGAAGTCTAGTTCTAGTTCCGCTTCCATAGTCAAATATAATCTTACAATGACCTCAAATACTAAATCACCGGTCTAGAATGATACAGAAATGATCAGACAATAATACAAGTGTGATTGATCTCATGGAGAAATCCTCCAAACATTTAGATTTTGACGTTGCAGGATTAATTAACACTACGTGACAGAACCTCACACTGAAGGTGTGTGGAGATAACATCTGGGAAAACAACACAGCACCGTCTCTTGTTTGTCTCTTGTTTTGATTTTGTAGTAAAAACAACAACTAAAGTCCAGGCAAACATTAGCAGGCGATCTTTGACTGTGGATCAGTTCATTCAAGTGATTATTTCTGGTAGTAATAACTGAATGGTGTGTCTGCAGCTGGCCATGAAGCATCAGAAGGAGATGGAGCAGCTAAAGAAAAACCAGAGAGAACAGTTGGAGAAACTGGAGAAGTTCAACGAGCAGGTACGACAAATAAAGGAACCCTGAACCTTACGGGCAAAGGTCGACCATTAAGTGCAGCTTTGAGAAGAAACGACTAAAGATAACTAAGTTAAAAATGTCCAGCTTCATGCATGAACTAGAACATCTCTCAGTTTTGCTCCACTTGCTTTTTAAGTGTAAATTAACCTCCTGGCTGGAGACCAGTGCAGCTCTCTGCTCGGTTTACTTCCCGGGATAGTTGATGCACTTTTTGAAAGTCTCAATGCCCAGACTTTCATCATACAGTACTTTGTATCACGTGAAGTTCTAATATCTCCATTTTTCTGTTTTTATTTTGCCATCTGCCACACTCCATGGCTTTTCTTCCACGTATTCATTTGTCTTTAATATGATTTGCTTCTTCCCGGCACAGCTTTTGAAATCACACCATGCAAACAAACAGGTTCAAGGTAGGCATCTCCATCTCCCTCATCTCTGCCTCTGATACCTCGTTTCTGTCACTTAGTGATCATCGGCCCTTCCATCCCTCTTTATCCTCCGCGTTATACTCTGCATTCCCTCGCTATTTAAATATCCACCATGAAGTGAATCACCACGTACGTGACAGGTCCGCCTCTGAAGAGATTGTGAGATTAAAAAGGGGGGTAAAAAAAACAACACAGTGATTCATTTCCACGTATTATCCCATCCCCACATTTGTAGTCTGCAGCTCTCCGGGTGTCAGCCGTGCCAACGAGCAGCTCCAGTCATTTATCACCATGACTCACCAGCTATTACTAAGCAAAAGCAGCCGGCTCCCCCCCCCCCCCACTGGGCCTTCACTCCGGCTCATGATCATTCGCTCTCACACAGTATGTGACGGCGTCCCACTGCAGACATTTTGAGGCAGCCGGTTCACGTCGCCGCCTCCTAAGCAGGTGGTTTGTATAACCTGCAAACGTATGCAAGGAAATGCCCCGATACAAAGGTTAAATATGTGACTGAATAGCAAGATCATAACAGGAAGTTCTGTTTGAGAACAATATATTTGGACATCTGTGCGTCTGTCTGACTGTGTGTCTCCTTTAAGGCCAAGGACATGCAGCAGATGGTGAAGTTGGAGGAGGAGATGGACCGCAGACCTGCCACGGTGGTGTGAGCGACTGAGACACACACACACACACACAAATAAACACACACACACACACACACACACAGATGCAGAAACACCCCACCACTGATAGCCCTCTACAACCCACACACATGAACCCTGCCTACGTCACCATCTCTGGACTTCACCCTCATGCTCACCAACAAAACCCCGTCGTCCTCTTCCACCACTCTGGTTTCTGCACCCCCACCCCCACCCACCCCCCCACCACTGAGCCACTGGTGCTTATCACTGTTTAGGGGGTTTAACCACTTATCAAGAGATGATGTAGACCAACATTTTCCATCACCTTCAACGTTCCCTACATCTCCACGGGAAACACAAGCTGCAGCTATTGGTGGTGTCTCACACTCTCTCTCACACACACACACCTACACCTACACACACACACAGTCACCGGAGGTGGATATCCGTTTCCCCTTCTGACTGTTTTTTTTTGTTTTTTTGGTCTTTCTTTAAAAACCGGTACCCGATTAACGCTCCAGAAACGGTGTGGACGAGGGGAGAAGGATACGTATAAGATTTAATGTCATGTCAGCACAAACGAATAAAAAAAAAAAACACTGTATGCTACACACCAGTCCTGTCCTGAGCACTTTGTATGTGATAGGCCATCGTAACAATGTGGAATATGTAGCAGTGCACTACTGTAGGTTTTCTGTATTTCAGTAAGAATGTATTAAAAAAATAATCACTGTATGAAGGAGTGGCCACGCCCCTCTGTCACATATACCCACAATGCAAGTTGTGTGACTTCACCAAGATGTTTTGTTTGTTAACAATGTTGCAGCCGACTATAAAAAGGCTCATTATCCTGCTGAGTCAGAAGACTATTAAGGGAACACGGTGGATATGTGTTTACTTTAATTGCAGCTGACTTCCCAGTCAAATTTAGTTTTAAGTCCTAGGAAGTACCCAAGAGATTGTGGAACCGCTGAGCTAAACCTTTGAAGATTACGTGATAAAATTATTATTATTATTTTTTTTTAACAATCACACGTTTACGACTGCAAATCTAATTTTACACTCCTAATTTTGGGCTCAAAATCATGTATACTATGCAAAAATAAACAAACACATGATTCTCTCAAAGTTTAAGGTGTACAAAAAAACCCAAAGTAATTGTTGATCACTAAAAACCAAGGCAGTGATATAAGAACACCTAATTGAAAATATAATAAAGGTATGCTAATAATTGAATTAAGGAGTTTTGCACTTGAAACACTCGTGTCAAATCTGTAACACATTGTGTTATTTGCTCATCACCGACAGGCAAGAACTCAAGTCAAAGAATCCCGCTCATTAAAGGCATTGTCGAGGTGAAGTGCTCCCTTAATAGCTTCTTGACGGCACGTTAGCAACCTCGGCTTGTAATCCTCATTGTTTCCCTGCTCGCCTTCGGTCGGGGGATACGAGACTGAATAATTCTAACAGATTTGTAACAAAGCCTGTGACATGGCTGCCACACACACTTTCCACGCCAGGGATTCCAGACGAGGCCTGTTAGCCCTCCGGTTCCCAAACAGGATTACTTTTTCAACGGGACCACAGTCGGGTTACAAAGCACTATTGTCTGCAGCCCTGGTGGACCAAAAAAGCCACGTTAGAGAAGGAACTGTATCGTGAAGAAGTACTATTATGAAGTAATCCTGTGGGCACTGTAGTATTTGTGCACATGATCATGCCAGGCGATCACATTGCATGACACGACTAACAAAGAACGACCAAAAGTACTAATGATATGAAAACACACAAAAAAACATGGGGTAAAAGCACCTCTGGGTATTTTGGCCTTGTTAAAGATTTGTTTCTGTATTATTCTGCTGTAACACGTAAAGGGTAGACGGGATGTTCTTGTATATACTGGAATGTATGTAGTACTTTTGTTTTTGTCATACAAGGGCTCAGGGGATAGAGTGGGTCTGTTGGATGTTGGGGGAAAGACATTTATCAACCACTGGGTTTTCTTTTGTTCTTTTTGTCTCCGTTTTCCTGTCTGCCCTGAATGCACCACACAACACAGTATAAAGCTCTCACCACATATCTAGTGCAGAGATAAATGAGTAAAAAGTGCTTTTAAATTTTATTCCATCGCTTTCAAATGTGCCACTCAATGTCTGTTAGGATGGTAAAATTATTTTATGAATGATAAAATGCCAAATTAAGGGGTTATTTATATGAAGATATATATAAATAAATGAATATATATATATATTATATATATTAGATATGTGTAGTTTAAGATTATTATGTTTGTTAGAGGCTTTTTTGCACTAGTTGAATGTTTCTGTTGTGTGATTACATGTAACCTTTGTCTCTCTAGTTTGTCAAAAAAGCCGATTATTTTTGCAGAGCAAGTCACCGATTTGATTTCCTCAGTTTCTACTGTATCTCCTCTTTGTTTTCTATTTGAACTGTAGCTTGTCAACAAACCATTGTGTGCGTGTTTTTGTATTTATATTGTATTGTTGAACTTAAAGCAATGAAAATACTGTTGTTATCCAGCTCCTTTAATACTGTTTTATAGTATGTGTACCAATAAATCCAGGTGTAAAATGGGACATAACCATGTGTGTGAGTCTGTTTTTTTCATTGACTTGTCCAGGTGGGTTTTTATTTTATGTTAGTGGTATATAGGAAATTAAGTGTGGCATTTCGTGGTAGCAGGAAAATGTAAATGTCATTGTAAATATGTAATAAGAATACCATAGTATGTCATAAAGTTATTAAAAAGTCATAGTTTAGTATGTCGAAAAAAAGTCACTTTAGTATGTCGGGAAAAAAAGTCATGAAAAAGTCATAGTATTGACCCTGACACTTCACCATGACCCTTCACCATGACACAAAAAAGTCATAGTTTAGTATGTTGAAAAAAATTAATAGTTTAGTATGTAGAAAAAAAAGTCATGAAAAAAGTGGTCTGTCGAAAAAAAAAGTCATGAAAAAATTCATAGTTTAGTATGTAGAAAAAAAGTCATGAAAAAAGTCGGTATAGTATGTAGAAAAAAGTCAGTGTAGTATGTCGAAAAAAATTCATAGTTTAGTATGTCGAAAAAAATTCATAGTTTAGTATGTCGAAAAAAATTCATAGTTTAGTATGTAGATAAAAATTCAGTTTAGTATGTAGAAAAAAAGTCATGAAAAAAGTCGGTATAGTATGTCGAAAAAAGTCATAGTTTAGTATGTCGAAAAAAGTCATAGTTTAGTATGTCGAAAAAAGTCATAGTTTAGTATGTAGAAAAAAGTCATAGTTTAGTATGTCGAAAAAAAGTAATGAAAAAAGTCGGTATAGTATGTCGAAAAAAGTCATAGTTTAGTATGTCGAAAAAAGTCATAGTGTAGTATGTCGAAAAAAGTCAGTTTAGTATGACGAAAAAAATCATGAAAAAAGTCGGTATAGTATGTCGAAAAAAGTCATAGTTTAGTATGTCGAAAAAAGTCATAGTTTAGTATGTCGAAAAAAGTCAGTGTAGTATGTCGAAAAAAGTCAGTTTAGTATGACGAAAAAAATAATGAAAAAAGTCGGTATAGTATGTCGAAAAAAGTCATAGTTTAGTATGTCGAAAAAAGTCAGTGTAGTATGTCGAAAAAAGTCAGTTTAGTATGACGAAAAAAATAATGAAAAAAGTCGGTATAGTATGTCGAAAAAAGTCATAGTTTAGTTCGTCGAAAAAAGTCATAGTTTAGTATGTAGAAAAAAAGTCATGAAAAAAGTCGGTATAGTATGTCGAAAAAAGTCATAGTTTAGTATGTAGAAAAAAATTCATAGTTTAGTATGTAGAAAAAAAGTCATGAAAAAAGTCGTCTGTCCAAAAAAAAGTCATGAAAAAAGTCATAGTTTAGTATGTAGAAAAAAATTCATAGTTTAGTATGTAGAAAAAAATTCAGTTTAGTATGTAGAAAAAAATTCATAGTTTAGTATGTAGAAAAAAAGTAATGAAAAAAGTCGGTATAGTATGTCGAAAAAAGTCATAGTTTAGTATGTCGAAAAAAGTCATAGTTTAGTATGTTGAAAAAAATTCATAGTTTAGTATGTAGAAAAAAATTCATAGTTTAGTATGTAGAAAAAAAGTCATGAAAAAAGTCGTCTGTCCAAAAAAAAGTCATGAAAAAAGTCATAGTTTAGTATGTAGAAAAAAATTAAGTTTAGTATGTAGAAAAAAATTCATAGTTTAGTATGTAGAAAAAAAGTAATGAAAAAAGTCGGTATAGTATGTCGAAAAAAGTCATAGTTTAGTATGTCGAAAAAAATTCATAGTTTAGTATGTCGAAAAAAATTCATAGTTTAGTATGTAGAAAAAAAGTCATGAAAAAAGTTGGTATAGTATGTCGAAAAAAGTCAGTGTAGTATGTCGAAAAAAATCATAGTTTAGTATGTCGAAAAAAGTAATAGTTGAGTATGTCGAAAAAAATTCATAGTTTAGTATGTCGAAAAAAAGTCATGAAAAAAGTCGTCTGTCGGAAAAAAAAGTCATGAAAAAGTCGTCTGTCGAATAAAAGTCATAGTATCGACCCTGACACTTCACCATCACCATGACCAATGACACTTCACCCTCATACTTCACCATGACACTTCACCCTCATACTTCACCATCACCATGACCAATGACACTTCACCCTCATACTTCACCATGACACTTCACCCTCATACTTCACCATCACCATGACCAATGACACTTCACCCTCATACTTCACCATGACACTTCACCCTCATACTTCACCATCACCATGACCAATGACACTTCACCCTCATACTTCACCATGACACTTCACCCTCATACTTCACCATCACCATGACCAATGACACTTCACCCTCATACTTCACCATGACACTTCACCCTCATACTTCACCATCACCATGACCAATGACACTTCACCCTCATACTTCACCATGACACTTCACCCTCATACTTCACCATCACCATGACCAATGACACTTCACCCTCATACTTCACCATGACACTTCACCCTCATACTTCACCATCACCATGACCAATGACACTTCACCCTCATACTTCACCATGACACTTCACCCTCATACTTCACCATCACCATGACCAATGACACTTCACCCTCATACTTCACCATGACACTTCACCCTCATACTTCACCATCACCATGACCAATGACACTTCACCCTCATACTTCACCATGACACTTCACCCTCATACTTCACCATCACCATGACCAATGACACTTCACCCTCATACTTCACCATGACACTTCACCCTCATACTTCACCATCACCATGACCAATGACACTTCACCCTCATACTTCACCATGACACTTCACCCTCATACTTCACCATCACCATGACCAATGACACTTCACCCTCATACTTCACCATGACACTTCACCCTCATACTTCACCATCACCATGACCAATGACACTTCACCCTCATACTTCACCATGACACTTCACCCTCATACTTCACCATCACCATGACACTTCACCATCACCATGACCAATGACACATCACCATGACACTTCACCCTTATACTTCACCATGACTCTTCACCATGTCACTTCACCATGACACTTCACCATCACCATGACACTTCACCATCACACTTTACCATCACACTTCACCATCACCATGACCATCACACTTCACCATGTCACTTCACCATCACACTTCACCATGACACTTCACCATCCCCATGACCAATTACACATCACCATGACACTTCACCATGACACCTCACCCTCACACTTCACCATCACCATGACACTTCACCATGTCACTTCACCATCACCATGACCCTTCACCCTCACACTTCACCATGACACGTCACCCTCACACTTCACCATCACCATGACACTTCACCATGTCACTTCACCATTATCATGACACTTCACCCTCACACTTCACCATGACATTTCACCATGACACCTCACCCTCACACTCACACTTCACCATCACACCTCACCCTCACACTTCACCATCACCATGACACCTCACCCTCACCATGACCATGACACTTCACCATGTCACTTCACCATCACCATGACACTTCACCCTCACACCTCACCCCCACACTTCACCATCACCATGACACCTCACCCTCACCATGACCATGACACTTCACCATGTCACTTCACCATCACCATGACACTTCACCCTCACACCTCACCCCCACACTTCACCATCACCATGACACTTCACCATGTCACTTCACCATCACCCTCACCATGACACCTCACCATGACACATCAACACTTCATGCAAAATCAGAAAAGTTATTAATTATTACTGTAGGTTTTCTGAATTTCAGTTGGATTGTATTTGAATAAATAAATCACAGTATGAAGGCGTGGCTAACCCCATAGCTCAACGCAATGAAAATATGGTTGTTATCCAGCTCCTGTTTTATATAATATATACCACTAATAGACACAAACATAACCCGTTTGAAATGTCCATTTATTTAATTTGAGATAATCATGAGATAAACTTGAATAATAAATGAACAGACAAAATATAGTTTTAACCACAATATTCAAAGTGCTTAAAGGGCTTCTTGTACCTGAGCAGCACCAATGATGTTTCTATGACTCACAGCGGGAGTGCACACACACACACACACACACACACACACACACACACACACACACACACACACACACACACACACACACACACACACACACACACACACACACACGTATTCCCCAAACAATGGCCGCTGCCGTCTAATCACAGTCAACAAGTGCAGCGCTGGAGCTCCTAATTGTCATTATGGGACGTATTTCCATCAGAAAAGACGAACAAAGCGCGGTCATGATGTTGGCGTTGCCCGGCAACCCGCTGGCCTCCCCCGTCACTATAAAAACAGGGGTGAAGGGTTTGTTGTGTCAGTGGTCTCCGAACCGGCTCCATCATTCTAGAAAGATGCCAATCCTCCGATAAGGGTTCAGAATGATGCTCAAAGCTCCGGGGAAGTCGAAGTCCGACGGGCGAACCGGCACTCAGATCCTCCTGGAGGCGATGTCCAAGGACAAAGTCCACCTGGCCCGGTTCGTTCTGGACGCGCTGGATGGGGGAATAGTGGACTCTCGGACAGAGGGTGCGCAGACCCCCCTCATCTCCTCCGTCCTGCTGCCCGACACGAAGACTCGGTGCAAGTTCGTGGAGCTCCTGCTGCAGAGGGGGGCCAACGTGAACTGCCGGGACGGCAACGGGCGCACCGCGCTCAGTCACGCGTGTGAGAAAGGCTGCGTGGACGCCGTGAAGGTCCTGGTCCGCAACAACGCGGACCCGGAGGTGGTGGACGCCTGGGGGAACAGCGCGCTGATGTACGCCGCGGCGGCGGGTCACTCCCCCGTGGTGGAGTTTCTGGTGAGGGCGTTCAAGAGGCTCGGTCTTCTTCAGATTGACCGGCGGAACAAAGTTGGCAACTCCGCCGCGGGAGTGGCAAAGTTGCTCGGCCACGCGGAGTGCGTCTTTGCGCTCACGCACAACTCCAAGAAGTGCCGGGAGCGCGAGGGGGGCGCGAGGGGCGACACGGCACCGTGTGTTAGTTCGGGATGTGGTGACGTCAACGACAAGCCCGAGAGGAGAGTTGGACGTTCGGCGGATCCGCACACGTGTAGTCCCGCAGATTGCCTGTTGGTTCAACATTGCACTTGGCAACCGAGACCCCGGGTACAGCAGGGTCGACTACCATCCATGGACTCTATCGACGAGCTGGAAAGAGAGCAAGACGGAACCTCCTCGCCTCCACAGGTGGTCTTCTCCGAGATCCTAACCCCCAAACCCCCTCCGCGGATGTCCCACCACCTCCCCAACTCGAAGCTTCCTGAAATCCCCCCTCTAAAACAAAGCTACGAGGCTCCAAAATCTATTTTCTTCTCACCCCGGCCCCTCAGAAACACCCCCAAACCCATCCCCCCCTCCGTCCTGGGCGTTCTACTGGCTCCCATCCTTGAACCTGAAGCAAACACAGGAAGGTCAAAACGGTTAGACTTCGGTTTGCGCCGATTTCACGAGAAACGCTGGAGTCTGCCAACCAGCGTCCTCAGCCCCGCGCCTCGGGACCACATGGTCTCCGTGCGTAAAACCAGAACCGTGAGGAGGCGCGAAGAGTCTCCCTGCGAGGCTGAGCGCGTTCCGTTCACCGCCGAGCCTCCGACCAAGACTTTCTCGGCGTTGAGCAACAAACTCCTGCGCCGGTTCACCTCCCCGGAGCTGAAAAGGGACCCGAAAGAGTTGGAGGAGGATGGGATGTGGACTTCGGGGCGGATCCCGCGCTCGGAGACGTTTCCTCTGGGAGTGAGACACCCCCAGGTGGACAGTAAGCCCAGCATCGACAGCATCAGCTCCGTCAAGTGTGAGTTCGGCGTCCTGAAATGAGAACCAAAGTGCGTCATGCGTAAAAACGGTTGGGCATCCGTTACCTTACGTTAAGTTAACTTCAGGTTTCAGTATGCTGGCTGCTGTGTTCAGCAGTATTTGCCACTCCTTTTGTAGGGGAGGGGGTGGGGGGGGGGGGTATTACAGCATTTATTGTGATGTTCTCCTTCTTTCTATATTTTTCTGTTAGATGGTCTGCCTTCTTCACTTACTGATTTTAATAATTGTTGTCGGTGAATAAAATCTCACTATGTGAAATCAACACGGTGTCTTGTGTTGGAAGGGAAGAGGGGGGGGGGGGGGCAGTACGTCATCCTCCACTGTTTGTTACATGTAAGGCGAGTTTCACTTCACTTCTGGAACGTTTCCCGAATGTGTAGAAGTATAAAATCTCGCTCCATAAAAGAAGATTCAGGTCTACGTGGGGTGATTTTTTTTGCAGCCCTTATTCAGGTGCAACTCTGCAGAAGAGGAGTTTTGGGTGAGGGAGGGGAGGAGGGGCGGTGTTGCCGGCGTTTACCTCCAGACATACATCATTTCAGCCCAACCTACGGCTGCTACCACAGCGATGGAGACTACAGCACTGCGGGAATAACCTGAGACCTTCGAGACGCACTTTTCGGGACCTTTTCTAAAATAAAAAAGCAAAAAAGAAGGATCTTTACTCCTGCTGTTAATGATGTGCAGAAGGAGATCAGTCCTGCGGCTGTCACTGGGTTAAAACCCCGTCAACCTTGGAGGAGGGAGGTGTGCTCGGACAACCAGAGTGATTCTCCTCGGAGCCGGCTCGCCTCTGCAGAGGAACCCGGATCTCACGTCCGAACTGGAGACATGTTTTGCTGCATTCACGATGATCTGAGCGTGACTACTGGGCACTGAGTAGAGGTATCCCTCCTCTTTCTCTCTCTCTCGCTCTCTCTCTCTTTTCCTTTATTCCCCTCCCGCCTCCCCCTTCCGTCTCTTTCTTTCTCTCTCTTCCTGTCGCGGGTTCAGCACAGCCTGCCCAGTCATTTAGCCCCCCTTTCCAGCGCTGGGGAAGCCGATCGCGATGGGAAGACGCGGTTTCAGCACCACGGAGAGCGCCCGGCTTCTGCTGCTCGGCGTGTTCGGTAAGAGGAGACAGACTGTGTGTGTGTGTGTGTGTGTGTGTGTGTGTGTGTGTGTGTGTGTGTGTGTGTGTGTGTGTGTGCGCAGCTGTCGTGACTCCTCACTGCAGTGAATGTGTGCGCGCGTGTGTGTGCGTGTGTGTGTGCACGTTCTGGTGCTGTGTTGAGACACGACAAAGTGTGTGTTCTGGCATATCATACCTGTGATTTCCTCTCCCGATAAAACGGGTAAAAGTGGTTCAAACAGCGGTCCATCACCGGGTGACGTTGCTCAGACTGCAGCCAGTGGCGTGCTGTTGCTCCCCTGATACTGCAGATTTCAGACTCCACGGTGTTTTCACCGGGTTTTTGACTTTGCCGTGAGGAAACAACAGAGGTGACATGCCAGAGATCCAACTACAAGAGTATATGCCTGCCGTGTCTGCTGATTGTGCATGTTTTAGTATGCGCGTGTGCCCCCCCCCTCCCCTCCTAACTTCCCTGCTGTGTCGTCGTCCAGGTGTGCTGGTGCTGTCCGTGGTGCTGGCGGAGCAGGAGGGGGAGAACCTGTCCGGGCTCTCCAACAACCCAGACAAAGCCATCTTCGCCGTGCGGGAGAACGGCACGACGTGTTTGATGGTGGAGTTCGCCGTCAGATTCCTCGTGCCATATGACGTGCTCGCGCTCAATGGGATAGACGTAAGGAGGATTCCCCGTGCATTTTAATACACGAGGGAAAAAACAGAAACGCGATGGGTGTTTGAAGTAAAGCTGCGTAAAATGCTGCTGTGTTGGAGATATTAACGGTCGTTGTGCGTAAAAAAGCACATTTTTGATTTACGCAATATTTTGCCATATTATATTGGTCGTTCGCCCCCATTAATAAGAATAAAGTATAATGACAATATAACGCTGATGTCGTTGGACTTGTAAATCATTAAATAATCCAGCCTGTTTTCTGGATACTACGCTGTAAATTCGTGGATTAAATCACAAAGCGTCATCTGTCAACTTTCCCCTTCCTTTAACGCTTGCCGTGTCTGTCCTGCAGCTGATCACCGAGCAGGCGGCGTTCACTATGCCCCGTGGTGCAGAAATCGAGGGGACATGTGGGAGCATCGAGTCCGAGATCCACATCAGCTGGAAGAACAACGCCTACACCCTCCGCATCTTCTTCGCTAAGGTGGGCGAGGACGACGTCACGTTATATGAGCCGGATCATCTCATGCACTTTTACAATCAGTCTGACTCATCTGGGAATGCCGGGACACGAACACCCCCCCCCCCCCCCCCCCCCCCCCTACAGAAGTACAGACGTGTTCACACATTTACACTCTGTGGCGATTCTGTGTTTGTTGAGCAATTTGAGGATGTTCACAGAGATGCTAATTAGTTAATTAGATGTTATTACGTCATCAGCGAATATTCTAAGGCTCTAAAACTGAGATGGAGAGGAGCCTAGGAAGGAGATCTTAGGCCCACCTGCCCTGTTTGACGCTTCTGTGTGTGTGTGTGTGTGTGTGTGTGTGTGTGTGTGTGTGTGTGTGTGTGTGTGTGTGTGTGTGTTTTTAGGAGTTCCGTGACAAGGGCGTCGAGGTGTGGAAGATTAGCAAGGTTCAGTTCAAGGTTCAGTTCGTCTATGACACCACGGAGACGTCACACTTCAACAACGCGTACAACCGTGAGTCTTCCCCCCCCCCCCCCCCCCCCCCCCCCCCCCCACACACACACACACACACACACACTTCACTGGGATTACTACAGATGTTAGAAAGTGCCTGTACGTGTACACACTAATCATTATTATTATTATTATTCATAATGAAAATTTGAAAAAAATGTCAGACTTTCATGAATTAAAACAAATATTTCTAAAGCTGTACATTTTGTGTGCTTTATTTTGAAGGGCTGTTTCCTGATATTTTGGTCACAGTGTAATAAAATATTGAAAATCATCTCAAATGATGGAATTATGAAACATGAGCATGAAACTCTCTCTCACACACACACACACACACACACACACACACACACACACACACACACACACACACACACACACACACACACACACACACACCCTTAATGCTTACTTCATATTTCTGCATCACTCGCCCCCCCTCTCTCTCCAGCTGGGAGGCACACAGCCAGCACCCACCGCCTGTCGGCCCTGGTGACGCCCGCCGGGCGTTCCTACGTGTGCTTAGCGCAGCAGACGCTCACCCTGATCTCCAGCGACCACCAGAAGGGCGTCACCGTCTCCATGTACGACATCCAGATCCAGCCCTTCGACATCGCCTCGGACTTCATGTTCAGCGAACGTAAGTAAACCCAAGTGAAGTCCACTGCCACTGTGATGATGAGGATGATGATGATGATGAGGAGGAGGAGGCATCCTGGGGAGGAAGGGTTTATTTTACAACTATACATCTCTCTGACTCAGCCCTCTATGGGGGTTATTGCTGCAGTATGAGGAGCAGCTATAAGGGCTGCAGAGAGGGAGGCAGGGTAACAAGACAAAAGAAGAGGAGGTGGAAGCAAGCGGGGGACGAAGGCGACGCAAAGAGAAGGAGGGAAGGGGCGGGGGTTAGGACTTTACGAGTGCAGTCGTATCCTTGCCCTCAATGCAGCGTTTATAGACATACTCAGTGTCCTCTGAAGCCAATCACCTTGGAGGAATCATCCACTCTGAGCTGCTGTAAACTAGGCTGTGCCATGCTTCGCTGCCTTCCTCCTGGTGGGCATCACCGCTTCCCACATCGGAGAACCTCAAACCACATATATATATATATAAATACAGTATACAGTATAGGGCTGTTCGATTTTGCCCAAAAATTAAATCTCGATTTTCTTCTCTCAAAATCCGATTTTCGATTACGATTACGATTATTTTGTGAAATGACAAAAGGCAAAGAAATTATTTCAAATATGCTGTTTTTTATTGAACATTTTGCAAATAATTTCCCCATTGGGATTTGAGTGCAAACCTCGCTCTTATTAAACAAAAAATCCCTCAAGGGATTAATATAAAGAACAATTAATGAACTTTTGCCATCTGGCTTTGCTCCATGTTATCTTCTTGTAGACCTCTTGTAAAAAAAAAACAACAAAAAAAACAATCCCTTTGGGATTAAGATAAAAACCTCACTTTCACATGTATCTTAAGATGTGTCCATTAAACAAAAATGAATGAATAAAGTGCAGAACTTTAACTTAACTAAAAAATCGATTTTACGAGCTTCACGTTTTTAACATCGTCCTAACTACATAATCGCGATTACGATTTAAAATCGATTAATCGAACAGGCCTAATACAGTATATACTGACGCCTGACTAAACCTGTAAAGGGCCCCATGATGTGTGTTGGCTCTTACTACCAAGGTTACCAAGGTAACCAAGACTGTAGGGCTGAGTGATATTAAAATATATATTCAAAACAACACATGATAATTGACATTAGTTTTTCTAATCAGTTGGTCAATTGTCAGATAATCAACTAAGCAACTAAGTTGTCCAAAATTAACTGCTTCTAAAATGTGAATATTTTCTGCTGTCTTTAATCGTTCATAAGAATAAAGTTTGTATATTCGTGTTTTGGACCCCTGGTCAGACGTCACCTCAGGCTTTAGGAATATTGAGAGCCGGTTTTTTTTTAACCAATTTTTTGGGAATTTGAGACAAAACAATCAAAGAAAGCAATTAGTTAAAGATTAAACAATGGGAAATAAAGCTGCAGACAGAATATCAAACAGGATACAATCATATCATCGCAATCCAATTTCATTGAAAGGCTTGAGAAAATAATATTGGATCACCCCCCAGCTAGTGATTATTAATGCCATACTAGTCATATTATGTCTTCTTATATTATATACAAGCTTATGAGCACATCTCTGGTAATCACAAGATTTAAGGTGCGTTTGTGTGATTTGTTTGTGCTGATTAAAGCTGATTAAATCAACTAAATAGATGAAAAATTAAAGTGTTAGTCGACTAAGAATATCTTTGGTCTGGTAGATGATGCATATGACTCCTGAATACTTCTACACACTACTTCAGGCCTCCTTATCAGTCGTGTTCAGCCACCTCGGCGTGCTGACTGTGCTCGTTATTCCCCTTTCTGCAGCCTACAAGTGCATCACGGACCAGCGGGAGCGCCTGGAGGAAACCCTCCCCCTCATTCTGGGTTTCATCTTGGCCCTCATCATCGTCATCACGCTCACCGTCTACCACTTCCACCTGAAGCTGACGGCGGCCCAGCCCCAGCTGCCCAGAGATCGCTCCATGTACAAGAACATGTAGCCGGCGGCTCGGCGGCGGCGGCTCCCTCAGCTCTCTCCAAAGTTCACCCGATAAAAGACTTGTCCCGCTGATGTCCCAGGCCTGAAACCACGAGAGGAAAGCACGACGGACTCAATCCCTGACAGACAAATGTGTGTACGGCCTGCTGGAACTTTTAAAACAGCTAAAACACGAGTTAAAGGGACGGCTTGGGGGCCTAGCATGGAAGTAGTTGCAGGGTAAACCCACCAAAACCTAGTTTTCCTGGCTGCTGAATTTAATCTAAATGCCATAAATCCATAGTCTGTATAACAGTAATTAGAATTTTAATGAAAATACAAAATAGATTTATGCTTTTCTGAAATATTTGTTCAGATTGGTGGTCATCTAAAAAACCACCAATTTAAAAATTAATTTTTTCCACCATAAATCACTGAAATCAGCTGTTTTTAAACTTCTCTGAGAGAAATTTCAGAAAATGCCAGAGCTTCTGCTGTTGTTTGCCAACTGTTTGTTGTCTTCTCTCTCTCTCTGTCTCTCTCTGTCTCTCTCTCTCTCTGAAACTGCTGCTAAATAATTCCTATTGTTCTGTATTTGCTAATCTTGATCACTTGTTTTTGTGCGAGAGCCCCTTTTATTTCCTTTTTGAATGCAGCCATAGTGTTTCACAGTGGACAAGTCTTGTAGTGTGTGCAGTGCAGTGGCATTCAGAGTTGCAGTGTTTTTGCTTTGACAAAAATATTTTTCTCCACACCGATGTATGGAACATATCAACAACAAAAAAAAGGAAGAAAGAAATACATAAACATCTGACAAAAATTCTGTACTAAATAGTGAAGAATTTATCAGAATGCCATATGAGAGTGTTTATGAAAAGAGAGGTTATCAAATTGAAAAAAAAAAATAATGTGTATAATATTTTCAGAATCAAAGTCTATGCATAAACCTCTGCTGATGCAATCTTGTGCAGTATTCTGTTCATTGAAATAAATTGTTGGAATCATCTGTACCCGACTGTCAAGTTATTCCCATTATTTATCACATTGTCTTCAATCTTTCAAACTTTACTTATACATTGTTTAATAAAAAAAAAAAATCGAACAAGACGACACGTCAAATGATAGCGCAGGGATGAGGTATTGATTTTTGTCGTCTTACTCTGGCCGTTCGAAGGAAACGCAATATGAAGCCCTAATTGGAAATAAACAGAGCGTTTGTTTCGGCAGCGTGGACATCGTTCGTCATCCCCGCTCGCAGGTCGTCCAAGTCAAAGAGCAAAGACACGGCATTGGTGTTAATTAGCTTCAAGAAATGGCCTTTTAGTTATGAAAGGAGGCATTAGAGAGATACAGGATTACTCAACGAGGGTGAACGTGAAACACATAAAACTCTCGAACACAACACAGATCTTTTAAAGACTGTACCGTGGGTTTCTCCAGTACAACAGCCCTTTAAGGAGACTAGCAGCAGGTCCCGAGTACCAACTCTAACATCCAGAAGGGAACTTGAACACATTTATATAATATTTCGCTCTCCAGTCACCAAAGAAAACATGCGTTTTTAACCAAATCGCACCCCTTCTGACACTGAAATCTCTCTCACATTGTTTTTTTTAATGGTAAATATGGTTGTTAGCTTAGTAATTATTTGATATCAGCAAAATAAAATAAAAAAACATGCATATATTAGCTTTCACAACACTTCCAAACAAGGAGGGGGGGTGAGAGGTGAATAATTAGTCATGAAACAGGAAGTGTATAGTGATGTAATGTAGGTTCATTATCTTGCCCAAGGACACTTAGGCATTCAGACTGGGGGAGCACAACTCTCTCTACCTCTCTGAGCCACATCGCTACGTGCTAATTATAACCGGTGTGGAATTAGCTAGGTAGCTAGTTGGTTCACTAGCAGGCTAGGTGGCTATCTTGCTAATTCCACCATGCTTCAATGCTACACTGTTTACAGGAAGTGAGGCAGTGAAAACAGCGGGCTGTTGGCCCGGAGGCAGCGCCAGACAAGGGGTGCAGTCGAATAGTCAAAAAATAAGGTCCTATCTCCTATTCCTTGACCTCTGGGGAAAACGTCACGGGGTTAAGGAAAGGCGATAGGAGAACTCAAAAGGACTTAGGAATAGTCGACCGCGGTGCTCAGAGAATCCGACCGGACTTTCACTAAGCTACGTCATTATAACGCGGCCGCTGATGATTGACAGCTGATGATCAGCGCCAGCGATTGACGTGCGTCTGCACTGGAGAAACTACAAAAATGGACTACAAAAAGCGCATCGTCCACTTCTCCACATGTTGGTTTTATCAACAGCTGGTTCACTGACCGGCTTCAGGTCCAGCAGCTCCTCCTTTCTGTTTGACCGGTTGCTTTATTTACTTTTCATTTGTGGTTTTAGTTTCGTTTTTGTCAAACATTTGTAACATGATTGAAATTAAAAAAAAAACATTCAATTATTATCACTGTCCACACACATTTATCATCACTATTCCAATGACTATATGTCTGCATGAAAGTAACTGTTAAATATGTAAATAGGCATATTGTTTGTTTTCATGAACGGCGGCACTTTAAATGTTGCTCTCGCAAAGAATTGTGGGTCGGTGTAATCTCCTTTCCTATCGCATAGGAAGGTCCGTTGCATCCTATGCTAAAGGAGCTCTGAAAGGAAGCATTGGAGCTCCTTTCCTATGCATTTAGAGAATTCGAACAGCTCTTATCATGGCGGCCATTTGTTTACTTCCGGGTCACTTCTTCAGTTAGGAACCTTCCTAAGCAAAAAAGACTATTCGACTGCACCCAAGGAGGACAAATAGCTAGCTAGCTGTGTGTGATCACAACATCGCATTCAAACGGCTGATGTTGCCATGACAACACATGAACGGCGCCATCTTGCCAGTATGTTTCAGCCAACTTCCTACACCACGTAAACCAATTACAAACAGCAGTCAAAACGGTAAATTAACCAGCACGTGCACCTGGGAACTACGATACATCAAAGGCACCGCCAACTCACACGTCACTGAGGGAAAACTCACCTGTTGCTGAGCTTCATTCATTCGGATGATTCGTTTCCGGTCCCGTTTTCTTCCTCGTTTGTCAACAAGTCCTTTTACGTGAACGTGGAACGGTTTCCCCCTCAGCAGCAATAGTCCTTGAACGTTACACGGAATTCGCCAATTTCCCTCCAAAAAGACGAAACTGTCCAATTTAGCTTTAAAAAACAAAAATAAAACGTCCAATCGCGAAACTAAACAAATAAAACGTAAATATTTCATTGTGTCCGCAGCAGAGATTCACACCGGAAGTTACAGAAGATACACACACGTGTAACAAATACCGTCACTGATGACGGCTCTGTTACGTTCACGTGCAGCAGGAAACAACGTCACTGAGCCAGCGTTCCCACAGAGAGGTTAAAAAAAAAACCTAACGCTACATCCACACTGATAAAATACATATTTTAATGTTATTTAAATTGGACTTTATTGTTTTTCCTAAAAAATTAAAAACGGACACATTTACACCAGACCTCACTCAGGTTGTTAAAGTCAAAGAACATGACCTATTCATTAATTGTATTAATTACACATGTTTTTTTTCCTTTGGTGATGTGTCAAAAAGTTGTGAAAATGAGAAAAATATAAATATAATTAGTAGTAATTGATGCCCTTTGAAGCTCGTGGGAGACCAAATTCACAACGTGAGCCAGGAGGACCTTTAATGTGATGATGTTTGGATCCGTTGAGTGTGAGAATATGTGGATATAACTCCAGTTTTTTTGAGTTTGCTCCTCATTGATGCCCCGGAGTCCCACCGACCCCCCGGTACTTGTGCTTTTATTTACTCTGCCGTCACCAGAGGTATCTTTCACGAGAAAAGAAGCTCCATTCTCCGTCCGAGCCAAATCAATATCCCATTATATGGGAAGATGGCTCAGAGGAAAGAAAGAGAAATAACCCCCATATATTATCCACGGATGCATCGTATTTTTTTTGTATTTTTGCTTCTCTGTTCGGAGGTGAAGTTAGGGTGAAATAGTTGGAAATGCTGTTGAATTTAAGAGAATATGGAAGACCCGAACAACAAAGAGAAAATAAAACTGTTGATGACTGGAAGGGACTCCCCTCGAATAATCTGGAAAATAAAAAAACAATCTCTGCTTGATGTGAGACACAGAGAGAGGAGACTATAGAGGGTGATGGAGGAAAAATCCATGCAACACATCTCAATGTTTTTATGGGCGTTTTTTAATTGAAACCAGCTTCACTGATAACAAACATGCAATATCACTGTACAAGCCAACACCACAGATAAGTGTTACTCATTCAAGTCTTGACACATTGTCAAGGATTAGCCAACAGCACACACACACACACACACTTTCAGATGTTGTACAGAGATAAACACGCTCTACCTCTTTTGCTCTTTGACAAACACACACTCACATCCACGTATGCACAGTCATATTTACATATCACAGTGAATGATGGGTAAAACGATGCGGGGGAGGGGCGGGGGGGATTACACTGTTCTCCCGGTTCCCATGATAGCGAGTAGTGTGTGTGACGGTGGGATAAGGAGTGAGATGATGACAGTGAGGATGTGAGTAGAAAACCAGACCCTTTTTTTTTTTATCAGCATCCTAAAATCTGTGCGGGCGTCTTGGATGGGCGCCGCTTGGCATTTAGAAGAAACAGGATGAGACTCCTAATATAAAAGAAAACAGGTCTGCGGAGAGTAAATCTGCTTTTTTCTTCTTTTTTTTTGTTGTCAAATCCACTCCGTCTGTGCTACATTTAAATGCATGGTGTATTACAGTATCATAAATACAGGGCTTTTGTCATAAATAGGTTCGGGGTATTGCTTGGATGACATAACAACTGATAGCACTACCTTCTAGTGCGCTTTTAGAAATATAAATAAATAAAAAAAACGAAATAAAAGAAAAAAAGGCCCCTTCAATTCCAATAAATAAATAAATAAATACTTTAAAACGTCATACAAAATTCTGACATTACCCTTTTCCCCCCAACATTTAATGAAAGTTCTGTCTACAAATGTAAGATAATAAATATATTTAGTATTTTTAGTAACAGTTAGGTTTAGGTGGGTTTTTATTTGGGATATCGCTTACATCTTTAAGCAAAAAACTGGATTATAAACAGTAGGAAAGATCTCTGCAGAAACTCTATTTAATACTGCTCATATCACAATGGTTACGACACGATAAAATACTGCAAATTATCAAAACTGTACAGAAAAACTTACAAGTTTCTCTAAAATACATTTTCACTGTTAGTGTGTGTGAGATACACGAGAGCTCGTCTCTGGTTCGAAGCCGGCGGCCTCCTTCGCCGTACAACAGTCGTGACCAGTCGAAGACCGGCTGATTGTCCCGCCGTGGGCGTCGGCGCCCCAAGAAGGTCCCTCCGCCACGCCGGCAGCCCCTCCCCCTCCCCCCGAAAGCTCTCTCCGATTGGCTACTACATCTCTGCAATGGAGCCGAGACTCACAGGAAGTTTTATTTTATTTTCCTTTTTCTCTGTCATTTTGTTTTTTTTTAAAAATGTAATTTCTTAGATGGTCCTCAAGCTAATCTACTTCACGGTTACAGGTGAGTGTTAGCGGTGGGGTGTTTTTTGGCGGTGCCACCCTGGTAGTGTGTGTATGTGTGTGTTTTTAAGGGTGGAGGAGGGCAGGTTGGAGGGGGCCGGCGTTTGGTCAGCGGTGGCGGTAGTGTCTCATGAGGGGCACGATGCAGGAAGGGGGTCCGGACAGCTTGAGGAAGGGGTGCTGGAGGAGTTCCTGGGCCGTGGCTCTCTGCGAGGGCTCCCTCACCAGCATCAGGTCCAGGAAGGACCGCAGCACCGAGGACACCTGGAGACAGGAAGACAGCTTTTTAACTCTGATCCTACATTTAGATCTATGAGTCTAAAGATACTCAAGAGAAAGGACTTCAAAATAAACACCAGAATTCAACATTTTCAGGCCAAGGACCCCCAAGGCTGACCCGGTTCAGGGACCCCCAAGGCTTACAGAGACCCGGTGCAGAAATTTTGGCATTTCTACATCAAAATATTTAATAAACAGGAACATTTATATTTGCTTTTTATAGGTTGTATTCATGTTAATGTGTATTTTTTGGACATATTTAAATTTTTGGGATCAAATAATTCCGGGGGACCCCCTGCAGTAACTCTGCGGACCCCCTAGGGGTGCCGGACCCCAGTTTGAAGATCTCTGCTATAGTCGTAAGATATGGCAAGCACACGTTTAGCCATGCTAGGCTTCGGCTTCAATCTATGACACTTTAGTTAGCCCGCTAACCTCAGACGGTTTGTCAATATCCATAATGACCTTTCAAAATAAACTTCCCTCTTCACAGGAAGTGAGGTTTAAGCGACAAAACTTACTTACTTAGTGAGCTTAAGGAAATTGTATGTGTAAACTAATATTTGAGGTCACAAATCAGTATGTATCATTTGGTAGAAATGACCAGATATACAGTTATCCGTTAGTGCCACAACAGTTTCTGGCAACATGAATGTTGGTCAATCACACAACCATACAATCAGTTTTACTGTCCAGAAGACCGAAGCCTTTTGGTACCTTGTGCGACTCTTTTAGCCGAGGGGGCAGGTTGTCCCGTATCCTCCTCATGGCCTGCAGAGGGGGTTCGTTGAAGTAGGGGGGCTCTCCGTCCACCATCTCGATCACCATGATGCCTAAAGACCAGATGTCCACCTGGAGGGGGAGATAAGAGTTCATTCTGTGTCCCGGAGCTGAACCTAAACAATCCTGCAGGGTGCCGGCGGGGCTCACCTCGGTCCCGTAAGGTAGTCTAGAGATGACCTCCGGTGCCATCCAGTAGGGTGTACCCACCAGGGACTTCCTCTTGGGCACCTCTTTGGAAACTTGGGCACAAAAGCCGAAATCTGACAGCTTGATCTGCAAACAAAACACACGACGCCTTCAGGATCCAGCCTCTCGATCCGAGTATTGTATGAGTGCAGAACCTCCGTGTTCCATGTCAAGGAGTGCACTGACCCATTGTGAGGAAGAGCTTTCATAGAAGACACTAATCTCCCATATTAGCGGTTAATTAGCCTTCAATTAATCACGTCTTATCAGCTCGTTAGGAGGCATTAGGCGGGATTTAATTACTGGGGCACGAGTGGTAATTGATGATGATGAGTTTCTGGCACCGGCTGTTGACAAGTGGCGGGAGTGGGCACCCGTGGAGAAGGTCAGCGAGTGTGTGTGTGTGTGTGTGTGTGTGTGTGTGTGTGTGTTGCACTGATATCACCAGTGACGGGAACAAGGGTGGCAGCATCGGGTATTTATACCCGGGGGATTAGTAAGATGGTCAGACTCAGGGTTTAACGACATCTCGGTGGGAGGAGTGTGATGACTAATAATAATAATACACACATTGAGAAACACACACTTAGGAACACACACACTCACCCTGCCGTCGCTGGTCAGGAGGATGGAGTCGCTCTTGATGTCGCGGTGGATGACGCCCTGGTTGTGCAGGTAGGACAGAGCCCTCAGCACCGACACACACACCGTCGCTATCTGCTCCTCGTTCATCCTGTGAGGACACACACACACACACACACACACACACACACACACACACACTTTAGTTGACACTACATGTGACATCGAATCGGCCCAGAAATACACAAAATAACTGATGGAATTTGATGAAATGCTTCTAAAACCTACACAAACTACACAAACTGAAAATGTGAGAAGCATTTAGGTGAAACTAAGTGCAGTTGAGGGGCTTTTAATTTTATTTTTTTATTCATTTTTACACTACAACATATTTTTCATACCCTGGATTTTATTATTTCTATCTGTGATGTAGTAAATGGTAACTTTACAACATTTCACTTATTTTAACTTGTTGTATTAATTTAAATTATACGTACTTTCATAGCTACTCATACAAATCTGTTGTATTAATATTTTCTTTTTGTAGTTCTTCCTTTTAATCCATGTAATCTGTGTGTTTCCTTTTTTCTCTGTGGTGCATTGTGGGAAAATGTGTGATTTGTGAGGGAGGAAGTGAAAATGAACATCTTAAATCAATTTGTATTTATACATTTAATTTAATTTCCTCAACAAAAACATCAAAAGGCTAAAACCTAAAGACGATATATTTTGACGATAACTTTTTTTTCTGTGGTAGAAATTATCTCTGTTTCAGACGTCGCTGTCATTCTAAAGAGATTACAGTTCAACACAACTAAAATGGAGCAGAACCCCCCCCCCCCCTCCCCCACGGTTGCCCGCAGCAACCGGAGGGTCCCATATGGAGAGACGGGGGGCAATGCGGTGCGTCTGACTGAGCTCACACAGAAACACACAGCTCCACTGAACATTAACATCTAGACCCAGCTGGCCAGGCCATGTGTTGATGTGTGTGTGTGTGTGTGTGTGTGTGTGTGTGTGTGTGTGTGTGTGTGTGTGTGTGTGTGTGCCCCATCACATACATGTACACAAATAGTCACACACTCATCTGCAAGCAGAGACCGCTCTTTTTAACTCATCGCTCATAAAGATCTCACTGTTGATCTCACTTAAATCAACTTGTACTATGAGAAACAACACACACACACACACACACACACACACACACACACACACACACACACACACGGACTGCACATTGCAGCAGATTTTACAGTCACACATGTACGCATTTACAATCACCAGAAATAAATTAGCCTTTTTTTTTGCTAATTGAAAGACTGGCTACCTGAAAGTGAATGGGATGGAGACGTGTATGCAAAAACAATTCACCTCTCACTGCACCCCCCCCCCTCCTCCATCCCTCACACACACACACACACACACACACACACACACACACACACACTAACGCACACACAAAATTCAACGGAAAACAGGATTGCTGAAATAGAAAATTGTTTCAAACGCAAAGTGAAAAAACATCTTTAATGAGCCTGAAAAGGTTGTCATGGGGAGGAGAATTACATACACATACACACACACACACACACACACACACACACATACACATACATACACCCATACACACACACACACACACACACACACGTTTCCACTTATACTGGTTAAAATCCCTGTGAAGTGCGGCTCATTAACAAACTCGAAAGTATAATTGAAAGCTGAACGTGATTGAAATAGTTTATGAAGATGGACGCCCATTCTACCACTGCTGACTCGCGGTGTGTGTGTATATGTGTGTGTGTGTCTGTGTGTGTGTGTGTGTGACCCATCGAGCTGATGAGGCTTGCATGACACGACGCGAGGCAGCAGCAGTTATTTCTGCTCAACGGAAAAACGCACAACGCTTTCACCTGAACGAACAAAAAAACACACATATATTCATATTCCTCACATAACCATCTTGAATATATATAAATATATATATTTATATATATAAAGCCTGATAATTCAATTAAATTAAATAGTCAGCTGTCTTGACACATTTCTGTGTGATTTTTGTTCTGATTTGTGATTTTTGCCAGAACGTTATTTAGAATTTTTACTATAATATTGAAATAATACACATTTAATTTCACTTCAAATATTCAACAACGTGAAAAAGAGGAAAAAGGGGGAGAGTTATGGAGAAGAAAACATATGTGCCCAATTATATCCTCTTCTACGAGCACTCATGTGTACAGTGATACACACACACACACACACATCTGTGTGGGAGACGTTCATGGCAGCAGCGTGTTATTAGCATCCGACACGTACATGGCGAATGCTGACACTCCACGCAAATGACTGTAATTAAACACCGAGCCGAAGTGAGCTTAAACAACGAGGCGGCGGCTCCGAAACACGACTCGACAACAGAGAGGCAATTAGGGAAAGTTAAGAGAACGATAATCCTGAAACTATCAAACGCTCCACTGGATCCCCCCCCCCCACCCGTTTTATGGACTCATCCATCTTAACCCGTCTGGCACCATCACCAGAGCAACGCGTTCATTCATACATTTCAAATAAACATGGAGGACGTGAGCCTTCTCACTTCCTGTCTCAGCATTTTAACACCGACAGTAACGACGCTAACACACATGAAGCCTCGTCGTGAGGCAGCAGAGATATATCACTTTATAGACATTTAATTTATTCATTTATTTAATTTATCCAATCGCAATGCTGTTAAGAGTTTTAAAGGAATAGTTTGTTATTTTGGGGAAATTCCGTTAAATAGCCACCAGCTGGTTAGCTTAGCTGGTTAGCTTAGCTGGTTATCTTAGCTGGTTAGCTTAGCTTTGGCTAAAAAACAAAAAAAATCCACAAGGGAGCAAAATGAAGTGTAGTCTCTGCAATGAAGAATTAAAAAACAAACTTTTTTTACATTTTAACATTTGCTAACTAGCTCCATATTTTTTTCCCAAAATGTCAAACGATTAATTTTTTTTTTTTTACATGAAATTAATTCCAATACAAGCTGGATTTATTTGAGTTGTGCAGAATGGAAGAATTCAAAACATTTATCCTGGTCTTACCTTTCACAATAAAAGCCCCAGATATTTATGGTTAACCAGAGGGAACTAATTTAACTCAGAGCATTTTTCAGAAAAGAATATAATATATAGTAAGAAGTGAATTGTGATCTTACTGATTGCATTTATGAGTAGACACGGGCTCTTTGGTATTCTACTCTGCTGTTTTTGGGAGACTTTCTCCTCCTTTTCGTCTGGAATCGTATTTCTATGTTGAAGAGGTTACCTGGTGTGAGTCACGATGTCCGTGAGAGCCCCGCCCTCCAGGAACTCCATGACGACCCACAGCTCGTCTCCCACCAGGTAGCTGTTGTACATGTCCACCACGTTCTCATGGTGATAGTCCCGCATGATCACCACCTGAAACACAGACAGACATTATTACGATTATTATAATAATAATGATTAAAATAATAATACATATTCATATAATAATACTACTCATCAATACACTACGTTTATGGATTAATGTAATGCATGCAATAAATATGTGACAAAGAAATCATAAACTATTTCAATTAGTTGTTGTTGTTTTTTATATGTATCTTTTTTTAATTTCAATTATTTATTAATTTAACGTTCCTTTGTCTAATGTGAACATGTTCTGGGGGGCTTAACTATAAAAAGGATTACATTCAGAAATTAATAGGATTACATAAAACAAATTAGTTCCCAACTGAACGCCCACAGCCTCACATCCGTGTTCATTGGACATACGTGCTAACATACATGTACATACAGTATATATAAATATATACATACATGCATTCTGTTTATCTCTCTCCTACACACACACACACACACACACACACACACACACACACACACACACACACACACACACACACACACACACACACACACACACACACACAGAATCACTGCAATAACAAAAAGAAGTCCAAGGTCTACCCTTCACTCCATTCACATTTCTCTGCTAAACAAGCAATCATGGAGTTATAATAATGTATTTCAGTGCAAGTGAAATGATATGGAGCTCATTTTTCAACAGTTAGCGCACCGTGAACGGAGACAGCTACGATTTATTTCCTCGCCTGCGGTTTTCACTGTGAACACTACTTAATTTTTAGCAGATAAATGCAATTACAGATGTAAAAAAAAAAAAAAAAAAAGAAAGTACCGGCAGTGTGATTGCCCTGGATATATGTCAGGGAAATAGAGGCAATAGAAGTGAACTTTTTATGCTTTTCATTAGTTATAAAAGCCACTGTTCACTGTGGGATGGGGAGATTATTTTCCTTTTGGCACAAAATGAGTTTAATGATGCTATTTAAAGCGGCTGCAGCTCGTTTCGAGCCGACAAAGGCTCGCTCTGATGTCACATGTGGGCGTCGTGCTCGTTGTGTGTGTGGGTCAGGCTGACCGACATCAAACCTCTGCATGAATGCAACGCTCTACTGCTACTCACATGCAAAAAGAGACAAACTACAGCAAAACGTGTTGAGAAAAAAAAGGATTTTTAACGTGTTGAAATGTGCGGCTGTCGCCGTCTGAGATAAGTGCACTGCAGTTACATCCCCGTCCCCGTCGCTCCTTCACACCTCATTAAAGAGCAGCTCTCTCCGCTGCTGTTTCCGGAGGTCCATCTTCTTCACAGCCACCTGCTTGCCGCTGTGCTTCTCGCTGGCGATGCACACGATACCCGTGGAGCCCTCGCCAATTTTGATGAAGCTGTCCAGGTATTCCCGAGGGTCGCCTGCATTTCGTGGAAACGCAAACAAAGACTCAACAACAGAAAAAAAAAAAAAAACACTGCAGTGTCACGGCTATTGGTCCTTCTCCCACCTGGGTTGACCACCAGTTGAAGTGCAGCTCTGAATTGCTCATGAGAGACTCTGGAGGGTTGAGTGTCAGAGCTGGACCCCCAAGAAGGAGGCGGATAGGCCCCCGGGGGGATGTAGGGCGATGAAGGCTGCGAGTAGGCCCCCTGTGTTTAGATCACGGGTGACAGGATGACAGAAAGGAAAGGAAAATAGTGTTATTTACTTACATTAATTGTATTTTGGGGGGGAAAAGACTTTTAAGCAGATGATTAGTCAAAAAGATGGAATTAATCTGGACTGATCTTGGTTTGGTTTGTCAAATTCATGCAGTGAAGATATATTAAATTAAACTACTTCCACAAAGACAAACATTTCATTATTCTACCCTCATCTATTATGTAATAAAATCTCCAAAATGTCAGCTTTCAGATTTGCTGTAATGCATTTTTTCAGACAATTCAGTGAGTTTTTATATGGTTTGTTTTCGATTAATTTTTACAAATCCAAAGAAATACCATTGTTGAAATAATTCAAAAACACCAAGTTTAGAGAAACATGGTTTTCACTGGACAGTGACATTATTTTAAATGTCTTATGCTGGATGTTTCTGGAGAAAACCTGTTTTATTTTATAAACTAAAATATCCCATTCAAATTAAATACAATTAGAAATGTATTAAAATTGTTAAAATGTGTATTTGCCTTAAAAAGCTTGAATGGAGGTTTATTAAAATGTTTTTGTTACTTTTGGACAATTAGTCATCTGCTTCCATTGTTTCCAGTCTTTTCGCTAAGCTAAGCTGCTAACCATCTAACTCCTACCTGGGGGGTGTACGGTGGGCTCGGCTGGGAGGGGGGGTGATGGTAGGGCGAGGGCTTGTAATGGTGGAAGACGGGCGGGTAGGGTAGGTGTACCGGGGGGTATCCGGGGAGCTTGATGTGGCCCTGAGGCTGCTTGAGGGGCCCTCGGGGGTAGGTGTCCCCGCCCGTCACCTGGGGGCTGCTGTCACGTGCGGGGCGTTCATAGTCCCCCTGGAAAAGAGCACGACAAGGTCAAGGTTACGTGATTGGCGGATTAAACATTTAAAGAAACAATACATGTGTTGTGACCACACACACTCTGTCCACGGTAAGAATGACTTCCAGGTACGTCTGCAGGTACGCTAGCCCTTGACAGGCCTAACAGAGGACGTTTAGCCCAGAAGGACAGGGACTGTACTTTATCATTACAACCCCCCCACAAAGACTCCCGCAACCGCTTCAATCTTCAACCGGGAGTCCGGGGAGCATCTGGAACTGGGACGCACCTTTTTTTTTTTCTTAAGATCCTAGAAAACACCTGAGCTGCCTTTAAAGCAGCGCTGCAGCAGCTGAACTGGTCTGGCTCATAGCAGGTCTGACACACACACACACACACACACACACACACACACACACACACAGACACACACACACACACATAGACACACACAGACACACACACACACACACACACACACACACACACACACACATAGACACACACATACACACACACACACCTTGAGCACTACAAATGCCCACGCCAGTGGTGTTTCATAACTGGTGATGTGCGATCCCTTTTGGGATGTCTAATGGATTTTGTGGAGAAATGTGAAGTTAAATTTGCATTTTCAGCTGCTGATGAGAATCAGTCGTGTTATTACAAGAGGAATGAACGGTGTTACTACGACAGCGTATTCGGGTCACTGTAGGAGAAAAGAAATTTTAAAAACGGAGCCGAGAGAAGGGGGAATATTCGGAGAAAAAAAGTACTCTACTACTACTCTACTTTATTATTGAGGTCATAGAGGAAGTAAACATGTTGCTTGACCGGATGTTTGCTGTTGCTATGACAACAAGTGAAAGCTACTGCTAGCATCTTAGTCCAACTAACCCGATCAATAAAGACCCATAAGATGATAAATTGGCCTCATATAAATGAAACCAACAATAAGCATCAACATCATCACCTTAAGGACCTTAACGAGGTGTTGTCACACGTTGGGATGATTCATTAGAAACATAAATGCGTACATTCATGGGAAGCTAGCTAGCATAAATGCTGGTTGTTAGCATCGTAACAACTCGTAGATTTGCCACTTTTGTTTCTCAGAATATTGCCCCTCTCTCTCGGCTCCATTTTTTTTTCTCTACAGTGGCCCTAATACGCCGTCATAGTGTTACAGCATTAATATAAATAACGTTTTTTTTTTTTTGTTTGTGTCAATTTATCTTCCAAATATATATAAAAAAACAGTGTAATGGATAAATATCAATAATCCAAGGTGAGACAGTGATGGATCTAACTGCCTCCAAGTTTCTGAAAATAAACTAAATATTTTCCACGCCTCCCAAAAATATTTTAAAAAATCCTCTTTCACTCTCTTTTTACACACAGACACACACACACACACACACACACACACACACACACACACACACACACACGCACACACAGACGGGGCAGGAGGAGGAGGAGCCCTGATGTGTTGGGATGGTGTATAATTACATGCTGTGAACTCTTTTAATCAATCACTCTCAGGCAGGTGCAGGGAGGAGGGGGAGGGGAGGAGGGGGAGGGAGGGGGGGAGGGGAGGTGCTGCTGGGACGGCCCAGTCTCGAGCCTCCCTATCGTTGGCCGGCACCGCTGGCTGGCTGTCAGCCAGGGGTCTCCTGATCCATGTTGGTTAAACGCGCATTAATCTGAGTTTGGCAGGGTAATCAACAACCTAACTCAACTGTGAAATTGAATTCCGCGGTGGAACATCGTTCGGCCGGTTTTTATGCTAAGGCTGCAGAAAGGGAAAGTGCCGCAACATCAATTTGTCACCGCGAGCTGCGGCACTGAGCTCGCCACAAAACACAGAGAGTGTGTGTGTGTGTGTTTGTATCTGTGTGTGTGGCCAAGTCTCCGTGCTGTCTAGTGTTACATCCCCACCAGCTCCCAACAACAGCAGGGAAAAAGAGGGATTTACTTCAGTGGTGTGAGTGGGCTGGATGAGGGGAAGGAGAAGAAAAGGAGGAGAATGAGCGCTGAGAGAGAGGGCTGGGTTTGTTACAAGGTCCGTGAGCCGAGAAGAATAGTGATTCTTAAGCTGCCAGATGATGATGGGGTTTTTTTTTTTTGTTGCTGCAAAAAATCTCCAAAACATCACAAAGCAAATTAGGGTGCATTTATTCCATCGGTCCGCTCTTCACTAAGGCCTAAAAGAACAAATTAAATATCAACAATACACCTTATATAATCAGAATGTTCTTTTGGATCAATATACAATCTTTATATTCCCTACACATACTTGTATGAGAACGCAAATCTGCCTCTTCAAGCACAACGACTCCTGAAAAAGTGTTAATAATAAACAATATGTAAGAAATATGACCTTCCTCCTGCATCACTTCCAATCCTGCTACCCTTGCATTCTCCGTGGCTGTTTTATTCTGAGTGGCTATTTACTGAAGCATGCAGGTTAAATGGTTTTTCATCAAGGCACCCTGGGATCTATATCAGCAAACCCCTGGTTTCCCCCCTCAGCTACCGGTCTCGCTGCCTGTGAAGCAGGGATGCTGGAGAGCCGTGATAGCGGTACACACACCTCTGGAATGGGCCTAATGGAGCACTGAAAGCTTTGGTGAATGATTTGAAGAATATATACAGGAATGACCACTGTTTCCGTGACTTCCCCCCGCAGCAGCGTTCGCCCCCTACTACGGTATCTAATATCTCCGACTGTAGTCGATGCAGTCCTGTATGATAACATCTCCACACAAGAATCACCACAAATGAGTTATACTGGGAACATATGGTTACGTTGCACAGCCAGTAGTGCGTGGAAGGTTTGTTTGCTCTTCGGGGAGTCTCTAGGTGGAAGGATCTCTTGGGTATCTCTGCTGGAACACATCGTAGCTTCCTTCATAGCCTCCCAGTGCCAACATACTCACACCAGGGTATTTTTATATCCCAATGGGAATCTATCCGCTATGAAACATTAATAGCAAGTCACATAACTGGGCACATTTTTACAGATATCAACTATATATTTGTATTTATAATAATATTTCTGTATAAACTAACCTCAAAATTTGAATTTCTAATCTGCAAAATCTGTCTTTTGGTGCAAACATGACACACCGTTTCTATGCAGATGACACAGCTGTGTACATTTAACCATTCCAAGTTTGCATGTTAGACATATAATTGACAACCATTTTCCTTCTTTTGGCCCACCACGCTAATATCAAACATAACTGTAAATGTAAAATCAAGTTTACTTTTCATTCGGTTGCCTTTATTTGATTCAAAAACGTTTCTGCATGAATCTTAAGAGCAAATCATTTTACTCCAATTTAAGGCAGCCTTATATTTCTTTCTTTTTGCTCATAACAGTTTAGTTACATCATGCCCCAGATATTTAATATAGAATTAAGAGGATTAATCCATATCCTGTAAATTACTGCTAAACATGTACTTTTTTGAGGTTTTGTATAATGCTATATTTATCCTGCATATCATTCAATCGTAGTAAAACCACAGAATTACTACACGTTTTCTCCGGTTCTGGTGTTCTCATTGTCTTTTCTTTCTTTCTCCCTGCCATGTTACTCTTTCTTTGCTCTCTACATTCATGTGTGCCTCTCTTTGTCTCGTCTCTGTAACTCTTTTCTGGAATTCAAAGCGTTCCGCTCGATGGTCAGCGTGAGCATTAATTGATCCGTGTGCAAGAGACAGTGGCCAGTGAAGAGGAGTAATCCTGAATGTGGCAGCGCCCGCCTCCTGCAGGGAGGAGTAGATTAATAGCTGACACCATCTTTCAGGCGGAGAGGCCAGAAGAAGTGAGTGAGTGAGAATGAAAGAGAAGTAGAAAAAGAGAAAGAATAATGTGACAGATTATGTGAAGGGGACTGGGAAGGCCCTCAAAGTCCCTCTTTCTCAACTATTTTCATATTTTTATCAGGAATAACTGGTACTTTTGTGTTGGTGTAGTTACCTTGGTTAAGGTCTGTGAGTTAGCGAGACTCTCTGAGAGGCGAGGGTAGGTGTAGGAGCTGTATGGATGGGCCTGTGGAGGGTTTTTGAAAGCCCCACTGGCAGCATAAGGGATATTTGGCTCCTGCAGCCCGGAGCCTGACCGAGATCGCTGCCTTATAGCCGGCGTGGGGCTCGTCTGCGTCACGTATGAACTTTTGGGTCTCTTTTCGTACTCGTCCCGCATGCCGCCATAGCTCCACTCACTGTCTGGGTAGTTGATCTGCTCGCTGTGTAGCGAGGCACGAGACGGCGTGCCTACGGAAGTGTCCCGGTAGTCCTGGCTGGACGAGCCACCGACGGACGCCCGGTAGTAGCCGCTGGAGCCCACGCCGCTCCCCACCGTGGACGCCACCTCGTCGGCCGAGCGCCCTTTGCTCTCCAGGTAGGTGTGGTAGTCCGGGGGAAGCTTGCCATAGTCTGATTTCTGGGGCATGGCGTCCGGGTAGAAGGGGCTGCGTATGGGGTACGAGTGACCATTCTGCTTGGTGAACCGATAGTGCCTCCCAACCGCCCAGTCCCCTTCTATTGAGAAGCCCGGCTTGGTGGGGTCGAGGGAGAAGTCCCTGCTGGAGGTGTCGAGGTCACAGGAGTAGCGGGAATAGTAATGGCTGAATCCGTTCTCCTCCGGGGCGTTGGGATGCCCGCTGCCGGAGGGTTTGGAGCTGCCTCCGGCCTGATGGGGGCCCGGCGGACTCTCCTTACGCAGGGAGTTGGAGCGCGTTACCGAGATGTTGTCAAAGTCCTCCAGGAGGCCGTTGATGGAAGCGTCTTTGGGCGGCCGGTTCCCTCGAACAATGGTCTACGAGAAGAACAAACACATTTACACTTAAACATACAAGTTGTGTTTTTTTCATGGCGGTCGCCCTGATAACTTTGGGTTGCATTCAATTTAAGTTCATTCCTGGCTGAAAACTGAATGGGATGAATTGAAATTCCCGTTTTAATCGACTAAATGGCGATTTCTTTTTTTTAGGTTGTGGAATTTCAATTCATGCGTATCAGGGGGCTTCGTGACAAGTATGACTTTAATCATCACTATCACAAAAGAAAAACGTCAGTCCACACAACCGCTCGTGGTTGTGAGTCGGGTATGCATGGAGATAAATGGTGGTGGGGGGGGGAGGAAGGGGGGAGGGAGGAACTGAAGTAGCTAATTCCTGCCCCATTTCCCTTGCAACAGATTAGCTTCATTTGCAGCGGGCTTGCTCAGGATACATTAATAGTCTTGACGTTTGGGTTTAGTGCTCGTGAGCTGCGTGAACACACACCGGCATGCACTTACACACAAGCAGAGAGAGAGAGAGAGAGAGAGAGAGAGAGAGAGGGTGAACACACACATGCCCACATCTGCTTCAAAGCGAAGGCAGCTTAAACATCAGGGGTGCTGCTTATCCCCTCCTACCTTGTGTTAAGCCCTTTACACGGATGTGTCGTGAGTCATGGGGAACCGGTGCTACAGCGGGACTCGCTGTACTACACCCCTTTTTTTTTTTTTGACACATGCATGCTGTTGTCGTGGTGTTGACTGTGAGGATCACCACCTCCGTACAGTTGGAAAAACATGTTTTATCTCTCCGTCACATTACAGGAAACGCTGCATTAGAACAATGGGAAACACCGGAGCGATTGCCACTGAGAGAGGAGGCTGAGCCGAGAAAAAAAAGGATTATTGTGTGATTTTCAAACTCTTATATAATCTGTCCGAGAGCTTTTTGTGATGATCAAACAAAAACTGCAAAATTGTTTTGTTTTTTTGTAGATCTGGACTGCATTAACAGCCCTCGAATATATAAGTACTTCATCAAATCCATCCAGTCAACACGTTGGCTGTGTTTTTCCACCATCTCCATTGTGTGCTTTTATATCCCTTATGTGTGGATTAACATCCTCGGTGCACTTCATGAAAGTGCCCGTCATACTTTAAGCATTTAGTGTGTTTGTCTCCGTCAGTTCTCAGCTTTCTATCCACACGAATCACCCGCCCACATGTCAACGCTGTGGCTTTCCCCAACGCCTGTGGAAACCCCCTCAAAACACAAAAAACATGTATATTCCCTAGAATATCATAAAATGAGGGGCTGTTTAAGCTGTAGCAACCAACGGAGTACAATACAGCTGAATTCCAGTAGGTGAATTAGCCAACTGTAACCCAGCAGGCCTGTTCCACAGTGACAGCTGTTTAATCCCCGCCATTGCTGGAGAAAACGCTCAGCATCACTCTGTGATTCCCTCCCCGAGTATGTGGCATGTGACGACTTTAAACCCCCCGTCTCGTGGCATCCTTTTCTGTTCGCACTGTAGAGTTGAAACCCTCGTGTTCGTTTTTCAGAATAGTAAACCCGTCCTTTTTTTTTTATCCACATGCCGACGTGTTGGTCTCTCACAGCTTCCCAACAAAACGTCACATCAGCAACTTCTCCGACGCTCGTCTGTCACAGAGCTGTCACAGCCGTCACGGCGGAGGTTTGTTCGTGTCACATGTGCTGAGGGGGGGAAGCCGGGATAATCATCCGTTCTAGGAGCTAGGAGACATTAGTGCTGACGTGATGCATCACGATGCCTTCACGTACCTGCAAACTGTCACCTCAGACCTTCCTCATCTGGGAAATCGTCAACCGGGCAAACGCAGTTATTAAAAGGAGAATTAATGCTTACTATTATTATTATCCACACTCGTTTCCAAGCTTCCAAGAAGGTCTGAGTTTTAACGCCCACCGTGTTGATTCACATTTACAGCCATGCTCGCAGCATTTAGTTATTATTCAAGTCATATTTTATGCAAATGTGCACATATATTCCCAGAGCTTTCAGGCCAAAGACCCCCTATTGGCTGATAGTGACCGAGTGGAGGGACTATTCTATCGTATAGAATTGTGTTGCTTATTAAACCGAGCCAATAATAATAATGTGAGGTGCAGCGACCTTATTTGATATTCTACATCCCAATTCTGCAACATTTAACAAATAGGAAGATTCATATTTGCTTAATATATGTTGTATTAATGTTAATGTGTATTTTTCGAGATATTTTAATTTTGGAAGAGTAACTTACGACGGCATATTCGGGCCACTGTAGGAAAAAAGAAAGAAAGAAAAAACGAGCCGAGAGAGGTGGGCAATATTCAGAGAAAATAAGTCGCAAATTTGCTACTTGAAAAAGTCGCAGATTTGCGGTGCTAACAACCGGCATTTATGCTAGCTAACCTTCCGTGAAAGCAAGCAAAATTTGCTACTTTATAAACTCGCAAATTTGCAACTTTTTTCTCAGAACATTGCCCCCCTCTCTCAGCTCTTTTCTTTCTACAGTGGCCCGAATACGCCGTCGTACTAACTCATGAACGCGTCCACACACTTACTCATGCAGACCAAGCTCATGATTAGCATAAAGCATGGGGTTGCTATGGTAACATTTCTTTACATATTTCTGTCTTGTACCTTACCAGACTTAAACAAAGCCTCTGGATCAGCTTTTACCACAACAAGCCGTAGTAATGCCCATCCTCTCCCCCTTCTATTCGGTTACTCCCCCCCCCCCCACCCCCCCCCCTTTAACACTCCTCTGGTCGCGAGCTGGAGCTGGTTTGGCGCCGTGACCTGGAACCCCCAAGGTGAACCGGCCAATAAAAGCCTCGAGTAAAGTCTAGCGGAGAGGCGAAGGCTGCGGGACGGATGGTCTTTTAAACAAGTCGGTGAGCGGAATCTATCATCTTGGGACAGATGTTGCAGTCACACACTCAGTTCTTCATGTTGTTAAAAAGTACTGCTGCAAACAAACAATCATGGCCGCCGGCGTCTTCATCCTCCCACTTCCTCTTGAGCTCTGCTACTAATTAGCATTTACACTTTGTCTGAAAAACCTTAAAACGAGGATGCGGATGATTCCGAGCTAATTCAATAGCGCGCGACACTCTGGGAGTGTCAGTTATCGGATAAAACATCATCATCTCCATTTGGGTTCACGATCAATAAGGAGTGTGACAGGTGAAGGGGGGGGGGTGGGGGGGGGGGGGGGGGGGTGAAACCGCCGAGGTGACGAGGGTGCAGAGGGGGGAGAGGGAGACAAGGTTAATTGGGGTGCCAAATCACTGTCAAACGGTCGGCATCAAGCCTGAAAATCTTTCCATTAATTTGAATTAGGGGGCTGATACTGCCCCCCCCCCCCCCCCCCCAGCTCTGCACACGGGTCGGGCTCGGCAGCGGCTGTGACAGCAGCCATATTTCACCGGCATGCAGCGTTGGCCTGTCCTTTAGTGATAAGCTGTAATAGATCTACACTCTCCACTCACCACGGCCTGCTCAAGGTAAGCATGGGGGGAGGGGGGGAGGGGGGAGGGGGGAGGGGGGGGAGAAAGAGGAAA
>NC_139927.1:4640516-4648016 GCF_963514095.1 Eutrigla gurnardus
GGGCGGGATTTATGTTAATTAAGTCAATTTCCCCAAAAATATACACTTTAAATTGTATTTTTTGGGTGTTTCTGACTGGTTATCAAGTCCGTACAGTTAGTTATGTCCAAAATGTACCAATATTAAGTGCCAAAGGAAATAATCACCAATAGTCACCAAGCAAAGCTGTGATATAAACGGTCTTCATCCAAAGGAGACAAACTTTCAGCCAACAAAGATTAGAATAAATGCTTTACAGACTTGCATCTACACTGTTTGCCCATAAAGTTGGAATGATTTCATTTTCAGACACAATCCTAGATACTAAAACCACTGTGGGTTTCAGTATCTATCTATCAAACTATCTATCAATTATATGAGTTTTTTTTTTGATGAAAGCTAATAAATGTCCTTATTGTAAGTTTGGATAAAAGCGTCTGCTAAATGCCCAAAATGTAAATATAACAGTCCAATAATCCACGTGTTCATTCGATGCTTTTTAAACTACTGGTTCAGAGTCTGCAGAGAACGAGTTCCCCTCCTCGGAGCGGGATGATTGCTCGGCTCTCGGCCCCGGACGTCCTGCCAGGAAGTGAAGATAAAGTTTGTTTGTAACGTGAGTGTAATCCAGCGTCCAGCAGAGAAACATGAACTAACCTGCTGCATGAAGCGCTTCGTATGGGCGGAAAGTCAGAGCTCCACGGGCTCATCACGCTCATCCGTGCTGCAAATATTAAAACGTCTGCAGAGACATAAACATTACACAGATGGATACGGTGCATCAAATATAAACCGTGTCGTATATTAAACTGGATTTAGCACAAGCAAAGAAAAACATTGACAGTCAAAGAATCGGCTTTATTGATCCGACGAGCAAGGATTCAATTTAGGCAGCGCTCCAAAATAACAACACAGTCACTCAGAGAACGGTGAAGAGCTCGATACGACACGTCCTTTCATCTCGGTTACGGGGTTCACGTACACTTCTGTCTCTGAAATATTCACATTAAGTGGGAATATGCAGCCTTGCTTTGCAGACTCTACAGATAAAGTTCTCTGTTGAAGGTTGACACAGGTTTATTATGTTATATAAAGCCACATTATGGAATAGTAATAGTGTGTTCCTGTGTGATGATGTCACTGAGGTTGGGAGGGTTTTATCATTATTAAAAATAATAAAGTGATTCCAGTAAGTTTTAGTGTCATTTAAGAGTTTTTTTTTCTTTCCCCTCATAAATGTATTAAGCTGTTAAGCTGTTTTGTTTCACATTGTGTCAATAACGACTGTTTTTGCTCTTGAATCAATACATTTTTGAAGCATTGATGATTATCGGGGTAATATGGTTAAATCGCGATTATTTTGGCCAGGATAAATATGACAGTGACAGTTTCATGTCATCCCATGACGAGTCACTGATCAATACCTGCGTGAGACGATAAACACAGAGCTGGCCTGCATGTACCAACACACAAAGTGAATATCGATATCGGAACAAACGACCTCCGACCTCCCCCCAACATGACGGCAGAAATGATTCATCGATACAGAGACGAGCTCATTTTCCTGGTTTTGTGCTGTTCAATAATAAAAAGCTGAGGATTAACTAAATCTGTTCTCCAAACAAAGCGTGTCTTTGTCTTCTCTAACACAAATACATGGTTTATAGCAGCAGAGTGACTACGTATGACTTTTCAATGCTCTCCTGACTTCTCCTCCCTCCCTAATGTGGGTCGCTATGGCAGCGCTGGGTCGGGGCTGTGAAACCATGACATATGAGTCCAGCACCCCCCCCTCCCGACTCATACCGGTCCACATGACTTCACACGCTGATGCTCGCCGATAACGCGCCGGGATTAGAGCCACCGGGTGACGATGTACATGAATGTGTGTGTGTGTGTGTGTGTGTGTGGGTGTGTGTGTGTGTGTGTGTGTGTGTGTGTGTGTGTGTGTGTGTGTGTGGAAACAGCCACAGATATGCACACCACCTTATAACAGCTGATTCCTGCCGCTCGCAACATGAACTGAAGGCTCACAAAGATCTTTGCTATGGTCTGAAAACGAAAAAGTAAATCCATTCACGAAAAAAAAAAAAAAAAAAGTCACTTGTTTGGAGTTTGCTGTTTGTTTTGTGCTTGCAAGTAGTGCTGGGAAATAATTCAATATGACTATATAATACAGTTTTGATCGAATCGTGATATCAAGATACACTTTGGTGTCTTAATTGATAATAACAAGCACAAGTAACTGACATGTCTCCCAAAATGATCAGAATCAAGCTGTTGTCTTAATTTGTCTTTTTTTTTTCTTATCTTCCAGAGAAAGAACACACATTTATATATTTATTTAATTATTTATTTCAAGTGTTTGTTGTTGCATTTAATGCATTTTGTTTAAAATCAGAGTGAGTTTTACTTTTTGTCTGTCCGTCTGCAGTCTTATTTTAAATTCTTTTAAATCAAGCTGTTTAAATCGAGTATAGCTGTATCATTTTATGGATTTTTCCTAAATAACTTCACTTCAAACTGTTCATTCATTAAGTATTTCATTCACACACGTCCAAACATAAAATAGGCTTTACTATGTTGTTAATATAGATTATTTAGTTATTACATTTCCAGAAAAGGTGCCACAGCATGATATGTATCACAAAGATTTTGCACGTGGACATAATCTTCTATCCAGGGGTCAGAGGTCAAAGTGTTGGTGCTTTGCTGGAGAATGACCAACACCACTAAAGAGAGAGAGAAACTCAGAATGAAAAGGTGAGTGAAAGGCATATTTAGGTCACCGCTCAGCGCCGACGCGACATAAACGCGAAGCGTTGTGGGCCAGAAATAGACGAAGTCCTGAGGCGACTCTGAACCTCTCTTAATGGAGAGCGTAAAAGGAGTAAAAGCCTTTTCTGTATTTCCCCCGGTTGAATCCCGGCTGCTCAAATCAGATATGCAACTCATGCAACGTTAGCCTGGGCGTGTTCTCCGTCTCATATATCACGCAGGGCAACGCTTATTTTCCACCCGTCTTTCTCTTCCCTCATCGTTTCCCTCTCTGCTGTCTTATCAGCTCACGTTAGCATCAAAAGAATCATTTCATTAATCTGCTCTCACGTCCTTCGATAATATCCGAGTGCAGACGACATAGAGGATCACTCAGGAACGATCACATGATGCAACATAACAGCTGAATGATTTAACAAGTTTGCAAACGGGATCACAGGTGACGGGAAACAGCGAGATCCTTGAAGGTATGAGCGATCCGAGAGATAACAACGACGAGGTCTGCAACATTTCCATTCCTCCTCATTCTGAGGAAGCGTGCACGAAGAGCTTAAAGACTTCGGAGGGTGGAGACTTTCATTTGACCTTTCCAAACCCAAAACCACAAGAGAGATACATGGAAGGAATACATAAAGCAGTGTTTTCTGGGGATCCACTTTTTAAAGATTACTTATCATGACAGCCCAATATATACACGGTGTATTTTGTCAGTAATCACTTTTGCAATGATTATGTGTCATAATTATCCAGGTGAAATAAAAATTTAAATTAAAGACAAGACAGTTGCAAAATTATTCCAACTTTACATATATATATATATATATATATATATATATATATATATACATATATACAGTAGTCATCCATGCAATGTGAGTACTTTAAGTATCTTTAAGATGCACTTTTATTTTGAAATTTCATTTCCATCCTTTCCAGAGCACAGTGATAACATTTTCAAAATCCTTTTTTTTTTTTTTTTGGTGAGTTGATATGAATGTAACTGTGTTAAAAAGGCACATGATATCATCTCATATATCGATCCTCAGGCCTCTGAATTTAATCAAATCAAAAATCCTTCCGTGGCACGTTTCTGTGACATCAGAACACACACACACACACACACACACACACACACACACACACACACACACACACACACACACACACACACACACACACACACACACACACACACACACACACACACACTTCAGGAGGATTGACTGGAGCTAGCTGAGTAAGTAGCAGCCATCATTACCTTGTCTGCTTGTAAACCATGAGAGCCAAAGCAATCATCACCCTTTAAACACACCGTTTCCTATTTCTTAGTGCACACACACCCGCACACACACACACACACACACACACACACACACACACACACACACACACACCATTCCTGCAGATGGATAAATTACAGGGAGGGAAATGCACAGTGGCACAGCCGTCCGAGGGAGAGGAAATGAAGAGGCTTAGCTGGAAGGATAATAGAACGACGGGGGAAAAACAAAGCCAAATAATTCATGATGCATTGTAGCATGTCTGCATAACTGCACATCCAGGAGAACTGCCGCGTTCTCTTCTTTCCCGGAGCATGAAAGAGACGAGACAGCTTCTTACGGGGGGCTGAGAGAGGTGAAGGACCTACTTTCTGCTGTTGGCTGGTTTTAGGTGAAGCGGGTCATGCTATTTTTAACCTGGTATACTGTAAACGGGAAGCAGCTGACCGCTGTGTGTGATGTCACAGGAGGAATAATAATAATAATAATACATGAGTGACGAGACAATTGGCTAATCTCACCCAAATGAATGGGAGGCTAATCGCTTCAGAATTACACGATGCCTTTGTTGGACAGAAATCTGGGATTAACAGTTGCCATGAGAAGGGGCTCCACCATTTTGTGTTTGCTCTGTTGCAGTAAAACTCAACAACAAACACAAAAGACAGTCCATTTATATTTCAGCAGCATGCTTCCTCCTCCTCCCTCCTCCTCCTAATCGTCTTCCTGCATCTCACGGCCGACTCGTCTTTTTTTTCTCTTAAACACACGCGGGGGTTTAAAAGAAAACTCGTGCCCGGCTTAATTAGAGCTACGCAACCCTGCAAGGCTGCTGGAGCTCCTTCACTAAAAAAAAAAACAGCTTGGCGAAGCAGGCAGGCGCACAACTACCCCCCCAATGGAGTACATACAGCTAACAAGCCTATGTGCTGCATACATAGCCCCCCCTCCTCCTTACACTAATAGGAAGCTACGTTTGACCCGGCTGCAAATTAGTGAGCGGAGACACCAGTTTTTTATCTGCACGTTTATACAGTTGCACATAATACTATATATATATATATATATATATATATATATATATATACTACAAACAGTTCAAGATCTCATATCGATCTAATAGGTGCACTAGATGAGCGTTTTGCCTGCAGCTGCTGCTCCGACACGTTACAGTGTTAACATGCCATACACGTCACACTGGATCTCTTTTTTTTGGGGGGGGGGGGGGGGGGGGGGGTTGTTAGTTTTTTTGCATCAGCTTTAAGTCTCTGCATCCCCCTTTTTGTTGTAATTTCCTGCAGTTTCATGCCCGGGCATCAAAGAGAGCACAGCTGTGTCACTGGATGAATGCTTTAATCTATTCAGCCAGCGCATCTGTGTGCTCTGTGCTGCGCCACGTCATTAGCCGCCCGCCATAATACGTTTGTGTGTGTGTGTGTGTGTGTGTGTGTGTGTGTGTGTGTGTGTGGGCTGGTTAGGGTTGTATGTGAGTATCCATGTGAGTATCCATGTGAGTGCATATGCATTCAGTCATGAAGAGTCTGGCTGCATATGCTCTCGTGCAGGAACGAGTAAATATGTGATAAACACACAGAGGACGCCATGAGAGGATAATGAGGTGGTTTCTTTTTTTTTTTAATGCCTGAAGTTGTGTTGGGTTTCCCGGGCCGACGCATCACATCGCGGACTCTAATCTGTGTGATGGTCGGTCAAGTTTAAGAGCTAAATTTAGCTGCTTTTGACTGACAAGGGATGAGACAAAATATTCTGCATAATCCCAGTGGAAGCGGAGGGGGATGATGGGAGAAGAAGCTCCACAGGAGATTCCCCCCACAAGCCACGAAATCCTCATCATCTCGGAAACGGGTCTGTGTTTTCAACGGCGCCACATCGGCCGACGTGTTGACTGGAAACCTGGAAGGAGTCTCCATCCTGAGACTCAATTCAATAGAGCTGCAAACCAAAACGTTGGGATAGATTAGATCGTCGTGGCTCGTATAAATCATTGTCAAACGACTGCGTTCAATCAGAAAGTCATCTATTCTGTATAATTAGCTTAGAAACAAGGATCCTATTTGTCTTCCGAAAGGCTCCTTGAATGAATTTCACTCACTCGGTCAGGACAAATGAGGATCCAGACACTTGCTGATCAATAGGTGGGAACACGGTTGTCCAGTTTAAACTCAGTCACTTTGACTAATTACGGTGTGAAGTTTATTCAAATCAGGGCTTTGGTAATTAAGTCATTAATGGATAGAATCCCTCCCAAACTCAGCAACCATAACTACCATAACAGCAGGCCAAACATTTGATTTCTCTACATTTTCACTTCATTTTAAAGTCTGGAGGTCTTTTTTTTAACCTTGCCTAAAGCATAAACATAAGAGAAATAGTTAAATATTAAATACCAACATTTCTTTTGTAATAAATACATATTGTAAGCTAAGTTCTCCTAAGCGTATATGTTTAGGGCTTTTATTGTGAAAGGGAAGAACGACAGGTGCGGTACACGGTGTCGTCAATATGGAGGCAATATGTGTATTTTCCTGAATTAATAAAAAAAAAATTAAAAGTACTTTGTGGTCGTCTGTGCTATGATGCTCTACTCACATTAATAAATATTTTATTTTCACACTACAACTTGTAGATTTGTTTCTATCTCGCTGCTCTCGTCCATCTGTCATCTTTCCTTCACTGCAATGCATGATGGTATATAATGCTGGGTTAGTGGCGTATATGTTTGTATAATAAGTAAACCATGTTGTGGACTCTATAGAGAGTGAAGTGGGAGACAGTCTACGTACTCTCAGCAAAGCTGCAACCCGTTAGCATGTTCGGCTAACGAGCTAAAAACCTGGTGACCCAGCGTTACTTGGACTACGTCATTCACCGGCCACATGAGTTTAACAGCTTACCTTAAAAAAACACATACTTAATTAACAAGTGTGTGGACGTTAATCCTGCATGCTAGCAGAGTCCAGGCTAACGCTAGCGGCTCTGTCTCCTAACAGTGAAAACGTGAACTAGCATTTTAGCTTAGCAGCTCATGTTACATAGAAACATATAACAGGAATGATATGCATGTTTTAACAATATTTAAAATACTAGCCCTCATTCGTGAGTCATGCAGGTCCTAATAATGCACCTGGTCTGGTCAAGCTAACAATAGCCTAGCTTGCTAGCTAGCAGATTAAATCTGATTGCAGCCAACAAAATCAACAGTTGCTGGCTAGAAATGAGAAGTCTGCTTTTGTCTGATACAATAATAATCAATAGACCCGTTAAAATATAATTTTAGGGATGTAAAGATACCAACATAGCTGGATCGGATATCTGTCACAATGGGGCAAATCTATTCTATTACATTTAGGGCATTTAAGAAAAAGTACATTAATATGTATTTATGTACATTTGTTGGAAAAAAGTGCAACAGTATATCACTATCAGTACAGTAAGGAGAGAT
>NC_139927.1:4653016-4783016 GCF_963514095.1 Eutrigla gurnardus
TCTGATTGCATAGAAGTCTATTATCATCTACTTCTCTATAAAAAAACAATGGTTCAAGTCTCCTTCAATACAATATTATGTTCTTTTAATAAATGACGGTCCAATTAAGAGTTAAATAGACAACAAAGCAGGGTGTGCTTTAGGGCGGGGCTACCTTTTGTGATTGACAGGTCGCTACCACGGCGACGTCACGTCTAGGAGTGGTGCTTTTCTGCTGAATTTAATAATATGATATATTTACTGTATATAAACTGATATTAAAAGCACACAGTATGACAATACGGTAATTAAAAGGCAGATAAAAAAGCTGCGTGTCTTTCAGCAGCACCATCCCCGAAGACCAAAATGGCCAACTGCAACACGCCGAAGTTTAACCCCCAGACGATGATTAGCCAGCTCATAATTGACATCATGATTCCCTTCACCACAAGGATGACATCATCAAAATCCACAAGATACACACGGCCGCTATCATATAAATCCTCCTGCTCACATAAGTGAGGCATGGTCTAGGTAATGAGCTTTGATAAATGATCATTTTGCAATGATTGTAGAATGGAGGTCACAGTTATATTTATCCATTGCATCCACTGTTCCTCCTATCACACACCTCATACCCCAGGAAGCAACGTTACTATATATGATCCACGTTCTGGTGCAATCTATAGGCCTTCTGACAGCTTTAGAGGGTTTTGTGCTACATGTTATTATTACCCCTATTAATAGAGTGTTGCTGTAAGGGCGATTATGAGCTTATGGAGGGGAACCCCTAGCTCAGAGGGACCAGGCCACCACTCTTAATTTTCGTCTGCAACATTCTAATCCGAGAGCCACATTGAACTTGGCAAACAAGCCATCTGTTCCTGCCTTTACCTGGCCTACATCAGCCCCCCCGAGTGTGCACTACACATACAAACTCTGGCTTGGAGAGCAAATACTAAAACGCCTTGCACTGTCATCATCACTGTTCCTGCAGCAGATTGATAAATGAGCAGCATGGGGCTACAATTAAAAAAAAAGACACGCTGTCACAATAAAAAGGAATGCAAAATTAGGCTAGAGCTCATCATACACTGTGAGCCCCCCCCCCCCCCCCCCCCCCCTGCTACATTACAAGGCTGCATAGATGCATTACACTCATTTTTTTCCTGCACAATTCCTCCTCGTTTGAGCAACAAGGACAGCATTTAAAGAGGGAAGCGGGCCTGCATCGAGTATTTGCAACACGTAGAAAGGTGCGATGCCCGGCCGGTTCAATACCAAGGACAGCGGTCGACACACGGAGAGCACTGACAGCCATGACAACACATGCACTACGGAATGACAGATTTATCTCTGCACGGATGCATCGTAGGCAGCGACACAAACCTGCATGACACCGCTGTTTCAGCGTGAGGCGTTCAAAAACCTCCGCAGACGCACAGATAGAGACACAATCTAAACCTCCAGACAGGCATTTGTCTTCTCACAGCGGCGTTTTTTGCCCCCCTGCAAGAAGAAGAAGCAGCAGCCACATTTTTTTTTTAACCAAATCGCATCGTGAAAATGTGTCGAATAAAACGCTCCAGCGCCTACCTGCTTGTCTCGGGGGGGTCCGAAGAGCTCACATGTCGCCGCTCCTTGATTTGGTCTGTTATTGTGGGTTATTATTATTATAGCGGGGCACCGCTATGTGTCTGCCAGCGCCATGTTATTATCACTGAGGACTGTGCGGTCCTGTGCGCTACATCCGGGCTGTTGAGGAGAGAGCGAATGAGCGCAGTGTGTGGCGGCGGAGAGGGCGGAGAGCGCCGCCGATATGTGGAGCACCTGTGCGGCAGAGCGAAGGGGAGGAGGGGGGGGAGACGACCGTCAGTCACGGCCACGTATAACGTTACGTCGGTACACCCACACCTACATTTACTATAAAGACGTTTTCCTGGGGAACTCCCATCAGAGAAGGGTTGTTTCTATTCACTGTCCAGCACAGAGCTGCCGTTTCCAGGGTGACGAAAACCACTAAATACAGGCCTAAGGCCTTCACACCCAGTTAGCATTACCTACACCTGAAAGCCCGTTAGCAAATTAGCAGCTAAGCTAAATTAGTAGCACTTAGCTAAACTACGTTACAGGCACTTAGCCAATTGACCTAGCTAGAAGTACCTGGTTGGTAATTAGTTAGCTAATAGTAGTGCGCAAAAGGGTAAAAAAAATTATACATTTAGCTCAAATCTAGTCGTAGTTTAAAATATTCAGGGTGATGAAAACCACCAAATACAGGTCTAAGGCCTACACACACTCAGTAAGCATTACCTACACCTGAAAGCCCGTTAGCAAGTTAGCAACGCACTAAGCTAATTAGTTTGCAGCACTAAGCTAATTAACTTAGCTAGAAGTACCTGGTTGGTAAATAGTTAGCTAAGAGTAATGCACAAAAGGTTTAAAATGATAACTTTAGCTAAATACACGATAACTTGAGCTAAAAATAATAGAGAAATAGCTAGGCCTAGCTAAAAGTATATATAGCAGGTTCAGTGAAACGAAATTTACGAAATATTAAATTAGCTATGGAAAAACGATCACGTACAATAGATTAAATGTGTGTGATTCGGTGCAGAGACATTCATTTTAGGTGCTGTATTTTCCATTTTAGACAGAAACTAATTAATGCAACAAAAAATGTGTCAAACAGCAAGCAGGTAGCCCATTAACCCTTATTTCCTCCCAGTGTTTTGCATGTTTGAAGTTGTTTTTAATGCTGGAATATTATTTTCAACATTTAAGCTTAATTTAGACACAGAGACAGTCTTTAAGCAGGGTTTCAAGATGAAGTGATAAAGCATAATGACTGAAATATTTGTGTTTTTCTTGCAGAGGCTTCATACTTCAACTGGTTGCCTTGTATGAAGTTGTATCAAGCATGTCAGGCATGAGTGTGCATGTAAGTGTTTCTCCAGTGAAGCCATGAAACCGGCTGTAGCCCCAGAGAGCATCGGGGATACAAAACTGTGTGACAGCGTCGCGGACCTCTTTGTTCTCCCATCTCCGTTTCTGACACGTCGTTTTGTAGCACGGGGGCTCTTCGTCCCCCAGACTCACAGTTAAGTGAATGTGGGGAGAGCACGAGTCACTTTCTCCCGCTGTGGCAGGAAGGTCCTCACGTCTGGCTGTCTGGTTAACTGAGCGGCGAGAGTGAGACAGGAAGGCAGGGAGAGATGAGTATCCACTATCACGCCAAGGTCTAGCTCTTTGTGCTGTTGTTAAACATAGAGATCAATGAGGGAGCTGTTACCACGCGTCCTTCACCCCCTTCAGGCTCACCAGTTGACTCGCTTGCAAGGATGCATCCCTTTTTCTTTTTTTTTAACCAGCTGGCTCGTACAGATGGAGACTCTTGAATTCAGCGTGTCTCACCTACCAGAAATGCATTCCCGCTTCCCCCCTGCGACATATGTGCTACATATGTGCAACAATCGTAGACGGATGCTTGCACTTAAAAGTAGCATGCACTCTTCTTCACTGCTGGGTCGGTGATTGGTTCTCCGGTGATGATGCTGTCTTCGCCTGCCCCGTCTCTCATGCGGCCTCGCCCGCCACCCATAAATCCCCTTGGGAAATGTGAGCCAAGACCGTACGCAATGGGAACACCCTTTCAGCTCAGGACTATTCCAGTCCTGTGCTTCACTCATTATGGGCTTTATGGACGGCCACATCCATCCCTCTCTTACTGCCACATGTGTTTGGAAGGTGGGGACGCCGAGGGATGATGCATTTATTGTGACTGTGAAGAGCTGAGATCAATAAGAAACAAATTACTATTATGAATTATGTTGCATGAGTTCTTGGCTTTAATGCTGAAAAGATGCATTTTGGGTGAAATATCAATTTCAGCTGTTTCACTACATCTTTATGCTGAGATTTGACCTGGTCATTTTTTTTTAATGCTGTCTGTGAAGGACTTAACCTCCCTGGGAAAATTTGACACCGCCATCTAGTGGTGGATCGTGGGAGCACCCAGTTTCCTCCAGTGCACCCAAGTCTAAGTTGTATTTATTTGCTCCTGGTTGTGTGTGTGTGTGTGTGTGTGTGTGTGTGTGTGTGTGTGTGTGTGTGTGTGTGTGTGTGTGCGTGTGTGTGTGTGTGTGTGTGTGTGTGTGTGTGTGTGTGTGTGTGTGCGTGTGTGTTTGTGTGTGTCCCCGACATAAGCCACAACATCTCCGAGTGAATAATAATGTAATAATTTATGATATTAAATGAGTGTGGTATCACATAGTAATCTGAATGGGATGGTGGTTTAATCACACACACACACACACACACACACACACACACACACACACACACACACACACACACACACACACACACACACACACACACAGATTCACGACATAAACATCAACCCGAGGAAACATGCTGCCGTCCCCATGGCAACTGCAGAGATATACAGTAGTTTTCTTTGAAACCAGCTCCCTCACTCTCACTCACCCTTACACACTGTCTTTGATTCTCTCTCTCTCTCTCTCTCTCTCTCTCTCTCTCATTCGACACGAAGCCACAGGTTGTTGAAAATCATAGAAAGCTACAAATGAGACCAACTACTTATACTGAGGGGAATCACCTCGTAGGAGTGTCTTTTTTTACACTCCAATCAATCCTTGATATAAAGACCCCCACAAGCTTCCAGCTTCCCCATTGGCTGACAGTACAAGTGACATCCTTACGCCCTCTCCCATCAGACAGCATGTCATGACCACATGGTAACCATCTATGCAAAAGGGGGAACCAGAGTTTGAATCACTCCTTGAGCTATATCTGTTATGTTAATTTGTTTCTTTATCCCAATAATCAATAGGAACAGATTGGGTTGAGTTGGGTTGAGGAAGCGTTGCCAGTGTTGCCGGGCGGAAGCCAACCGTGGACCAAATGTTCTGGATTGTTTCTTGGGAAAGAAATCTCTTCTGACAATATGCTGCCCAAGCAAAATTCATTTTGAGGCTGTCTAAAGCCTGGACTCGGTGCTGGGGGACAATGTGGGCTGAGCTTGAGTTGTGTCGATACAGTAAGTTGATTAAGGGATTCAGTTGCTGATAGTATGACTGGCCTTGCATTAGTGCAACGGTGGAAATAGTAAGTATAGCTGATCCAGGGCCTGCAGGCAGAAAGACATATTTCTCTAGTAAAGGACGACCTTATTTAATAAGATACACATTATTCATTGTTAATGTTATAGGAAATAATGTTAGTTAGCCTAATGCTTCATTCAAGTCATAAATAATGGTAAAATCGTACTAGAAATGCTAAATTCATATTATTAGCTCCTGATTTAGAGCTACGTGAACCCACATCACTGAGTTTCGTACTTTCGGTGGCGTTGATTCGACTGAATACAAGAAGACGATAGCATCTCTCATCATACTCAAACCAACCATCTATCAGACCGTCTTGGCTGAAAACAGGTGCCAAACAAACCTGATTAATGCAGCTTTTAATTGTAACAAAAGCTGCTTTAAATGTCAAGCGTGTAAACCGTCAACCTTTTCCTGACATAATGGTTTCATCTAATCTATATGCTGACGATCGCTGTCTCTTCATTTCACCGTTTGCTGTATTATTCTGTAATCTACACCAGATCCCGTCGTACACGAATGACAAAACAGTCTGTTTATCATTAAACTCTGGAAAAAACGCTGGAAAGTCACTCAGAGGAAGAAAAAAAACAATAAAAAAAACAACACAATTTGCCTCATAGCGGCTTATAGGAGATGATGAGGATCTAATCAGTGCAGATGCTCAGTTCAACGGAGAGCGGCCACACACACACACACACACACGCACACGAACACACACACACACACAGAAAAAGCCAGAGGCTCCTAAATTGTCCAACGTCGGCCCCACCCTTCACTAATGTGCGGCCACAGCTGGCCTCCTGAGGTCCGGCTGCAGGCTGCTCTTACACACTCGTGAAGAATTAATGAGTTTGAGTGTGTGTGTGTGTGTGTGTGTGTGTGTGTGTGTATGCTGTATTGTACACACAGTATGATACCGTAATCAGCCAGTTGTTGGGGTGTGTATACTTACTGGTAGCTGGAGTTTTATGGCTGATTATGAATCCATACATCATCATGCATCCACAGACATTAAAGGGATTTTTAAAGGGAGCTGTAAGAGGCTGCTGATGTGAAATTCAAGGGTCAAGTTTGTGTGTTTCTTTTCATTCCCTGCCTCCAGATAGAGTTTTACATTTTAAAAGACCCAGTTGGATAAATGTCAGGCGCTGAATTCTTGGAGGATTAAGTCTCGGCATTCTAAGACTTTTTTTTTTTTCTCAGCTGATCTAATAACGGCTGCGAGGACAACCGGAGCAACTGTGTGAATCCACGTACGTTGAGTGTCATATTGTCATTGTTGAAGTGGTTGCCATGGAGATTCATTGAGATGATTATGTGGATTATTTGGCTGATATGAAAAAAATGCCAGAACGGACACTTTAACATTAGAAGGAGGTGAGAAACTTGAAAATCATCATCCAGAGTTTGGCTTTGTCCAGAGTTTGGATCCATGAGAGATTTTTAACACCTTAGTGAAGCCAATGCAGAAGAGTCTTAAACTGGCTTTCTGTCTAACGGCCAGCAGGGGGTGACAAAGTCTGATTGCATAGAAGTCTATTATCATCTACTTCTCTATAAAAAAACAATGGTTCAAGTCTCCTTCAATACAATATTATGTTCATTTAATAAATGACGGTCCAATTAAGAGTAAAATAGACAACAAAGCAGGGTGTGCTTTAGGGCGGGGCTACCTTTGTGATTGACAGGTCGCTACCACAGCGACGTCACGTCTAGGAGTGGTGCTTTTCTGCTGAATATAATAAGATATCTTTACTGTATATAAACGTATCTTATCTCAAATCACTGGGAAAACAGTTCCTAACCCGCTTAGTGTTTTATTTCTCTCTTTCCTCTTCTATGAAAGATATTCTGGCCTTTACTACTCGACTCATTTTACTTAAATGGAAATCTCCTCCACCTTTTTTTCACTGGATCAGAGATGCTCTTCATTTCCTAAAACTGGAAAAACTTTCCTTTACGAGGGTCTTCAAACAAATGTGGAGACTTTGGGTGCCTTTTTTAATTTAGTTAAGAAACATTTCATTCTAGACTGATTTATTATATTTTTTATTATAGTGTTGTATTTTACTACTGACTGGTGTTACATTTGTGTGTTTTACATACATTTTCTTACTAAATTGATTCACGTTAACTGTTTTTAGTTGTGCTATTTGTCTCATGTGTTGAGTCTGCTGAGAAAAGTAATAAACATACAATCATCCAGACAGAAACGATGCACGGGGAAGTATGAATGTCTCCATTGACGAGCCGGTGATTTAACCCGAGGGTGAACCGAGTCCTGGCGTCTGTCTGTCAGCTGTGTGTTTGTCTGTCTCACACATGTGAGTGTTAGACAGTCTGATGACTCAGCAGTGAACCACATCAGCACAAAAACTGATCTGGGGTCGGTAAAGAAAGGGAACGTCACCTGGTGGAGGAGCTCACTTACTTTACATGCATTTCAAATAAAATTAGTTCCTTATTAAACCCGTGTCGTGCCATGTATAAAAGTACTTTGTAACGATGTTTGTATACATCCATCCATCCATCCATTTTCCACCGCTTATCCAGCATTCAGGGTCGCGGGGGGGCTGGAGCCGATCCCAGCTGCCACCGGGCGAAGGCAGGGCACACCCCGGACAGGACGCCAGTCTATCGCAGGGCCGACATGTAGAGACAAACAATTCACACTCACATTCACACCTACGGGCAATCCAGAGTCACCAATTTACCTATCCCCATCCTGCATGTCTTTGGACTGTGGGAGGAAGCCGGAGAACCCGGAGAGAACCCACGCTAACACGGGGAGAACACGCAAACTCCACACAGAAGGAACCCGGGCCGACCCGGGGATCGAACCCGGGACCCTCTTGCTGTGAGGCGAGAGTGCTAGCCACTACACCACCGTGCAGCCCTGTTTGTATACAATGAGCCATTAAATTAATAACATTTTAATTCTATATTGGACATTTCTGCATCACAATTTCATTATCATTAACATTACATTCATACATTTGATATATTTACTTACTATAGGTTGTAGTCATGTTAATGTGGCTTTTGGAAGAAAACAATTTCAGGGACCCCCTGCAGTAACTCTGTGGAACCCCTCGGGGTATCGGATTCCCAAGGACCCTGTTGAAGATCTCTTCTTTAGTTTATTAGACCATCATCATGCAGTGGGGGGGGAGATAAGAAAACACAACACAAATATTTGGCACATTAAACATATTACAGTGTATTTCCATGTGGTGACATGTGAGGGAGAGGTATTTCCTCTCTGACGGGGGAGTGATGGGGTGAGGCGTGGCCTATAGCGACAGGGTTCGCTGCTATAAAAGAGCGTTTTCGATGAGTTCAGCTACAAGCCGACGGATTCGCTCAGACGACACCGCTCCCGTGTGCACCGGAGGACTCACCACAAGAAAAGGTAACTCCTCAAATTAACTCCTACGATATCATTTCTGTGGGTCAGAACCAATCCATGGTTTGTATCCAATACTACAAGATCCATGAGATATTTAAATATATATACACATAAATAAGAGAATATAATTGACTTCATTTCTCATTATTGAATATACACTGTATATAATGTTTCACCCCATTTACAAGCCTTAATAACATCTTTTGTTACTTTTAAACTGTTATGAACACATTTCTCGAACAAATTTATACAAAAAATGTATCTGATTCAATCATTTAAATTTGACATATTTTCAGGTGTTGAATTTATCTGATTCTGTTATTTAGATTTGATATATTTCCCATTGCACGTCAACAAAATGTAAATTACACAATTATGTCAAATTAAGTAAATTGTCAATAATTAACATCATTTTGCAAGTGAAACACTGATAATAAAACATATTTTCTGCACTGCTGTTGCATTTGTTCGGTCATAACAACCATTAAGAAGCAGAATGAAATAGGAAGTTTGTAACAGCGATTTAATTTGCAGTCACAAGAACAACAATGTATTATATTATTAGTGGTAATGCGTGCACATTCCTGTCTAAGTGCACATAAGTCATCGATGAAGGCCTGAATCAATATGCCGTTATGTGTCTACATGACTCAGGATGTTTTCTCATCATTCAATTAGTACATTCCACAGTCAACAATGTACATCTATATGGAGACACACAGCTGTAGAGTCCTGACTGAAGGAATCCTTGTTTTTTGCAGGCAGCATGGAAGTAAGTACCTCATCAAACATCCCCACACTGGTAAGAACGAATCACAGCAGTTATTTCTTCCACATTTTCCATCTAAATGTCAACGCTTGGATCTTTGCTTTCTGTCAAACTGCCATGTTCGCAACTGCAAGTTGGTGTCTGCCATCCTGTCCACCCTCGCTCTTCCTCGTCTCCCCGTCCCGGCTCCTGACCCTGAACCAGGCCCCGACCCAGACCCCGACCCCGACCCTGACCCTTCTCTCTCTCCATCTTCCCCCACTTCTCCCCCCTCTCAGCAATCTGACGCTCTGTGTGGCAACTGCCCGTCCTCTGGTTCTGCCCCGCAGGCTAACAGCGTTTGGCCGAGCCTGCCTCAGTCCGGGTCCGGGTTCTCCACGTGGCCGGGGCAGCCCACCCAGCCCGCGACGTGCTGGACTGGACAGCCCAACACACCTTGCTGGACCGGGACGCAACCAGTCACTGCTCCCAGTTCATTTCCAGGCTTGGCTCCAGCCACAACACTGACCCCTGCACAGACCACAACCATAGTCCCGGCTCCAGGTCCGGCTCCAGTGCAGCCCTGTTGGCCAGGCAACCAGTGCCAGCCAACCCAATACCAGACTCCCCAGCAACCTCAGAACCAACCCCCCCAGCAACCCCAATACCAACCCCCCCAGCAACCCCAGTACCAGCCTCCCCAGCAACCCCAGTACCAACCCCCCCAACAACCCCAGTACCAGCCTCCCCAGCAACCTCAGTACCAACCCCCCCAGCAACCCCAGTACCAGCCCCCTCAACCACCCCAGTACCAACCCCCTCAACCACCCCAGTACCAACCCCCCCAACAACCCCAGTACCAACCCCCTCAACCACCCCAGTACCAGCCTCCCCAGCCGCCCCAGTACCAGCCTCCTCAGCCACAAGCTCCAATTCAAACTCCAGTCCCTGTTCCAGCTCCAGTTCAAGTTCCAGTTCAAGTCCCAGTTCCAGTTCAAGTCCCTGCTCATGTTCCAGCTCCAGCTCCAACTCCAACTCCAGTCCCAGTCCCAGGACCTGCCCCCAATATCCGGCCCGGTCACCCTGGTTGGCCTTATAACCCGGGACAGTCCGGATGGCCTGGACAGAACCCGTCCGCCATGCCTCCCCACTGGCTTGCCCCCACATCTGGACCCCTCGTGAGTCAAGAATCAGCAACTTATGATACACACACTTAATAATAACGTGTTTTAATATTAATCTCTCACTCCTGCTGTTCAGAGTGTGCCATACAACCTGAACCTGGCCCGAGGGGTCTACGACAAGATGATGATGACCATCCTGGGCCACGTCAAACCCAACGCTAAAATGTAAGTAGATCCGCTTCCTGAACCCATTCTTTTCTCCCACACATACTCACGTTTTAAAACTTTTATATTTCAGGTTCACGGTGAACTTTCTGAGAGGCAACGACATCGCCTTCCACATCAACCCCCGCTTCAGCGAGGGGGGGAAACCGGTGCTGGTCCGGAACCACAAAGTGGGCGAGCGCTGGGGCTCCGAGGAGCGGGACCTGAAGGGGCCCTTCCCCTTCGCTCTCGGGAGCCCGTTTGAGGTGAGTGCAAGAAAGAGGAATCGGGATTGAAAGTGTAGCATGTTAACGTCAATAAACCATAACCACCATGTTGTCAGTGTCTGCTACTGCTACTAATCCACCTTTTTTTTTACAACACAAATAAATAACAGCTACTAATTAACGTCTCAATTGTATGATGGCATATTAGAGCCACTGTAGGAAAAAAAGGGGCAATATTCGCAGAAAAAAAGTCGAACATTTTTGAGTTTCTGAAGTAGCAAATTTGCGAGTTTCTAAAGTGGCAAATTTGCGATTTTCTAAAGTAGCAAATTTGCGAGTTTCTAAAGTAGCAAATTTTGCGAGTTTCTAAAGTAGCAAATTTGCGAGTTTATTACGATACTAACAACCGGCATCTATGCTAGCTAACTTCCCATGAATGTACGCATTTATTATTCTAATAAATCCAACGTGTGACAACCCCTCGTTAAGGTCCTTAGGGGGATGATGTTGATGCTTATTGTTGGTTTTATCTATATGAGGCCAAATTGTCATCTTATGGTTTATTGATCGGGCAGTTGGGCTAAGATACTAGCGGTAGCTTACACTTGTTGTCATAGCAACGGCAAACATTCATCGTTAGCAAAACCTAGCAACTTGGTTTTGCTAACGATCGTCTATATTTAAAAAGTGGAAAATTTACAGATTTGCAACTTTTCTTCTCTGAATGTTGCCCCCCTCGATGCGTTCTCATATGTTTTCCTACAGTGGCCCTAATACGCCGTCGTACATTTGTTTGTCTTTTTTTATCACAAAAAAATGGTGTTGATGTTTCAAAATGCTACACAAGGTAACTGACTCTAGGTCACTTTCTCACGGTTGACGTCAGGCTAACGCTTGGAAACGATGGAAAGGTTTGGAAAGTCGTTTGTGCAAGCGGGTCCTAGATAAGGGAACTGCTGCACTGCAGGAGGACTCCTGGAGGTCAGTGGGGGGTCACATGTTAACATCAATAACCACAAATGTGCTTCACAGGTTTCCTAATCTGTGTATGTCTGTGTGCTGACAGCTCGAACTACCAGCTTCATCACCAGCTTCCCCTGTGATCTTAATTTGTAGGTTCAATGAGCATTTTTCAGGGTTCCTACACCTTTCATAAGTCACATTCAAGCACTTTTCAAGCACTTCAAGGTGCATTTCCATGCTTTTCCAGCCCCTTCCAGCTGTGGTAAACTCCATATTTGTATCAATCCAATGGTCAGTAATTCAGTCTACTTATTATGTGACTTGTTCATCACATTAAATGAGATGTTATTGTCCTCTAAACAACCAACATGATGTTTGGAGACAGCTTTTTACAGAAGGACCACAAATGAAAGGAAAACTAATTCCACTAACAGATCCACAGAAATATAATCACCAACTATTTTCATCATCTGTTCATCATCAAAAGTCATTTTTCATAAAGAAATGTCACAAAATGCTGTTTTCAGTCCCTCAGATATGGAGATCTTCTTTTCTCTGTGTTCTATCACAACATACATTTCAAGCACTTTCAAGCACTTTTCATACCACTAAACTTCAAGCATTTTCAAGGATTTCCAGCACCCATACAAACCCTGTTTTTCTCCTTAATTATTATACATCTTTATTCTCTTGTTGCTCCAGTTAGATTTTAGCGCTGCAGAAAGTCTCTCCCTCAAAGAAATCCTGATTAAATATCGTGTTTTCTTCTGTAAGCCACTAGCACATGATCGCTGTTCTGTTCCAGATGAAGATCCTGTGCACTCAGGAGACGTTCAGGGTGGCCGTGAACAACATCCCGCTGTTTGAGTTCCGACACCGAGTCCGAGAGCTCAACCAGATCGACAGAATCAACATCCTGCACGACGTCGTCCTCACCTGCGTCAACGTGGAGACGCTGCCGTAGGAAGACGGCGATCACCAGTCATACGTAGCCACCATCTATAGGCTACATACTGCAGGAACTATATAACCTTCCGATTTATCGTGGTGCCGGTAGATTATAATAATTAGATTTGTTCAAATATGTTAATTAAGACATGAGCTGAGCTCGTTCTACAGTACACTTCTTCCTCTGCCACGCAGCTAACCAGTTCATACCCACAATGCTCTCTTGCTTTGTTGACCAATCTGTATTTATTGTGTACCATAGTTTCTAGATTATTAAATTGCTACTAACTGAGAATTATATGTACCACCATATTTGATGCCCATTAGGTTTCTGTTAACTTTCTCAATACATATATATATAAAATTATCAGTCAGAGATCTGGTCTAATGTTTTCATTGTTTATTTGTTTTTTTCAGTGCAAAAATCTCTTTCATAGAAATAGAAAAAAAAACCATTTGAATATTAAAATCAGCAGAATTAAAACGTACAGAAGGAATGGATGAGTTATGACTAGTATTGGGAGGGAGACACCACCGGCAAAAATATATGAATTAAAAGTCTTCCCAGGTTCATCATCCCACACTTAGCTTGAACCTCAACACAAGCATTTCTCCCCTCACACTTTAACTTCCTCTAACCTTAAACTTAAACATCTTCAACCCAGTTGAAGATAGCAGTGAAGGATGTTGTTGTGTCCAACACTTTGAGTCTGGAGCAGAAATGTCTCAACAGATTTATATTAAAATGTTACAAAAATACAAGAAAATGCATGCAATGTACATGTTCCTGTTCCCCAAAGGATGAACCCTTTAACACCGGCCAGAACATGATTGCTGCGTGCAAGTTTGTAAACAGTTTTGATATATTTCCATGAAAATTGCTGAGCACAAGAGCATAAACATTTGACTCCATCTTTGTCCTTCTGGTGTCTCCCTTCACAACAATATAAGATTCATTACATTCAAGAAAGTTGATTTCTTTTTTAAAGTAGAAAAACAAGAAGAGCTCTGGCAACTTGAAAAATAAGGCAACTTTTTTTAATTTCCAGTGCATAATACTCCACATTCATTTCTTTCAGATCTCATCTGCATTCAGTCCATAAATAAATTTCCAAAAGGTCTCTGTGCAAATAACAAGTGTGCGATTCACAGTGCTGCTGTGTGTGTGTGTGTGTGTGTGTGTGTGTGTGTGCGTGTGTGTGTGCGTGTGTGTGCGTGTGTGTGTGTGTGTGTATCAGTCCATCTCCTTACGTCTTGTTATCGAGTCTCCTCTCCACGGACTTCAGCAGGAGCTCGGCGTACTGCTCCAGCAGAGCCATCGCCTTCTCCCCTTCACCTTTGACCCCTCGGTCCACCTGCTGTCCTTCACACTGGGAGCCGGGCCGAGGTAGAGAGTCCAGCTCGGCCTTGACCGTCAACAGGGCCTCGGACAGGACGCTCCTCATTTCTGTCTGATGGCCGTCGTCGGGTCGTTGTGCGCTGCTCTGCAGGACCTGGTGTTAATGAATAAGGCAGGATGTCCGTCAGTGTCTGTTCATCGGGTTATAGATTTTAAAAAATGGCGTCAAATTAGTCGATTTGTCAGGCGACAGATTAACCGAATTGAGGAGAAAATCAAAAGTTCTGGTTCCAGCTTCTCCAAAAGGGAGGATTTTTCGGTTTCTCAGTTGGACAAAAGAGGACATTTGAAGACGTCACCTTGGATTTAGAAGAGACTAATATGGAGGATTTAATCCGCAGATTAATCTGTTATGAAATTTGTTTTGTCAGCTGCAGCCCTAAAGTGTGCATCACAAAAAGTTGCTTGTTTTGTCCACGTCAAAACCACCAAATATATTAAGGCTGCTTTCATATCAGAAAAGAATACGAAGAAAAGAGTAAAATCTCTCATTTGAGAAGCTGGAACCAGCAAATTCTTTAAAAAAATAATAACTCAAACTAGATCTCTGTCGATCGCAGAATTAATTTAAGGTCTTGTTGTTTTTCAGCTCTATTAAAAAGAGTAAAAACGTACAGATGAGATGTGCAAAGAGTACAGTTCCTGAGACGTAACGGTGCATTAAAACAAGACGTGGGGATTTTAAAATGACAGAATTATCAACGGTAATATCTATCTACATTATGGGATGTATGACACTGAGAGGGATATGAGAGTGGCAGCACTAACAGGCGTGAAATATGAGAGGAATTATCTCTTAGCTATTATCTTCTTTTATCTGTCTTCTCCATATATTTTGCTTTCAGGCTCTCTTAACCCCCCTGTCTCCATTATCTCACACACACACACACACACACACACACACACACACACACACACACACACACACACACACACACACACACACACCATAGTGTATAGCATGGCGGTTTTCCTCAGACTGTTGTGAAGCTCCGTAGCCGCCTGCCTACAGGTTTCCACGGTGATGGAGGGATCTGCAAAGAGAGGGGAGGACTCCTTCAAGTACAGTGTTCACAAAGACGAGGCGACTTTAAAAAGCCTGCAAACACACAGTTATCGAGCGTAAGTACACACAGTACACGTTGAGGAAAACAAGGAAAAGTAACTACAGAGGAAGAATAGAAACCCACGAAGAGGCTGCTGTACGGAGAGAGAAAAAATGATTTCACAGTTTATGTCCTCCGGCAAAAAGACACAGTGGTAGGTCCTAAACGTGGGATCTGGACATCACTTAATGGCATTTATTGGAAATTAAATCTGTTGCCTGCGTGAGGCAGTTATCACCCACAGAACAGCAGGCACCGAAGTGTGAAGAACAGGATGAAGAAGTTATTTTTTTAACATGTTCAACTCGGCATTAGAGAGTGTATGAGATGCCTTTATGTGCTGAGGGAGGGGGGGAAACAATCCGCCGAGGCTCTTTGTATCGCAGCACAATGTTCGGCAATTACTATTTATCGTCAGAAAGGGAGCGTTGATGCGTGCAAATTCCACTCAAATCTTTATATTAGATTATTAGGTTTGCAAATGTGAAATGGATGTCGAGCGTTCTAAAGAGATCAACCATAAGAGGAGAGTTGAAATCATCGGGTCTCACCCGTGTCATCACGGCGGTGACAGCGGCAGGGCACAGAGACAGACAGCGGAGTGTGAGACAGACAAGCAGACTGCAGACAGACAGGCCAGGAGGCAGAGCAGCGATGGAGAGGAGGAACGGCGGCGACAGACGCGTTGATAAAGTTGTGGGAGGCCAGACCTGGCTGCGGATCAGCGCTGGGTGTGGGAGTCTGTTCGGGCACCAGGGGGCACTGTTCAGCCACAACCACCTGTGACGGCTCCTTGGCGCTGGGAGGAAATGTCAGACGTGTGTGTGTCAGTTTAAAAAAAAATTCAAACAACATGCAGCTAAATGTTTTGTGGTGAAAAGGTACCTCTCTGAAACCGAGTCTCTCTTCTGCCTCACCGGTAGAGAACGCAAAGACGGATCCAGAATCAGAGCTGAGGACAGGATGTACACAAAATCACACACACATCTGCTATTTCTGGTTCCTCATTTGTGCACGGTGAACGACTGTCTAACCTCTGTGTCCCGGAGTAGATGTGACGTCTGTGTTCGGAGTGGAAGCCCTGGAAGAACTCAAGCTCTGCATCACCTCCAGGCTGATGCTGCGGCGAGGGCTGAGGAGCTGTTTGGGCAGCGGGATGCGGGAGGGCGGCGTGCTCTGGGTGAATGAAGCTGGGGGATGGGGAGGAGTTGGGGGGGGACTAGTTGGTGAGACAGTGGAGGGGGAGGAGGTGAGGAGGGGAGATTGAACCTCCGGCTCCCCGCATGACCCCCCGCGGCCCCTGGGGAAGGAAGGGGAGCGAGGTGGAGAGCCAAACTGGATAACGTCTCCCAGCGATGGGGAGCGGCTGCTTTTGGCCATGGAGCTGGCCGTGGGGTTCATGTAGGAGTGGAGGGGCTTGAGTTTGGGGCTCTCCCAGGGCAGCGGGGAGTCGTCGGGCGACTGGGGCGACTCCGAGGAGGGTGAGGAGAAGTGGAAGGAAGGCGTGGGAGGGTCATGATGCAGGGAAAGCTGCTGGGGCCGCGTGTGCGACTCCCTTTCGCCACTAGAGGGCACCGGGGAGTGAAGAGCTGCAGGGGAACAGAAGCACTTAATTATGTTGTGTCGATATAGACTTTTAGTCTGACATTATAGAAATGTATTACTGCACATTCCAGGGCAATTATCCAGTCAGAGTAACTTATTATTAACTTACACAAGTTTAAATACACACTTGAGGCAGTTTTATCTTTTGTTATATCATATCTCATATTCAGATTTGCATAATGACTATTTCATACGGATATATGAGCTAAATTAAACACGTTAATGTAAAAAAGGGGCAGGACATTATAACCTTAGCTCCTGTTCCTTCTCAAACTTTATATTTATTTGTACATATTTTATGTCATGAGGAAAAATAAAGATCAAATCAGGTTTAACTGTCTCACCATATAATCTGACCTAAATATGACAAAAATGAAAATACGTAGCATATATATATATATAAAAAGATGACGTACGTTCTGAAGACAGGTTCTGGACCGAGTGTGATTTCTGCAAACACGTGGCCCGGTCCAGCAGCAGCGGAGCTTTGGATGACGGGATGGAGAGCCTCCAGAGGTGGGAGCCTGAAGTCTTCCTCTTCTTCAGGGGTCTGAGGATGGAAGCACAGTCTCTCTCTGGAGCCTCCGACCTGCTGAGGGGAAAACACAGAGACGAAAATCACATCTCACACAATAATTCAGCCACAAAAACAAGCCAAAATAAATGTCAGTGTTCATTAATGCTTTCCTCAGGTATGTGTTATATTTTGCATTCTTGCCATGTGCACTTATTAATATTTAAGAATCATTTATTCATGCAAACAGACTACCTTTTCTTTTTTTTTTAGATCTTTTGTATTTATGATTCATTAATCCAATCTGCCAAAGCAGCACTCGTCTAAAAATAAACCTCCTGGTGTGTTTTTCATCTTACTTTGGGCCCTCGGTCCTGCCAGGGGACCCGGGGGTCTGGTCTTCCGTGTTCCTGCTCTGGACTTCTTCCATCAAGGGCCGCACTTTTGACACGGGAGGCTTAGCGGCGTGGCTGCCTGGTTCTTTTCCGTGGCCTTTTGCAAGGAGATGTACGCCCCTACACGGAGACGATGGTTAGTGGAGGAGGCGAGCGGAATACACAATGTATTTTCTCCTACACGGGGAATTAACGGAATAAATTTGGGGGAGATATACTTCTTCACTTTAATCCAGAGAGTGAGATGGGAAGATTGTCTGGTAAACGAAATATGAAGTTACCCCAGAGGAGCCAGTTAGCTTAGCTTAGCTTAGCACAAAGGCTTGAAACGGTAAACAGACGTTTCTCTTCCTTATGCACAAGTTTATTTATCATACTCCGTCTTCCAGCACTTCTAACGCTCACTAATTAACCTGTTCTATCGTATTTGTTTAAGCCGTGTGGAAATCAAAAGGTGCAAAAACATTTGACGGGGGGATCAGGATCAGTTGCCAGGCAACCAGCAGAGACTCTATGAACAGTAACATTGCTTTTATACTTCAGTTTCTTGGACAGATTTGACAAACTAGATCTCTATTTGAATCCGTTTCCCTGTTTCCAGTGTTTGGGCTCAGCTAAGCTAACCAGCTGCTGGTTGTAGCTTCATATTTAGCATTTAACGGACATGAGAAGTGTATCTGTCTTGTTACATGACTCTCTGCACAAAAGTAAAGAAGCATATTTCTAAATTGTGAAATCTTCAAAATAGTGTTGGACAGTTAAATAACATGCTGCACATTCGTTGTCAGTGCAAATAAAAAAAAAAGAAGAAGCAAAACACTTCCAAAAACAGCTCTCCCCCCACAGAATCACCCAAACACAGATAGCGATGTCAAACTGACAGCGTCTCCAGCGGGAGGCCTACACAGCTGGTTTAGCAGAGCAGTGTGCGTGATTCCACACGGGTTTGTAATTACAGCTGTGAAGCCACGCTGGTCTGACGTGGTCAACGCTACCTGTTATTATGTCCTCTGGCCAGGAAGCGTGAAGACATGCTGAGCCGGGGGACTCGGCTCTGCTCGGCTGTGGACGTCGGGAGGCAAAAAAGGAAAAAGGAAAAAAGAGACAGTGGCAGAAAGAGGAGGGGGAAACACACAGAGACACGGGGGGAGAAACAGAAAGACTAATCAATACTGATTGCATGTGAGGTCATTACAAATTCCACATCTTGGGAAATAAATGACCTGCCCAGAGTATGATGCAAGGATATATCTGTCGAATTTAAAGGTACAGCCAGTTAGCTTAGCATAACGACTATTTGTTAATGATGTGTCCTGCTGCACTCATAGAAATAGAATAGGAGTAGAACATTCAAATCAAGCGAAGCAGAGGCCTTCTTCAGGCGTGCGGTTGCCATGGCAACCATTGTAGTCGTGGAGTAACAACGACAACAGGCGGTGAACTAGTAGCATTAGGAAGCACAACGGGCCAGAACAACAAAATCAACAACGTAATGCTGCACACACACTGTTGTAACAAAGCATGGTGGAACTGGCGGACAGCTGGCCAAATTAGAAAGCTACCTAGCTAACTGGCCGGTCGTCGGTCTCTGTATGTTCGCTCTCTAACCGGAGAGCGCCGATCACACCTTCAGGGCCCCATTGAGGTGCGTTGTCACGGTAACAGCTAACAACAATCAGCAATGTCCCGCTCCTGTTCTATTTCTATGGTACGGGGGATCTCTTTTGCTGGACTACGGCCACCGTGAGTTTCGCCAGGCTGATCGGCCACGACTCCAGGAGGGAAGGTGGATGTTTCTCTTTAAATCAGTGTGAGTGTCTCCTCGTACCCTCGCTGCAGCTCCGTTCCAGCGTCTCAAAGTTCTGCTTGAAATCTTCTTGAGCGACGTCGGCGATGTCGGTCACCGTCCTCAGAGCCTCGTCCATGCTTTTCACTTCGGCCTTTGGCTCCTCCTCTTCCTCGTTTTCTTCATTCTCTTCATCGGAGCTGTCCTGGCCCAGAGACTCCACATCTGCAGAATCTGAAGAATGCAACAGAAAACAGGGGTAATGAAAGAAAAACAACCCTCCTTGACCTTGGTACGTCTCCTGCATGCAGCGGGGGCAGGTACCAGATAATCCGAAAACAAATGACCAGCCAGAACACTGAGGCTTACGTGCTAGTATCATTTGACATATTTCTATCTGGTCTGAAAGCGAAGGAAGAATCCGAGCCTCCGCGTGCTTAAATCCCTCTCGGCGGGTATCAGCTTTCCTCTATGTTGAAGCCACATCATGGCTTTCAAGCACATCTCAGCTTTTCATTTCAAACTCGGCACTTGACACACTTTGAGATGACGTTCATGACTTGAAACAGAAATGCAGTCCGTTTAATTCAAGTTCACGCCACTGTTTCAGGAAATCAAAGATGAAAAACCTTCACTGTGCAGACCAGAGGTCTTCAACAGGGGGACTCCCCTAGGGGGGTCCGGGACCCTTAGGGGGGTCCGCAGAGTTACAGCAGGGGGTCCCAAACTTTTTTTTCTTACAAAAATGGTAAAATATGTCTTAAAAATACATTAATTCAACATCTAATTAGCAAATATAAATGGTAATTGTTGTGTTAATGTCAAATATAGAATTACAATATGTTCTATAAATATATGAATCAATTATTATTTTAATGGCTATACATACATCATTACAAAGTGCTGTTATACATGGCACTATAAGCTGCACTACATATTATATGTTATAGGGGGTCTACCTGTGGTGTAGACATTTGGTTTGTTTTCTGCAACTTAATAAACGTATTTAAACTTAAAAATGTATAATCCTGGTGAAATGTATTTTCTGGTTCATCAGAGATGCTGAAATTCTACACAAACAGAAGTGGCTTTAAATGCTTTATGTTCTCTATCCTCTATCCGTATTGTGTATCGCTTGGAACGGTTTTCGTTACCATCAAAGACGCGATCTGGGCTGGAGTCCCTGCTGCCGTAGCCCAGAGAGCAAGCGCTGTCCGGGCTGCGGCTCTCCTTGCTCTCACTGCGGATCCCTCGCCCTTCCATCCTGCAGCGCTGCTCCTTCACTAAGTAATCACTGACGTATGGACACGGAGAGAGAGAGAGAGATGAAACACTTTTGTTCTCTTTCTGTGTGGTCACTGGAGTGGAAGCATGAGTACTGAGTGGGGGAGGGGGGGGAGGTTACCCGTCCTCCAGCCTGGCGTCGGCCTCGTCCTCCTCGGGGTACAGCACGGCTCCGTCGGCCCCGCTGATGCCCTTGGACGGGTGTGAGGACAGCCAGTCAGCCGGCCAGGGCCGATGCCTCTTGGCTCTCTCCTGCGACTGCAGCTGCAGAAAAAGAGGTGACTTAGGGGTGCAATTACACACACACACACACACACACACACACACACACACACACACACACACACACACACACACACACACACACATCCTCTTTCTCTCTCTGAAACACACATCCACTCCCTACCTTGGGCTCCTGGAGGCTGGCCGTGCTGAGTCTCTCTCTGTCGTGAGGCGGGCAGTTGAGGGTTTTCTTGGGAGCGAAGGTCTCCAGCTGCCTCAGGTCCAGCATGGATTTCACCATCAGCTCCAGAGAGCCCATGCGATGAGACCAGCGCCTCCGAGGGCGCTTAGAGGAGTCGGGTGTGGCGACGGGCTAGGAGGGGATGGAAGAGTTGACCCATGAACATGAACTAGAATTTGACCACGTCATGGGCGGATGCCTCCACCGACCAGTAAAGATGCAGTTCACATCCACAATGAAATCACTTCACTTTTTTTACACGTGTGTGTGAAAATCTCATGAACTCTTTGATTTATGAGGTCACGACGACCTTTGACCACCAGAATCCGTTCAGCCTGGATGTTTTGTGCCAAATTTGAAGTAATTCACTCACAACCTGAAAACACAACGCCTCCAGTAACAGCTGTTGTCGGCGTCGAGGCATAAAAATGTCAAACTGCCGTGCTGGAAATTCAAGATGAGTACTTAAAGTGTCACTTTTTCTCCTCCAGATGTACAAATCTCAAGACGGGGTTGTGTGATCTAGTTTTTAGTACCCACACTTTGGATTTCACATTTTTTTTAATAATTTTTAAGACTCAGCAGGGTATCCCCCTCCCCTCCCCTCCCCTCATTCCCCAGTAAATCACAGAGGATTTTAATCTCATGTGTGGTGGAGTGAAGCCCAAGATCCTTAAGCCACTTCAGTCCTTCTGAAAATGGAAAACTAAAAGGGACAGCAGACTGTAGCAGCTTCTAAACTGTTCACCGGCTTTTCATTTAAACCTATAATAATTATTATATCATAGGTGTACTTCACTTTCCATGAATGGGATGTACTTTACATGAAATGATGATAATAAAAAATACGACATACTGCATTATAATGGACACATTCAGGTAAAATGTGAAAAAGAACATTTATTGAATCTGCACTCTACCAGCTTTGTCGTCTATCATTCATCGTCGCTCTTTAGAAATCCTTTCCTGCCTGTTTTTTTATATTTCTACAGGGATAACAAGATGGTGCAACAGTTCTTGACATTTAATATTTTCATGCAAACACGTTAAAAAGCATTCTTTTCTTTAAACTGATATAAAAAAGTATTTTCATATTGAATACAACCACCAACCTTTGTGGGCTCCCAGTCCTGTCCTTCATCCGAGCCGCCTGTCGTATGAAAGACAACCAACCACAAGCTTTACAATGATGGAATAATGCCGGTTTGTGAATTTATTTGCACATTCTTGAAATAACTGTAAAACTGTACATATTATTGTTATATGGTGTCTTTATGACTGCATATCTTTAAAGTATTTATGTTTATGTTCCTGGCTGCAGTACTTTGCTTTATTGTTTATTCTTTGGTATTTGGAAGTGAATTCCTTTCTGATTCACATTTTTTTTCTGATATAAATTTTTTTATTAATCCAAGGCCTCCAGAGAGAGAACTAATGTCAGGATTTCTCTCCAACACGAGTGGTTACACCTTAAAGTGTCAGTCCGTAACATTTTCATCTATTTAATTGTCTTTTAAGTTCCTAGAAATAGGATCTCCGTGTCTGTGGTGACATTCCTGCGCAAAATTAAAAATGAGTGATGCTTTTTACGTCAGTCAGCAGCCGTTGCCCATGAACTACTCATGGAAGTATGCTGCGTTTACTTGTAATCAGAAAGATGAGAGAGTCGACACCGTTGGGTGAGGGAGATGAGGTTCCAGAAGCTCGCCTGCAGTTACATCTAACCGCCAGAGAGGCCGCTAGAAGCAACGTGTCTCAAATGTTACGGACTGCCACTTTAACGGACAACGTGAGGTCACCTGGTTCATAATCACAGCGTACCTGTGTCGTCCTCTCCGTGGCTGCTGTCGGAGGAAGTGTTGCCGGCGGTGTCTTCGGGGTCGTTGGCGTCGTCGTTGGCGGCTCCCTCCTCTTCCTCCTGCTCACAGTCACTGTCAGAGGACAGGCCGCCCAGACTCGGGGCGCTGTACACCTCTCGCCTGCCACCAAAATGATGCGCATCCAGTGAGTAATCAGCCTCTATACTTCATCACGAAGTTTATTAATAGATAAATGTCAATGGCGGTCGTCACCTGAGACTGGAGGTCTTGCAGACTGGTGAGTTTGGGTTCTGTCGGAGCTGGCGGAGCCTCTCTCTCATGCTGATTGTCAGTTCTGGAGCCAGTCGCCACACAAAGATACAGCTGGGAGATAAAAAGCATTCAGGCATTAAAAATTAAACATTTAATTTCAGCTCCACTATTGAGGAAACTGTCTGCAAACACATTTTCCTTCTCATTTCCTGTGGCAGCAGAGGCTGGAGATGATTTTAATTTGCTGCTCCAATCCTGGTTATCTATAGTCATTTTCTATTCTAGTGCACTATTCATATTTGGATGTCTCCTTGTTATTGGATTTCTAATTTTAAATATAGAGCTAATGCTTGTTATCTTTTTTTTAGGGGATGCAACTGAATTGTAATAATCTAAATTGGGCATTGTCTCCAGTAAACTTCAGGAGTCAAAGTGAACCCACGTTCCTCACCTGTCCCCCGACACAGAAATCAAATGCTTGCAGTCGTTGGTGAACTTCATCCCAGTGACAATCTCTGCAAAACACACACCAAAAAAAAGGAAAAAAAGGAATTATGGTTCCTGACAATTGACCATTCGCTGAGCAAATGTTGAATATAAATCTAATTTTGGGAAAAACGAAAAAGCCATTACAGAGAGAATCAAGGATAGAGGTCCATAATGTGGGATTAAAGGATATAAAAAAGGTTAACAAAATAAAGATAGAGCCAGAACATCACCTGGCGATCGAGACGGAAGACAATGAAACGAAGGAACAACACTGTTCCTGTAAAATCGGACAGCTTTATTCACCGTTACCATCATTAAAAAGCTAAATCAGAAGTGTTTACATTCAGGAATTTGCGTAATAAAAAGTGCTACAGATTCTGCTAATGTTAGCTCGTGTCAAAAACGTATACCCCATCCAACCTCTCCAGGTTACCAGGTAAGTATCACTATGACACATAGTCCAACCACGACTCGCTCAAAAGCAACAAAACCAGCTTGAAAATGATGATGGATAAGCCGGCTGATGTTACGCTATGATTGGCCAGTCTTCATTTAGAGGGGCGGGACTTAGACTCAGTTGTAGGTGATAAGATAAAAGTGTAATTAACTCACACATATAAATATATATATAAATATATATATATGTGTGTATGTATGATGTGAGGTGCAAGTGTGTGTTCTGTTACCAGAGTGTCCATCCATAGTCGCCACACATTCCCCAGTGTAGAAGTCAAAGATGCTGATGATTTTATCTGAGCAGCTGGTGGCCACGTATTGACCGGAGGGATCAAGCTGAACCTGCCGGGACAGAGGACAAAAGAGTCAGTATATATATACATATACTGTATATAAATATATGGAAAGTGCGGTGCTGACGGTGGAGGAAGGTGTTACCTTGAGCAGACTGCCGTCCTCACTCAGTGATCCCTTATAGAGTTTTTTCTGCTTGCCACTACTGATGTTGAAAATCCTGCAGTCAGAAGAAAAAAAAAAGGTTTTCTTTCAAGCTGCAAACCTCACGGACCTTGAAGAAAAAAAAACATGCCCAGCGCTCACCTGATGCAGCGGTCCTGACACCCTACGGCAGCGTACTTGCTTGTGGGGTCTACAGCCATGTCGTACAGGGTGGTCTTCCTCACCGTGTGATGGGAACGCCTGAACTCGGTTCCTCTCTCCGTCTGTGGAACAAAGAAAAACACCGTCAGAGAGAGTGATCTGTACTGTTTAATTCAGAAGAAATCACACTTTGACACTGACGACACAGCAGCGTAAAAGAAAACGTGTACGCTAAAATGTTTGTGTTTTAAGAACACTTTGATTCAGCGTTCGAGTTCAGCAGCTCTGAGGAAAGCTTTGAGTGCTTTGATTTGCACTTTGAGTCTCCGTCAGAGAAGAGAGGATGCTGAGAGTCCGCAATGATTTATTGTTGCTCGTTTCAGCATCTCTCATGGATTCACGTTTTTGAAAATCACTAAATGATTATCACGGTTTGGAAAGAAAGTAACAAACTTGAACTTTGCTTTCAGGTATCTACAAATTGCATAGCTGAGTTTAAAATCATAACATAAACATAAATATATGCATCTTTAAACATGGGTATATCCTCATTTAATTTGCTTAAATGCATGAAAGGCAGAACATTTAGTATTTACCTCAGTTTAAGTTTGGAGGAGTAAATACTTTTCAAAGTTTAAGCCGTAGAAAATCAGCGTTTCATGGTCAAACATGACAAATTATGCTTAATTGAGAACCCTTGGAAACAAAGTGCAGGATAACAGACAGCACAGACGATGCTCATTTATGGGAGCACATGCCTGTCACAACGAGTTTCTAAAACGAACGCTCCAGAAATGTCTGGACGCTGAGAAGAGGCTTTCCAGAAGACTTAACAAGCTGTTGTTTATTGTTCTCTGCAAAACTTAACGAGTCACTGCAGTGGCCTGAATCGCGTCTTAAGTTTTTATAAAGAACGTTGTTACTTATGCAAGTCTTGACCGAGTGACCCAGAAGCAAAATCTGGATGGAAGCATGCAGCAGGACGTCTCTCCATTAGCTTGGAAACCTGCAGTGCCAAATGCTGCTTTTTTGTGGAAAACGCTGTCGAGTTGTATTCGCAAACGTAAGCAAAATATATTGTTTTGCCACAGTGAGTCCTTAGCGTGTGGAATTCATTCATTAATAATTAATTCTAAGTCGAAAAGCAATGAAGTGGGCAGAGAATGTTGCTGATCCAAGCAACTTAGCTCCGTATTGTGTCGTTTATAGGCAGAGAAATAATTATCAGTGTTTTTTAGGAAATGTTTGTTGGCTTAGCGAGTAACTGTTGTTGAATCAGAATGTTCCTCCGTAGCAACATTAAGCAGTAAGCAGGAGAAACCAGGCATTTTACTGCGATGTTAGAACAGCAGCATGAGCTCAAAATGTGCATCGCTTTTATTCAAAAGCAAAACAAATTACATAACAGCAATGTGGGTTTATTGGATATTCTACAACAGATTCAAGGAAAGATACATACTTGATAATATCAATAATAATAATAATAATTAGGGGTGGGTAAAAATATCGATACGGCAATATATCGCGATACTTTGCCGCCCAATACAATATTGATTTTTCAACTCCAAAGATTGATTTAAAAAAAAAAAAAATCATGTTTAGACACGTTGTGAATGCAGTACTTTATCCTTTTTCATTTTATTATTTTTATTATTTGTTATTATTATTATTATTATTATATTCATTCCAGTGAATTTAATGGGAATTAATAAAATGGAGAGGCTGTTTTGAATGAAATAGTTTTGACTCAATTTTCCTCTGATCAATATCATCTGATGTACATATACAGGTACTTGTGTTTTCATCTTTATTTATATTGCAATATCGTGATATTGTGATACGTATCGTATCGTGAGGTTCTTGCCAATACTCACCCCTAGTAATAATATTAACTTTATTTATATAGCACCTTTAAAAACAGCAGTTTACAAAGTGCTTTTGACAAACAACAAGGCACATACGGGTCCATACACATAAACATATGTATATATACATATATCAACAGAGCAAGAGAAATGATGGTTGGAAAGATCAGGTGAAAAGACAGTGGAAAAAAAATATTTAAAATAAATCAAATATTTAAAATAAATCAAATATTTAAAATAAAAAAATATTTTAAAAAATGATATTTAATGAAATTACAAATAAATAAAATAAAATAAAAATATGATTAAAATGTAAATAAAAATGTAAAAAGACGACATCACATGAAAGCAAGTCTATAAAAGTGTGTTTAAGAAGTGATTTAAAAGAAGTGATTGATGGTGGGAGATGGTGGATTGTGCCTCACCTTGTGTGCGGTGCGGAAGTAGATGCTCTTGTCTGCCCCACAGCTGATCATCCTCACCTTGTTCTCATTGGCTGAAGAACAAAGATGAATATCTGTCATTTTTTTCCCTACAATCTACTAGAAAGGTCTAGAGACACAGATAATTTTATATATCACAGACTAAATGAATCCAAAATTAAAAATCAAGGCCAGTATCTGATGCCAACAAGAGAAAAAAGGCTGTTCTTCTCACAAACAAAGCTCCACTTAACACATGTATAGTTGTCATCTATTATCTAAACAAGCAGAGCTGCGAGCGACATAAAAGAGCGCGGCTGAATGGAGATGAAAGCGAGGATTAAGCAAAAGATTAGCCGTCAGATGTTCTGACGGCGTCTGGAGCGGCTCACCAGCGAAGCGGACGGCTGTTATGGATGAAGAATGCTCATCAAGTGTCTGCAGCAGACTGTAGTCATCCTCGGCATCCAAGACGTGGATGAGACGGTCCCTGCTAGCGGTGGCGAGCAGCTTCAGACCTGACGGCAGCGAGGCGACATAATCACACACGCAGGCGGACACGCAAATACACCGCCATCATGAAAACGCTATGAAACAGACCTGTTTCTGGTTTACTGTATTCAAGACAGAGGATCTCGGCATCGTGGGCCTCCACTCTCAGAATCTCCTCCATGCTGCTCAGATCGTGAACCCTGTAGAGTGTAAAAAAACGCATTTTTTTTAAAGGATGGAGGTCACCTCAAGTCAGCCGTCAGTGTCAGTTTAAGCCTCCGTGTGCTACCTCAGCATCCCGTTGCGATCCCCAGACGCCAGGTGTTTGCCGTCTGGACTCACACAGATGGTCCTGATGCCGGTCCTGCATTCTGCCGTCTGTCCGTCTCCTGGTTTGTCTGCACTCATATTTGTCAAACACCCGGGATCAAGCAAGGCGCCCGTGTTTCCGTCTATGTAGATTATATTCAGGAGATCCTGCAAAAAAAAAAGAAGCAAACGACGGATAGAGAAACATTACAAGGAGGAGTCGTGCCTCGGAGATTTTAGACGTAGAGATATCGACGGCAGACTCACACTGCTGAGGATGTTCTGAGAATGAGTTTGTGTCCAATTGTCCGAGCGCCAAACTCTGATGGTGTTGTCAGCCGAGCAACTGAGGAATGCACCGCATGACAAACCGGCACCGAACTCCCCGGGAACATCTGGGAACATCTGACGAAGGACAACAGACGTGGCGTTTAGTCGGGGAAGGTCAGGGAATATTAATGATGTTGAGTTCAGGATTTACATTCATACTTTTCCATTTCAAATCGTGTGTTTTCAAATGCTCATAGTGAAGAAGATCATCATCGCTATCGTGAGTTACCATCTCGGGATATTTACCTCGATGTCCCCGACACAGGCAGCATGGAAGAGGGCAGAGTGCACCTTCCCCACCCTGTTGACGTCCCTCACGTCCCACACGTACAGACTGTGGTCGTTGTACACGCAGCTGAGCCACTGGCTGACGGGGTCATAGGTGACGGCGACGGCGTCGGGGTAACGGCCGTCAGCCTTGGTGGAAAACAGGTGGCTGATGGGGAAAGAGGTTTGGAATACACATTCAGAGATCACGCCATAACAGCGACAGATGACATAAAACACTGTAGAGGAAGTGGCCAAAGTAAAGTGTGCCTACTGAATCATAAAGAAATCAGAACGGTAGCTCACAGTTTATCATTTTTACACCCTGTATGATATAATATTCACATCACATCTGTCTAGACTTGGAACGCATGTGGTGGTTTAGTAACTTACGATGAGCTTAATATACTGCACCACTTAAACCGCCACCGAAATATTCAGGAGTTATTTAGACCGTGAATCATTTTGAGCCTGACGTGGCTCCCTGCCGAGGAACAAAAAAAAAAAATGGCCGTGCTGCTCCTGAGCTCTTCCTCACCTGGCCTCCGTGATGGCGGAGACGTCAGAGCCGAGAGGGTGCGGCCGCGGCAACGTGCCGGCAAAGTGAAGGTCGCCGGGGTCGAAGGCTCGCACCGTTCCGTCGGCGCAGCCACAGAAGATCATATCCTCCGACAGAGACAGCGACTGGGCCACGCCCGTCTACGAGGAAAGACATCAGCTGTTGTTTACAGACGGAATCTGAAAGAATCTTAACGGACTACAACATCCAGGAATAATCACTGCTATAAAGAGAAATTGCAGTTTCATAATTAAGTGTAGGGGAGTCCACAGCAGTCCTAATAATGATAAAGGTTACTGCAGGTTCCTATAATGCGTCCTTATAGGAGATCTTCCCAACACAACCGGTACTCGCCCCTGCTCCTAATCCCACTTTGATCCTCTGACAGGAAGCAGGATCCTCTCGCACACCTTCATCGCCTCTCCATTAAACGCCATGAGCACTATTCTACAGCACTTAGTGAGGAATACATGAATATACTGTAGATTTAACACCGCCACCGGTAAAGGAAAATTAGATGAGTGAAATATCACATTAATGGTGTAGACACCCACTGAATCAATAAAGAGCAGAATGCATGTTTCATAAAAAGCCAGTGGCGTCGCATTTTATAGCGCTTCAAAGTAAGGAATGTGCAATTAAGGCCATGACGCCGCCTTCCTTTTCAAAACACGCTTATGGATGTCAATCTGAGATGGAATAGCTGGCAGTAAAAGGCCTATCTGAAGGTACAGAAAGGCTCCAAGTAGTACTTAATATACATATATATATATATATAAAATAAGTGCTTCATTCCGTAGCGTGAAAAGATGCTTTCCTATATATAATCTGGACAACGGACAGACGAGGTGGAGAAGCAGTAAATGATTTTGGTCATCGGGGTTAAAGTGAGAAAATATGCACAAATCTATTTTATTGTAATATATTCCCATGTATGCTCATCGGAGTCATCGCGAGTCAGCCCAGCGTCTCTACCTCTCCCCTTACACCGTGCACACGTGTAGCGGAGGGAGTTGCTATGGTTACGTGCACGCTCCGTGTCTCCGTCGCTCACAATCTCTCTGGCAATGTACCGTTCTTGATGCACAATTGGTTTTCATAGCACCCTCAATTTAACTTAGCAGCGGGTGGCTGTCTCTCGACTTCTTCCAAAAGTTGACGTGGTGTAGAGTTGCAGGAAATCTGTTTTAAATTACAATTTTTTTTCAGTATTGCTCATATTTAGTCCCCCCATTTCAAAACCAGGTGCTCACGTTGAGCACAGATCTTTATTATTGATGTTTTGAAGAAAAAGGTATGTGTAATATCTGGTGTGTATGTCTGAAATGATACCCAATAAACAGAAATTAGCAAAAAATAATATATAGAATAATATAGTTGAATAGATCTGCCTTACAGCTACGTGTTTAATTGATCTTTAGATTATTGCAATGGCAGAGTGGTAGTGATGGTAGTGATGCTGTGGTAGCAACCTGTCAATCACAAGGAAGCCCCGCCCCTAAAGCATCCCCTGCTTTCTGGTCTGATTGAAGAAGACTTGAAACTAGAGACCATAAACTCATGTTTACAATGTTTACTGAGATAATAAATCAAGAGAGAACATTTTTCTCATAGACTTCTATACAATCAGAGAGGAGTCGCCCCCTGGTGGCCAGTAGACAGAATGCAAGTTTAAGACACACTGCCGCCTGCTAGAAACACCTATCCCCTTAAAACTATGTGTACTACAACAAGATAGAGAGTGAGCTCCAGAATAACTGTAGAACAGGTTTTTTTACCTTCAATATGAACCCAATCACTATCCCCTTCATCACTCCCATTAATAATTCATAAGATTAAAAGCAGTGGTAGATAAAGAGCCCCAAACAAGCTCTTTGTCACTGCCGGATACTTCCTGCGAGCCACTCACCTGCAGGTCCACCCACTTGTCCAGCATCCTCTTGCTGTTGAACTCGCACAGCAGACCGGACGAGGTGATGCAGAAGGTGGAGTCAGAGGCGGAGCCCCGCCCACAGGCCACGTCGCAGAAGAAGTTGTTCCTCAGCTCGCCCAGCAGCCCGGAGCGGCCCAGCAGAGGGACGGGGGCGCTGGCCTAGATACCACAGAGGGGCGAGGGTTAGCTGAATACCGTCCACGCTCACACCCGCGTGTCAACATTACATCCTTAACATGTGTGCATGCATGTAAGATTTTTCTTTTTTGCAAAGAAGTGGGATTTCTTAGTGTGAAAAAAAAACACAGTAAAATGTGTGATTTGTATTGCAAAACTATTTCACATTTGTTAAGTGTTTCTTTATTTTATTATGTTAACAGTTCGATGCAAAGTGCACTGAAGTGAAGACACTCCGGAGCAGGGAAATAAAAATGAAAATGAATATTTTCAAGGCTGTAAAGATTTTTCAAAGTGTGTTTCGTAGAATAAAAAAAACGCTTCTGAATGGAGTAAAAAGGAATTACAACTCCAGGAACTACCAAAGCAAAGTTGCATCTTTAAATGGCTTACACAAACTTTATAAAAGACACACCAACGTGTATGTATTACCTTGCTGGCCTTGCAGTGGTCCAGATACCAGAATTTGACATGTCTGTTGCCCACGGTTACAAAGTAGGAGCTGTCCTCGGAGAAAGACACGCCTGTCACCTTACTCGACACCTTGTTGGCAGCAACGACGACGTCTTTCTGCAAGGGGAACAAAAACCATGCATGTCAAAGACGGCGTTCTGCGTGATTTCTTTCTACACGATGCCTTCTAGCTTTGCACTGATGTGACAAACACGATGGAGCGTTTCCTCTCCACAGAGCCGGCTGCGGGTCTACGAGGCGTACCTTCCACGCCCAGACGTTGACCATCATGTCGTGCTGGCTTCCCACGCTGACGATGTATTTGCCGCTGGGGGAGAACGCCACGCAGGAGACGCCATATTTGTGCCTCTGAAGCTCCGACACCTGGCGTCGTTCCGCCACATCCCACAGTCTCACTGCCGGCAGGTGACCGCTCTGGTGGAAGAGACAGTGAAAGACAGTGAAAATCATTGATTGCCATTGAAGAAAAGGTTCCTTCCTGCGTCTAAGTGCTATATTCTATTGTTTTAACATTCCCCATTCAGTCTATCCAGGGTCACAAATAGATTATCCTCTGCTCACTGTATACAGCGACTTGTCCCTTGACCTGTTCACATTATTCTCAGAGGGATCAAAGGGTCAGCAGGCTATTTGCGTGGCTTATTATTTTAGCGCGGCAGAACGACCCTTTCGAAGGTCAAAGTTAAAAGGAAATTCGGCAGTCTGAAGGACGCTGAAATTGGATGACATTCATCTACAGACTGAGCTGCATACAAAGGAGACACAAAGAAAGACGTATATATAAAAAAAAAAAAGATATGCATGTCTGCCTCCCGCCTGTCCTTGATGTAAATCAGCTTGAGTGTGTGCGAGAGACATTTCTTATTAGATCGTTCACCCAGGAATATCTTCTCCTCTTTCAAGGCTTTTAGGAAATCCTCTGACGGAGCTGTGATGCTTTCAGCGTTTGGTTTCTCACTATTAACATTTGGCTGGGAGGATTGACCTTGTAAACTTGTATATTAAGTAGTTCAATATAAAAATCTGTTCTGTCATACTGTAAAAAAAAATCTGTAAAATACTCCATAGTAGCAGTCTACCAAATTTGGTTCCTTTTCCTCATCGCAGTCGGTCATTTGAACTTTGGTCTCTGCCGTCATAGCAACCACTGCGGTCTCATCCACTTACGCACAGAAGGCTTTAATCGGCTTTGATTGGCTGCTGCGGCTTAAGATAGCATAGCGTGTTGAGGCACGCGCTGTTACCACAACACAGATGCAGATGCTTGACTGACACACACAGTGGAACGTGAGGGGAGCCGAGTCCTGCATCCTGCCGGTACATCCTCAATGAAACATGCATGCTCCTCTTAACGTGGACTAGCGCAGCCCGCAAGATTCACCGAATTCTGGTGAATGACAGCAAAACTGCAGCAATAACCGCGAAGACTCACCTCTCCTGTGACCAAGTACTTGCCATCGGGGGAGAAGGATAGAGCTGTGATGGTCTTTCTGTGAAAAGGGAGAGGAATTGAGAAAGACAGCTTTGCCGGTTTGACATTGTCTCCATTTAAATGCAGATTGTATTTGTGTTTTAACTCACCTTGAAGCGTTGATAATGTGGTGCTGTCTCTTCTTTTTGGGGTTCAGCAAAACCACCACACACCTACACAAGAAAAAAAAATGTTTTTCAATATATTATATAATACAACAATGCATTTCACTTGGAACAGATCTTGTGTTTGGTATGTGTGGTACTGAGGAAATAGTAAAGTGGAAAATTACCGGGCCAACTTTCAGGTGTTTTTTTTTTTTTTCATTTATTTAGTCAAGGTGTTCACAAGAAAGGCAAACACTTGAGTAGGAAAATAACACCTTTTCAGGTCAAGCAATAATTGAACTTTTCTCTGTGGCATTGCTTAACATACTGAGTGACTATGAACCATGACCTTGATGTAACACAGGAATCCATATAACATTACTCTAATAGCATTTATACAGAAGTAATCCTAAATGTACGAATCTCAGTTGGATTAAACTTTGTTCTGTGACCTGTTTTTTTAAAGAAGAAAATTACATTCCACCATATAAAAAATGCCACATCACTGTACTCGTTCGTGCATTTAGTGTTAATCAAAATTAAAAACACTATAAAAGTGAACTCGCAAAAACCGTTGAACAACAAACTACAAAATTATTACGTCCGACATTTATTTTTTTACAATTCGTCCCGACAACAAAGCACTTGAACGTGACATGCTCGTCATTCCGACTACACAAGTGGGAAGTAGGATTTTCCGACAAGCACGTGAAGGCAGCAGAAGCTACAGCCCTGTTAGCTCAGCTAGCTAGCATAATGACTGTGAAACAGCTAGACTGGCTCCGCCTAAAGGTCACATAATCCACCTAACACAACACAATTAAATACAATAGTAGTCCCAGTGTGTTAATTTGGGAGATTTTAATAGGTAGAAGTCCGTGAAAAACAAGGCTAGCTGTCTCACCCGAAGCTAACGTCAAAGCAAGGCTTAGCTAATCGGCTTCCGGCGCTAGCTTCAATTTACCACACAAAGTCTCTTCTACGTGTATTTCCCAAATGCCAAAATAACATTTTGAGATTTAAATCAAATAAAACGGCGTGGGAAAGAGGACGAATAAAATGTACTCGTAGGTGAAGTCCGTGAGGCTAGCTGTCGCACCCGAAGCTAACGTCGAAGCTAGGTTAAGCTAACGTTAAAGCTAGGCTAAGCTAATCGTCTTCTGGCGCTAGCTTCAATCTACCATACAGAGTCTCTTCTACGTGTATTTCCCAAATGCCAAAATAACATTTTGAGATTTAAATAAAATAAAACGGCGTCGGAAAGAGGACGAATAAAATGTACTCGTAGGTGAAGTCCGTGAGGCTAGCTGTCGCACCCGAAGCTAACGTCGAAGCTAGGTTAAGCTAACGTTAAAGCTAGGCAAAGCTAATCGGTTTATGGCGCTAGCTTCAATCTACCAGTCTTCTACATGTATTTCCAAAATATCAAAATAATCCTTTGAGATTGAATCAACTAAAACGGCGTGTAAATAGGATGGACTATTCTGTTATAAACGTGACATTAACCTACCTGTTGTGTCGTAACTGAGATAAAGCAAATGTCCACCAGACGCGTGGACATAGGCTGGGTAACAGAAATATGAACACCACACAAGGGTTAATGCTATTATTCTCTTCCGATATTCAAATAATCAGATCATATAGTTTCCTGCTAATAAAACTTCCTCTTCACAACCTGTTGGAGAGCAGCTGTTTGAAGCTGCCAGGTATTTAGCCGTCTGTGCCAGGAGACTGCAGCCATGTTGCCACAGCTTGTGCAGATTTAAACTGGGAGACGGCAGGTGGGTTGCCAGACTGTGCACAACTTGGGGAACGTAGGCTATAAAGCTTGCTAAAATGGCAGGCAGACACACACACATTATGAGAACATAAATGCCGAGACACAGCGTGCTTGTGTTTTTACAGTCTGGCTTCACCGTGGTGCAGCATCGACCACCGTAGATCTGAATCCTCCAAACCCTGCGGTTCACACTTCTCCTTTTCTGCAGCCGAGCCGGTTAACACAGCCGGTGTCACTGTTTGCATGAAATTAACAATACTTCACAGCGCTCTTTAAATCACAGAGAAGAGTTGAAGAAAGCCCTCCCCGAGGATATGGATAAAAAAATAAAAAATGAAAAAACAAGGCTTTGGAGTTTCTCTGATGAGAAAAGCCCGCTGAGCTCTCCTCCTCAGTTCCTCTGAGATAGTGCAGAGATAACACACACACACACACAGATGAACGTCTGTGTGAGGTGGATATGATAAGGAAGTGTGGAGCACTGATAAGTCAAAGGTCAGATCTGGAGATAAGGATTTCAGAAACGATCTCTTACCCTGCAGGATAGGCGACTAGACCAGATCGGGGGTCACAAGCCAGACCACTGTTTCCCGAAGCTGTGACTCCGAGCACCTTCTCCAAAGTCACCTGGAGAGACACAAAGCAGCTTTGTTTGTTGAGGATTTAATCACAGCACAAGTTGGTGGACACAGAGGGATAAACACCAACGGTGATGTAACTTCCTCGTCAATGAATGGAAGACAGAAATAGATTGGTTTGGTTGCAACACGTGAGGACGTCAGATATAAAAAATAAGATATTACACTCAACTATATTCCTAGAACGTGGAAAATCCAACTTGTGACGGTGGCAAAGGCTTGCATGTTTTTATTTTAAACAACATAAGTTGTAAATGTACTCCACACACGTCATAAGAATGAAACGGTTCCTCTCTTAAATGAAAGTTAAGAGCTTTGCTGTGCGATGTTAGAGGTTCCTCCGACACTCGCTTCAATAAAACTTAATCTCCCGGGACAGAACAGGAGGATTTCAAGAGTTTTAATGGATTTGGGGGAATATTTGGAAGATTATCTATATCCCACGAACACATGAAAGAAGGAGACATTTTCACTGCTTGTCCAAGTATGTCGTTGATTTCTTTAAAAAAATAACATCTTTCCAGAAGTTTTGAATACACATGCATGCTTGTCAATAGGATAATCTAATAATAATATTGGTTTATTAGTTAGATGGCAAACGTTTTGTTTACGTCATCTTTTGGAGATGTGTTTAAGAGAAACAACAAACAAACAGAAATAGGATCAGATTGAACCTGGTTATTCAACAGAAGATGTGACAGAAGGCTTGGCAGGACATGCTGTCTGTCTGTCTGTCTGTCTGTCTGTCTGTCTGTCTGTCTGTCTGTCTGTCTGTCTTGGGAATTATAAAGCAGCTGTTCAGTGTAATTGATTAGTCTGGAATGTACCTTTGGTGTCCTACTGACACATGAAATATTAATGGAGAACAATAAAAAGCATGACGACTTGATGTCAGAATCACGGTCTCAACACTACTGAGAGCTTTAGTTTATATATTTATATTAAAAGTATCACATTTGAATAAGGATCCCTTTATAATAAAAAATGGAACCATAGGATTTATTGGTAGTAAATGGACACTTTGCGAGTTAAAAACGTTTCATAAGAACACACTTTGGGTTGCCAGGTTGGGAAAAAACAATTAGGTTGGTGGTTAAAATCTCTGTTTGTGCATAATACAGTTATAAATGCAAGTTATCATTGATAAATGCTTGAATTAAAACGTTTTCTAACTATTTTGTTTACAAACTGGCCATCCAAAAGTACTAATCTATAAGACATTAGGAACGTATTATTTGACATAAATACAGCCATTAGTTGCATCTTTAAACTCTTTATAAGGGGCTTTAATAGAGAGTGGCACCTTTTCCTCTTCAGAGGTAATTCAGAGTGAAGCTGAACTCTCAGAGAGGGGTGTGAGTGCGGTTGAGTACCTTGCTGCTGAGGCTCTCTTTGCCGCTCTTCTTGTGCGCGCTCGACGGAGAACGCAGCAAATTCCTGATGCGACTTTTGATCGTGAACGCGTCTCCAGGCATCCTGCGTGCGGCGGCGCTGCTCGGGGATCCGCTGCCGGTCCACGGTGACCACAAGCCGGCGGGAGGAGGAAGTGGATGCCGGTGGTGGGGGTTGGGGGGGTGCAGCTAATCCCTTGAGCAAGGTTTTACGGTCCTCCTCTGGTCCGAGTCGCTCCTGAACCACTTGAGGACTGACCGCTGCTCAGCCGTTCGCCTGCATGACATCACGGATTAATCTCCACCTGCACCGGTCTCATGATTACATCAATGATCGCTTTTGTTTGCTGTTGTACTTAATTTCATTTAATAGGATTACAGAGAGACTGGGGGGGTTTAAAGCCACACGGCGGATGTCTGTGTGTTTGATTGGACGATACAATGTTCATGCATAGCGGTCCATTTGTTCTTTTATGCCTATATGCAAATTTCCTCAAGTTAAATGTAAAATCATTAAGTCAACCAATTAAAACAATTAAATGCATATTTACCGGTACTTTTGTTTTTCTAAAAAATAGCTTACTTGATCTAATAAACATTCATTATCATGTTAAAGTGTCAGGTTGTAACATTATTGAACGTCTGATTGTGTAATTTACATTGAAAGCACCACGTGACCTCCCCGACCCGCCCCTCCTCCTCCTCCCTGTGACGTTGATGAATGATTTATAGGATCCGGTCCGACCTCCTTGTACAAACAAGCCACGCCCCGCAATGACGACAGAGCACCCATTGTAGAGAAAATAAATAATAAATAATTTGTAATTGTTATACAATCCCAACATCAACCATATAAACATATATATATATATATATAAAACAGGATAATCAGTGTTAAATGGATGGATATATAAATAGCCAACATACTGTATATCTATCTATATATGATATATAGCATAATAGCTATATGATAGATAGCTTAACGAAAGCCAAATCATATATTAAATATAAGCTGATGACATCACTGTGATAATGCAAGACAGCTTAACTGTGGTGTGCTGTTGCTATGACGACAAACTAGTAAATACCCCGTCAATACCCTGCTCACATGTAAATACCGTTTTTGCCGTTTTCGTGGCAGCTTAAATTAAATAAAAACAAAATGTTGGGTTATTTGCTTCAATGTTCTTTTTCTAAACAAATCTTTCTTCCATCTACGAATAAAAGAGCTCAATTCTGTCCCCAAAACATCAAATTAATGCACAATATTTAGTTTTTCAGTGACTCGAGAGCTCCTTAATAAATGCATGTCGTTTTTATTGATTTTAAAGGCCACATTATTTTTCACATTTTCATATTAAACCCAAAGGACAGCACAACCAGTGTTTCAAAAATCATCCATCAAGTAAATGTTTTGCGATTAAAAAGAGGAATATATTTACAGAGGTTATTTTCATCAACACAATATATGGCTAATAGGTTTTTTTCTCGATTGCTTGTGACTCATCAGGGTTATATGCATATTACAGCGCTAACTCCCCATGATATGGATCACTACTGCTGCTAAACAGACAACAACAAAGACGTCATGGTGGTTTCTACCGAAAAAACATAAAGTGCTACAACGCAAAACAAGAATTTCACAAACGGATTAATGCATCAACCGATCTCTTAATAAAAATGGGAAAAACATGAGTTAACGTGTACATTTGACAGTTAATTAAGCTGTTCAGGATAGAGTCAAATTACACGGAAAGGCTTAACATATTGGAATTACATAATCTGTAGAGTTTTACTTGTATTTGCATAAGACAGATCAGTAACGTAAATGCAGTTTCTGAGGAGAAGTAAATTAATGTAGGTGACAAATGTCAAAACATAAAACTGAATGTGGGAGTTATCATTTATCTATATTCATACATTCAGCGGGTCAATTAATGCTTTCTTATATTCTCTGTACCAAAAAAAAACAACCTCTCTATAGTAAGAAAAAAGGTCCACTGAGTTTTGTGCCAACACATACAGAAAGCAGCAGCGTCCAGCTCTGAGACTAACTGAGGTCACATGTCTTTTTGGAGATACGAGGACTATCCCGAGTCAGATTCGGATTCAGACTCCATCTCCGGTTCCAGTTCCTTTTCTACGTCGATCCAGGAGCGTTTCTTTGCACTGGGGAAGTCCTTTCCTAGCGAGCCTCGGGTTAACGGCCGAGATGCACCGACTCTTCTCGCGGAGCCGTCTTTAGCTTTGACGTCGGGGCTTTTACAACTACGGGAACGTCCGACGGGGCTGCCCTCGTTGGATCGAGGTGGACTGCCTCTCGCCTGCCCGACCGGAGGACTCCACAGCTGCGTGGACTTCCTCTTCTTCGGAGGCCGTCCTCTGGGCCGTTTGCCTGCCGCAGGTTTAGGGATAACCTTTCGCCCTTCGTCTTTAGCTGGCGTCTCGCTCGCCTCTAAAGTCTTTTTTTCACGTTTCTCTTCGACCAGAATGGACGTTTCGCTTTCGCTGGCGTCTTCCGCCGCGGCGTGGCGCTTTCGAGGCCTGCCCCGGGGCCGGCGGACTACGGGGGGGCTGGGAGCAGGCTCGACAGAGGTAGCGGGAATCTCATTCACGCGGTTGAAACTCAAGCAGGCAGTAGCGGTGGTTTTCGGAGTCACCGAAGGCAAAGCGATGGATTTGTTGAGGAGGGCGAGCTCGGCCAGGGGGGCTTTCACACGCTTTGGGTTAGAGTCTGAGGACTGCAAGGCTTCCTCCGTGACGCTCCCCGTGTCTGAAGGTCGGTCGCATTCAGAAACTCCCTTGTCTTGGTTCGTGGACGAGTCCACATCAGAAGGTTGCACACTAGCTGAGGGGTCGGCTTTATCCTTCTTTCCCTCCTGCTTGGGTTGCATAACCATGAGTGTGTAGAAGCCGTTACCGACTGTGAGGAGAGAGGAAAATATAGAAAACGTAAGACAGGGATGAGGGAGGTCTTTAAGAAAATCTACTGTGGGGGTTTGTGCATATATATATATATATATATATATATATATATAAAAAGTTGGTCATGGTATTGTACATTATGTATGTAATGTGAGTATACAGTATGTATGAATGTGTTCTCTAGGTGTAAATATATGCATCTATCGTATATAATATGAACATGATACATGAAATTAATAGAATATTTAATATATTAAATGAACATATAAAAGGTGCAATGTTTCAGAAAATTGGGATTACATAAATTCTTCCTACTCCTTTTTTTTGCTTTAAATGTTGGTTTTGCTCAATGATTTTTTCCTGTCTGAAATACTTTCATTCATAATTCTCCATGTACATGAAGATACTTCAAGCAGTGATGTCTTTAACTTACGTGGTTTCAGAGAGGAGGGGAGGATGATTCTGCCGGTCTTGGAGCGAATGAGAGGAAGAGCAAAAGACGGTGGAGGTTTAACGGCTTGCTTGCTGGCGTTGGGCGTCGGGGGAACAGACGAGGCTCCGTCCTGGACCGCCGGGATCTGAGGCGTAGCTGCGACCGAGACCGTCGTCTTGTTTGTGGCCACACCCACCTGGGCCGGGGCAACAGGAATCTCTTGTTGCTCCTCCTCGGTCTTTATCAGACCACCTTGTAGCGAGGGGACCGGGACCGGGACCTGGACCGGGACCGGAGACGCCGGTGGAAGCTTGGGCAGCTCTGTGCTCGGCGGGGCCGGAGTCTTTGGTAGGTTACGCTGAAGCAGGGACATCAACTTCTGGGCTGCAGGCGTGGGCATCTTGGTCTGACTCGGACCCCCCAGGAGGTCCGGCTGTAACAGGGGTTTGGTCTGGAGCGGATTCCAGGGAGCCTTGGACTGCAGGAAAGCCGCTTTGGACTGGAGTAGATTGGAAAAGAACGGCTTCCATTCCGGGTTCTTCTCCCTCATCTTCTGCCTCTCGCAGATCTCCTTCAGCTTATTTTTAATCAGTGTGTGCGACTTGCCTGAAAGAGTGAAATTTCACAAGTTTAGTAAAAGTAACGTGTTTCGGGGGCTTTGAAGATTGAGTGAGGAATATTTTGAGATGTTCAAAGATTCGACAGGGCACTCTATATGTAACAGAAACAGCATCAGAAAAAAGGTAAAGGCTGGTTCACTGTACTTTCCTCAAACTTGAGCTCATTATTTACTTACGTTGTACTTCCTTTTTATGGAAATGAAAACATCTACACAAATGTGCAAGAAGCACATCAAATAAATAGCAGGATAGCCCGTAAAACAAATGTAGGCATGTAAACGAATGAATCAATAAATAGACTGCAGCTTATGCAAATAACCAATGTTGTTGGATCGTGAATAATCCTCAACTTGGAAGCGCTCGAGTCCGCCGTAGCGCTATCACACATCACCTGGAGAAGCAACGGCTATTACTGTTATTCAAAGCAACGCCGGTGTCACGCTGCTCATTATTCACCATTATCTACCCGCGATCATGTCACCGCGAGTGAAAAATGCTTCACGGGGAGGACCTTTGGGCTGAATGACGAATTCTCTACGACAGATTTCCATTTTAATACAAACGTAAATCAACGGAGTGAATCTTGAGTACAGAACGCCACAAACGTTACACAAACGTTACACACCGGACAAAAGGGAGAGATCCTTCACATAGTTGGACTGCAGCTGAGTCAGCCTCCTCTTCTTCTCCTCCAGATATTTGGAGGTCTCCACCAGATTTTGGATTTCTTTTAATGCCTGTGAACACGACATGACCAGAACAAGAAGACGGTGTCACAGGGCTGTGAACGGATGACCTCGTAAAACGGGTTGCATGGGCCGGGCACACATCTCATGTATGCATTTTAGGAATATGCCTTCTTTGTTGTAGACACGTTATTCCTCATTCTTCTTTGATGCCAATCGATGGCACGCAACATTGTTGCAGGAATTAAACCATCAGAGAGCGTTTGATTAAACAGTTTCTGCTGTCAAATTACAATTCACTTGATTTTTAAACGGTTACATAACATGAATACATTTGTTAATTCATGCCTGAATGAGACATCTTAAACTGAGTGATCTAATTATGTCCGTTTTTAAAATTTAAACTCTTTGGAAACTCATGAGGTTTTTTTTGTAGTGTGTTTGTAGTTTGTACAGAAGTGGAAAATCAAAGCCGCCTCAAATCAGTTCTGATGTTAACAGCAGAATTGTTTTGCAAATGTTTGTGTGTGCAAATCCCACGAATTAGCATGCAGTAGTACAATTTCATTTTCTGCCAATGAAAATTTGGGCTCCGGGTTTCTACACAAGCTGGGTTTTGATTATTTCACATGAGAGATTTCTGTGTGTTTTTGTCTGAGCTCTTCTCGCTGGTTTGAAGTGTGCAGGACTCAAAAAGAAAGTGTCATCGTGACGTAATAGGAGGAAATCCGTAGTGAGCAGGATTGTGGAACTGACCAGTGAGAGGAGGCGGAGCCTCGGGGCTCTGGGGTCGCTCTGAAGGACGATCTGGAGCTTGTCGAAGAGGTCCCGCTGCTCGGAGCGTCTTTGCCGTTCGAGCGCCGTGTGGTTCTTCCGCCTCCTGTTGTCCGCACAGAGATCCAGGTTGTCCTGGAACGATAAACGGACACAACGATAAGTTGATATTGTCATATCTTTGGAAATCTATCGTGCCGCTTGTCTGCTGCGGGAGGAGAAGGCGGCTCGTGAAAAGCTCGTACCTGGGTGTTGAGATCCTTCGCCGATCCAAAGCCATCGCTGGAATCGCTGAAGGTCGAGAAGAATTGGAGAAAATGTTAAATTAATTTCATAGCAGCGTACAATACCTGCAAAGGACCACATGTTGTATTTCCTATTCATTCCTTTCATTCACAAGCATTACCCAGACTCCTTCATTGCCTTGCGGACGACTTCTTTCATCTGTTCGATGGCCAGTCCTTGTTTTCCCTCTTCTACGGTCTCAATGTCCACAACCTCCTCCTGAAGAGAAAACGACAAATACATCATTCCCAGGATAAGACTACGGATTATTGATCTGTTGAGTATTAGAATCAGAAGGACATTTCTTATTCCCAGAACGTACATCTTCGTCAGCCTCTCCGTAATCTGAGAAGTCGGAGTCGGAGCTCATGTCCTCCGAGGCGATGTCCAGGTTCGGTTCCACCTGGCTGCTGTTGCTGTCGTTATTCCCATCTGACTGCACCTTCTTTTCGGACAACAGCTCAGAGGAGCTTCCCGGCTCCACCGATCTGCTGCTCAAAAGGTCCTTAGCCGCGGCGAAGGTATCCGCGCCGAGCCAATTTGCAGCGGCGCGGGCTGCGAAGCGGCGGAAATTAATCAAAGCGGCCTTTTGTGCTTGGGCTTTGTCCACATCAGCCCCGTTTGTGGATTCTGTAGCGGCTCCGTTGGCTCCGGGCTTAGGGAGCTCAATGAGGGTGAAGCCCCCGGGCAGGGTGACTCCTGGCAGGTTCTGTCCTCTGGTGCCGCCGTCAGCCGGAGGGCAGATCCTGAACGAGTAGGTCCCGCTCTGTCCGAGGAAGCTGGGCGTTTTCAGCGACGGCGACACGGTGAGAGAGACGGGCGAGGACGTGGAGGTGTTCTGGAAGGGGCCGACCGGGCCAACCGGGGCCAAGGCGAAAAGGTTGGCGGGGAAGGAGTTTTGGGATTGCTGCTGCAAGTTGTTGGATGGCTTCCTCCAAACGACCGGCGGGAACAGCGGAGCTGAATAAACAACACAATGCAGGGTGGTGAGACGAAGAAACAATGATAATAATACATTTTATTTGAACCTTTCACCTTACAATGCATAAATAAATCAAAAGGTAAAAACAGCAAAACATGGCAACTCCTGTTTCAACATACAGCTGCTACGCTGCTTCCTCAGTCTGATACTGCTGAAGAAAATGCTCCATGAGAACTAAGTATAACAAAGAAAGAACACATCTAATCCACAGTCCTGGTTTTATTCACCTCGCTGTCTGAGCATATTTATTCAGGTGGTTTGACTTCCTCTGATGATTTCAATATTACAATAGTCACAAGTTCTCGATTGCAAAGCAATTAAAACCAAGTGCTTGTGCCCGACTTCCAGGAAAAAAGCGAGATGATTGGTACCTGTTGGCTGCGATGGCGGCTTCAGATCAGCGGATTTATTTGGAGCAACAACCGGCGGGACGACCGTGCCAGCAGTCTTTACGTGCAGGTTATCGGGAGGGGTGGTTTTGCTTGCGGGGTCATTTTTCCGAGTGATTTTGAGAGAAATGCCGCCGGGAGGTTGCAGTCGGCCCGTGACGAACGCTGCGAGCCGGTTGGCTGGATGTAGAGAACCCATGCTCCCCAGCAACAGTCGGGCCTGATTATAGGACTTGCCGTTTACCTGAGAATGAAGAAATGCACAGATGTTACACCTTAAAAGCGCACATTTCCAGACATGAGCCCCTAAACAGTGTTAATCTATGTCATGTAGAAGCTGTGCATCCCACTGGCGAGCTAATGGCAGCCTCACTGCACAGCTCTCACACAGAGGTTACCATCCCCCAACCCACGGTGGAAGGTTGTCTCCAGTTCCCCTCCAGATTAAAACTCTCTCTGCACGGCTGCTAATGCTAGTTAGCTGCTAGCTCTGCCCTTATTCACAGCCGTGTTCAGGCCTTTTCCGCTCGATCTGGCCACATAGAAGATGGACTGCAGGTTTGCCTGGAGAGGTTTCTATACTATTTGGTGGCCTAATAACGTCGAGCCTGACCTGTATGAGTCCGTATTCTTGGCAGCCGACCGGTTTGGTCCTGGCTTTCAGTCGGCCCGCTGGTAACACTCCGCTCAAGAAGGGCGTGACGCCATAGCGAATATCTGGCTCTTCCTTCGGGCCGTCGTCCTCTTCTTCGGCGTCCCCATTCAGGCTTTTATCTTCGTGCTTCTCCTCCTCGCTGTCGTCTTCCTCAATATCACTGGCTTTCGTCGGTTTACTGATGTGTATCTGGAGAAAAGAGTGGAGTTATGGAATGAAGACAAACTATATTTGGGGACTGAGGGATTATAATATTCAAATCCTGGTCTGTTTTGGATCTGGTGTGTGTGTGAGGTGTGATTCCCACCCTGTAGGTGACGATGGAGCCGCTGGGCTTCCGCATGAAGATCTTGGCGACCGGGCGGATGCGGTACGGTCTGACCCAGAAGGGCCGAGTCAGCCGGTTCTGATTCATGCGCTGACATAAAGCTTCCAGGATCATTGTGCGGTCTTTGCCCCACTGACACACTGATTGGATCTGGATTTGCTTCTTTGCTTCTTTTTCACCTGAGATCATCTCCTGGGGATGCTTCTCTGCTGGGGGAGGTGACACACACAATGCATCACGGTAACAAGAAGAACATCTTCATGTAATCCACTAAATCATCTCTTTGGTTCCTTACCTGTTTTCTTATCCAGGAGGGCACCGTGGTCCTTCTTTGGCACGTTATCGGCGGCTGCATTCTGTGGTTTCGCTGCTGTGTTTGGTGTAGACGTATCGAAGATCTTCGGCTCCAGGTTGAGTACGGGTGGAGGAGTGCTGTTGAACTCCCTCACACGTGCACACGTCATCATGCTCTCCAGGTATTTATACACGGGGTCCTTATCCTCCTCTCGAATCTGCAATCAGGACTTTTTTTGTTATACAATTTGAAAAAAGGGGACACATTTAAACAGAAGAGTACATTCTTAAGCTTCCCAAGCTTGCAGCTCAAACTAGATCAGTGAAGAATAAGCGACATCTACGACAGTGTAATGCATAAATCAAATGTTTAGTACAAGGAGGGGGGGGGGGGGGGGGGGGCGCAGTATTAAAGCCAATAAGAGAGAGGTTTTACCGGCTGTGGTAGACGAACATTGCTGCGTTTTACGACCTTTACGGGTGGCAAAACAGGAGGAGGAGTGCTTTTGGGGATGAAGATCGGTTCTGGATCCATGTCATGGTTGATCCACAGTTTCTTAGTGAAGGAGCCCGGGTGAGGCAGGACCACGGGTTCCATGTTAGTCACAGCTGAGGGAGGGATAAATTAACACTCATGAGTTACCGGCGGTACGAAAGCTAAGATGCAAAATCTCCCCGTCTACATGTGACGGTTCTGTGATAAAAAACACAAAAATGGAAAACTGCATTCCTGGTGAATTATGTTTTGAATGAAATAATGCAGCTGTATTTAAAAGGTAAATAAACATTCAATGTTAGTGGTGGGAATCTTCAGTCACCTCATCTGCATCTCAGTTACAGTACAGTTCATTTTTTACATTACTTGTATATAAAATATATAAAAAATGAAATAAAATGTGGAAAGATTCTCCCAAAAAAAAAAAAAAAAGTCTTAACTGCATCGATGCAGAATCATTCAACAAAGCATCGTGATGCATCATAGAATTGATTATCCTCCCACCTCTATTCACTGTGAAACCAGACTCAAAAATGAACCACGTGGACAAATGACATGAAAATAACTCAATCTTACAGTAGACGGGGTGGATTGCTTCTTCGCTCTCCTTCGCGCTCAGATGTTTGGTGATCTTGCGTTTGAAGCAGGCGCAGCCAAACATGCACTCGGGCCGCCGGCAATGGAAGGACGCTCTGTTGAGATGCTGCAGACTGGAGCACACGCAGCCCAGGGTGCAGAACTCCTGACCGCACTCGGGCCCGGACGTTTTAAACTTTGGGTACTTCATTGTTTTGGTGAACTGCCTGTGCACCATCTGAAAACGACAGCCGTTATCGTCAAACATGACATGCTACTGCACATGTACACCTGCATACACCATGATGCATACCTCTTTTGTCAGCAAACCAGACAGAGCCAACGACAGCCTCTCCGGAGTCAGCTGGGTTCTCCTCAGACCCTGGTGCAGGGCTCCGACCTCCATCTGCACCAGCGTGTGCTGCAACTTTGTGAGACCTGTAGGTCTCATGTGGTTCGGCCCAAAGCTCGCTGCCGGTTTCTGGCCGCCCCATGGGTGGCCTGCAGATAATCTGGAGAGGCAGGACCGAGCTGATAAGTGTTTCAATTCATTTATAAAAAAAAAAACACATCATGTACTTCCTTATAAGACAAGGGCAGAACTGAGGAAGCAGATTCATAAGAAAAGCAGGAAAAATTCACAACTGCTTTCACCTTTCGACAAAGATGAAGCTCTCTAAATGCTTTTTTACCGATATTGATTTTGCAACATTAACATTGTGCAAGTATGTAAATGACAACATGTTTGTCCACTAGGGGTGGGTAAAAATATCGATACGGCAATATATCGCGATACTTTGCCACCCAATACAATATCGATTTTTTCAACTCCAAAGATCGATTAAAAAAAAAAGAGAGAAAAAGATTCATGTTTAGACGCGTTGTGAATGCAGTACTTTATCCTTTTTCATTATATTTATTCCAGTGAATTTCATGGGAATTAATAAAATGGAGAGGCTGTTTTGAATGAAATAGTTTTGACTCAGTTTGTCCTCTGATCAATATCATCTGATGTACATATACAGGTACTTGTGTTTTCATCTTTATTTATATCGCAATATTGTGATATCGTGATACGTATCGTGACCAAAGTATCGTGATACGTATCGTATCGTGACCAAAGTATCGTGATACGTATCGTATCGTGACCAAAGTATCGTGATACATATCGTATCGTGACCAAAGTATCGTGATACATATCGTATCGTGAGGTTCTTGCCAATACTCACCCCTACTGTCAACACTGTCCTGCCATCATTTAGTCCACACAAAACACACAATAATATATACAAGCTGCACAAGAGCGACAAACTCGAGAGTAACCATTTTCCAAGAATGAAAGACATCTGAAAGCAAGGAAATAAATAAATAAAAGCCAGAAACGTTATAAATAGACACAGCTGTGGGTGTGAATGGGCATTTCAAGAGCAAAAAGGACAAGTGGAGACTTAATCGTGTAAAGTGTCCCGAGCTATTTCATATTCATATCACCAGCCAATAAAACTATCTCAACACCGTGGCTGACTCATTCAAGGAATTACTTTTTTTAATGGACTCATGGGTTGTTCACTGGGGGGAGAAAAAAACCCAACTTGAGCTTAAACAATTAGTCCCGTTATTAATAATAGATTTGAGGAGGATTTGAACTGTTGTGATGACGACGTCCCCCTCAGGCTGGAAAATGCCACTTCTGGACATTATGATGGACTATTTTCTGTTGTTTTATTAAACAATTCAGCAGGAAAATCTCTCCTAATCATGAAGACACATTCGCAAACGTACCTCTGTGCTGCCGGCTGCGTGGGCGAGGATGCAGACTGAGCTTCAGACTGAGCTTCAGGCTGAGCTTCAGGCTGAACGGCGGCCTCGGGGCTGGCCAGAGGAGGAGGCGGCGACGCCAGGGCAGAGTAGAGAAGGGGCTTGTGGGAAAGGGGGCAGGGCTTGTTCGCCCCCGCTGGGAATTTGCAAGCAGCTTTCCGATGCTTGAGCACACTGTCCAGGGTCTTCACATAGCTGGAGCTTTTAACGGGCAGCTGATAGGCCACAGATTCCTCAGAGCTGGTGGTGAAGGCGGCGGCGCGCTCGCTGATGTACTGGGCCTCGCTTTCCAAGTACTCGTCCAACATGTTGCTGCAGAAAGCAGAGAGGTTCTTCTGTGAGCCTTCAGGAGAGGAACGAAGACACGTCAGTGAGGAACAATGAACCAGACACGAGAACATTTATTCTGCTAATAAGAATGACTAAATAGGCAAAAAGGATCGCTGCAACCAAACGAGCGAATCCATACCTTCACAGTTCGGAGGCGTTTCTGTCCTTTTGATGAACTTGTTCCTCCATCCCTTTATTTTTGTCATGTCGCTCGTCTTCCCCGTCCGTGAGATGAATCCTTTATCTGTGAAGGACACACGCTGCGTTCAAGCCTTCAGTTCAATAACAGCACAAGATTTCACACTTCACAAGTGTTGATGGTTTTAAGTGATGCAATCGTCAATTTTACAATTTGATAAAAACAATTATCTAAGTATACAGTGTGTCACTCTCTGCCATTATGATTGTTTTTGTTGAATTATTCATCGTTCAGCTTTACCTAACGTTACATTTAATGAGCGATTATGCTGCTATTCTCCCCCACAAGCAACTGGAAATGATGTTTTTTTTATTATTCAAACGTAAATTCAAATTTAAGTATTCGTTGACAGCCTTAATGTTTGCTGACAGAAATAAAAGTCTGGAGGATTCAGAACATCTGTCCACCGGGCAACACGATTTAGACCTTTGATCACCACTTCCTGTTGATTTTCATGTGTTTATCCCACGTTTATTAAAGAAATAAATCTATTACGTGTTCTCAGTGTAGACACAGCTGAAAATAATTACATAAAATCTAATAATATAAGAATTAATTCACCAAAAGTAACAAATCTTCATTCAATCGTCTTCTCCTAAAAACAAACACATGTAACGAGACAATAAGACCATATTTGCCAGTATTGCTCTGATGCACGATCAATTTAATCCTGTTGGCCATGACAGGAGAGTGAGGAAGACCATTTTTCCCAACTGGAAGTCCACAATAAAGCCGTGGAAAACATTTGGAATGATGGAAGTTAATGGTACACTTATTATATTAGTGGCGTTCTGCGCAGCTCGCCGACGGGATGGCGTCTCTGTGTTTTTACCTCCAACATGGTGGCGGTGGAGAAACATTTAGAAAAATCAATATTAAGTGACTACTACTACTGAAACAGACTACTTCTAACGGAAACGACTTCCGCGTGTTGATAATCTTCATGTTTGGTTGGGGGGGGGAAATCAATGCAAAAGCAGAAGGCGATCCAGAAATTGTACAGTCCCAGACGCCCTTGGTCTGTTTGACAGACGTGTCTTTGAAACACAAGCGAACCATTACTTGGTCGTATCCTTAAAAGAAAACCTCTCCGGCCTCACCTCGTTTCCTGCATCTCCAGATCATAGCTGACAGACTACAGCTGAGGCTTGCAGGAAGAGGTAATTATCACTCAGCCTGTTGTAAATGATCCTTCTAAATACATTAGGCTGCCATGTAAATGTGCGTGAGGGATCATTTTACTGAGAGAGGAAGGGAGCAAAAATCTTTTGTTATATAAAACTGGGTATAATTACACAGGGCTCTTATGTATCTATGACGGGGCATTTCATTAAAACTCAAAGACATCCAGTTACTAAGATTTCCCTCCATCAAAAAGCTCCAAACCTCATGGTGTCTAAATTGCATTGAATAGCCTACAAGGAGTGTAAGGATACATAGATCATGATCACTATATTAGTGCAACAGTCCAATATCGTTCAAAACATCGATATCATAATCTTTAATATATGCTTTTATTTTGAAATTGCCATGTCGCTTCGGTACCACCGTTTCCTGTCCCTCCTTCTACGGAGCCGAGCGACTAAATGGCCAGATCGTATTTTAGATGCATTTTGGTAGTCGATATAAATGTAACCGACCGTCGACTCTTTCTGGGAGGTTTGGGGGAGGGAGAGGCAGACGGACCCCCAGATACTTCAGGTCGATGGACTTCGCTGGGTCCAGGGAAGTCAACTTCAAGCCCACTAGAAAAACGGACAAAACGGGGAGTCAATTAGAGAAAAAACGCCCTCGTATTCCTTTCATGTAACCGCTGGGATGTTTAAACGTATGAACTCACCCTCCTGCAGCACGGGATGGATGACCTGTCTGTTCTTGAGACCGACGAGGTCCTGCAGCAGGACGGCCTCCAGGCGGGCCAACTTCTCCTCATCCGTCTCTGGAATCACCTCCACTGCAACGCCACAGAAACGTGGATTTGTTAAATAGAATACAAAGAGGCTGAGCTTCGTGCTGGATATATTTCATAACACAGGTAGAACAAATGACACGCGTCTTTACAGCACGTACCTTTTTCCTTACACTGCACTGGCGTTGTGAGGGAAACCGATGGCGTTCTATTGGTCGGCTTGTCCCCGACGTGAACCTCGAGAGCTTCCTGTCACACGGAAGGAAAATTAAAGCTAAAACTTCTCACTACACACACCCCAAAATCACTCTGGTATGCAACAACCAACCCCGCCACTGGAATGCAGAGACAAAATATCTTTGGAGACATGCAGACATGTGCAGGGAAATCTTTCTATTTATCCGTGTTTTTTTTACCTTTGAGGTAAATGACACAAACAGCAGACCTTCTACATCATCCAGCTCTGGTTGCATAGCGACAGTCAACGACGGGCTGTGGAATACCGTGGGAGAGGCGATCGCAGGTTTCCAGTCTTTTCCCCGTGAATTTGCCCACCGTCTGTTGATCCTCTTCCTCCTCTTGAAGTACCGGGGCGACGACCCCGGCGTGGACACAGGGGACATCGGGGACGCCGGGGTCACGGGTTCTTCCTTGGGTTCCACGACTGGACGTTTCTGGACGAGCACAATCTCGCCAAGTGCATGCTTGCCTCTTATACAGGGCACGAAGACGTCATCCCTGGCGGAGGCGGTAGACATTATGGGCTTCAGGACCACGCGGGTCTCTTGCTCGTTCGGGGGAGACTCGGGGACGGTGGGATTCTCTGTGCTGCAAGACAGAAAAACGATCTACCGTCTATCAAAACTATCGGAAAAATGAAAATCATAATGTTGATCTCATTATAAAATACCAAATTGTGATGGCACAGCATGTGGCAGCGGTATTATAATTGGGTGATTCCAGCAGTTTGACTGATTACGTCTACGCATCGTTGCATGACGTGTTTTCTAGTATTCGGCACGTCACACAGCAGATTAATCAGAGGACACCAAGACTTATTTGGGGGCTGTTACATAAATATAAATAAATAAAGATGTTCCTCACGGTGTAATGCAATCCAACACAACAGCGCTGCAATAAATGCTGAATTGAAACTAACTGTATTTCATCCATCCTCAGTGTCGCTTGCGAATGCGAAACAGGTTTAAATTCACATCGATGGGTGCTTTTTGAGGCCGTGGTTTGTGGTGTCAAGCGAATATCCTGTCTCAGTTTCCCCCAATTCAATATAGTCAAAGGTCTTTTTGGGACCACTGTGCTGTTCCGGTTATTCTATCTAACCACCGTGTGTGTGTGTGTGTGTGTGTGTGTGTGTGTGTAGAATTCAGTCAAAACACATTTTTTCAGATTAAACGATTGGGTTTAGGTAACTTTGTCGAGCCGGACGCAGCAGTGGATGTTCGTTTTTCCCTCCATCAACCATTATCACAGTGATAAAAGGATGGAAGACTTTTTAGGTGTATATTTTTGTGCATTTCTGTTTTTTAGCCTCCTGTGTACAGGGGTTGTAAATTTGCATTTCACTACAAACACAGTGGGTTATCGTGCCTGAACGTATTGTGTTTTACTAATTTAGTCTGCTAACATAAAATAAATACTCAACTTTAACACAAAAGCATGGTGAATATATTCTTCACATCAACAAATAATGCAATACAGTTCAACAGCTCCGTCACATATTCGACCTACGTGGCTCGACCTTTACAATTTAGAGGTCAACGGTGTTTTTTGTTGGGACTGTACTGCATTATATTGAATGAGTGTTCACCTACGACAGAAAGAGGCGACCACAGTGCAAACTCCATTAATTACATATAACGTATGTTCTATCTAAAAGCGATGTTCTTGCTTCAGGACAGAATACTGCTGTTGTACTCCCTAATTTGGACTAAAGCTAGGTTAAAGGTCATGTGCCTAAGAGTGGATGAACCTGAACTATGGGATGTTTATTTCAAAGAAAGAAAGTGTTTGTTCTCATCCGGACTGATTGTTTTTGCCTTCTTATTATTGCTTTTATTCCCCTGTATGTACTGCGTCATTTATGGCATGCTACGTGTTGTATATTATTTTATTTTCCCCGGCAGGATTAATCAAAACGGGACTGGATAAGTTATTGGATTGCTTTAGATTGCACAGGTGCCCCTAATAAAGCCACCACAGAACAAATAACATAAAAACTGACCTCAGATCCACAACCAGCTCCTCGTCCTCGCTGGGTTCGGCGGGTTTTGCAACGGGAGGCGGAGCGTCTGTTTTCACCACCACATTGTCCGCTTTCACCACCACATTGTCCGCTTTCACCACCACATTGTCCGCTTTCACCACATTGTCCGTTTTCACCACATTGTCCGTTTTCACCACATTGTCTATTTTCACCACAATGTCTGTTTTTCCCACATTGTCCGTTTTCACCACATTGTCCGTTTTAACCACATTGTCCGTATTTGCCACGGGTTGATCCTCGGCAGTGACCCGTTTTAGGCGGGAGTTGTGCCCGTCCTCCCTGAAGCCTTTAGCGAACGGATTGTGATTAATTTTCAGCTGCGTGATGCGGAAGTTCTGATACGTGGTCACGGCCATGAACTCGGTCTGAGGGAAGGTGAAGGTCATGCTCTCCGGTCCCATGATGACGGGCTGGTTAGGCGTGGGCCCGTCGCCGTCGGGGAGAGGAATCACGTGTAGCCTGGGAATGTAGCGGTGCAAGGAGTGGAGGATCATGTGACCTTCCTGGTCTTGGGAATGATTGGTCAGTTTGAGTTTGTAGAAGGACACCAGGGTGGACATCCACTCCGAGCCCAGACTGGGCGAGTAATGATGGGGGAAAGCCCGGATCAGACCCTGGGACTGGTTCTCTGCCGGCCCGGTGACCTCCCATTTGCTGGTGTTCCAGCGGTACCTGTGCTGGTCGATCGGGACTATAGAAAGGACCAGACTGTACTTCCGCTGGGGGTCCAGGCCGGACAGGCGATACCGGCAGTACGGGAACATGCGGCGCCCCTGCTTGGTGAGAATCATCTCCGTCCCGCAGCTGTTGAACTGCTTCCACACGCCGTTGTTCTCCAGACTGACGGCGACGCCTTTGAATATCAGCACGCCGGGAAAGACAGTCTTCGGATCCGAACCGCTGTACGTCGGCAGCGCCGCCGGCGCCGGCTCGGACACCGACAGCGACGTGTCTGATATGTTGATGATGCTCGTCCCCGTGCACGTCAGGGAGTCCGAAGCCGACGCCGAGTGTGAGGTAGCTGGGCTCGTTCCCACGGTAGCGGGTGACGTCGCGGCGGTCTTGGCCGGGCTAGCTTCGGCAGGCGAAGAGAGAGCCGCACTGCGATCATTACTCGCCACGGAGACGGCTTTTTCCTCCATCGTTGTCTCGCCGGGGAAATGATTATGTCTGGTGGCGGCCGGATCAAGAGGAGTGGAGGAAGGGACGGGCGTAGGAGGAGCCGTGGAGGGATTGCCGGAGCGGCCCTCCTCATCCTCCAGTGGAAGTGTATTCTCCATTGATGTGGGTTCAGGGTCCGTGGAGGGCATCACCAAAGTCCTCCGCTGTCCCACTTCATCTGACACCTAACAGAAAATGACATAACAATAATATTGACGATGTTCATGGGTACACTTTACGTTCAGGTCTAATTAAAACATAGGTGCTAAAATGCAAATGTTCACAAAAGCAATTACAGGGCGTCCAAGCAGAGCAAAGGAGTAAATAAAAAATAAAAGATGTGAGGAGAGATGTAAACAAGTCTGCAGTCAATGCAACCACAAATGTGTAGTTCTACTTTAAAAACAACTAACTTAGTATTACTTCAAGGTTTAGCCATGAACTCATATTACAAACTTCTTAACATATATATTTGATCGTTTTCAGATATAACACAAATATCCAGGTGTAACATTGACTACAGCTGCTGATAAATATAAATATAAAGGAGGACGAACATCAATATAACAGCAATGTAATTAAATCATACAAAATGAAAGCTGTTGGTTTCTCACGTTGCCGGAGCAACCGGACTATATTTTTTTATATCTGATGTGCTCGATTCATAAAACAGCTCATTGTGACCCAATGGGAATCCTAATGAGAATAAAAAAACAAGAGCACTTTCAGGATATTATGCTGTACTCTCCTGAAAAACAAAATAAATAATTTATTCAAGAGCAACGGGCTGCATCATGTGTGGTCCAGTGTGTAAAAACTGTGTATTTATTAACTATAACTGACAACATGCAGGTGTGGCTTCACATTAATAATACGTTTTTTGTTGTGATGATGCTTTCATTTGCAAAAAAATAAATAAATAAATAAATAATGCACATCTGGACTCCAGCTCCAGAAATAACAGCAGGTGAAATAATAATAAAAAAATACACCAATATTACATCTATAAAATCGAATGGCACAACATGGCGTTTGATTGTTGTTGTTTTTTAAAAAGTTTAATATCTAATTTGTCTTTCTGAGAGAAGTGGACTTTGTCTTCGTGAGGTGTGTGCCGTGAGACCTCTGTGTATGTGTCTAACTGACCAATAGCCTGGCCGGTCTCACGCACAGCAGCTGAGGAAGACGTGCATGGCTGAAACACTCGGAACAGGCCCGCACTTCTAATCTGGATTAATAAATAAAGAAATAAATACACGTTTACCTTTTTAAATCACCTCCGTCGCGAGGGACAACACACGTTAAACCCGGGTTTTTTTCTTGCCCTCTCCGGGTCAAATCCAACTAATCACACCACCGACCAACACCGATGCTTGTTTAGTCTGAAGGTGCCGCGCGAGCGCATCAAATCGGTTAAAACCGGCAACGGTTCTGCGCGTGACTGTTTAAAAAAAATATTAAGACACTGTAAGTTGCTTAGCAGCGGCTTCTTTTCTCTTCCTCGCGCACACCGCACGAGACAAGAAGGAGGGTGGTGGTGGTGGTGGTGGGGGGAAGGCCGCCCGCTCCGCCAGCCACTCACCAAGTTGGAAAAGTTGCAGGTTTCAACTAAAACGCCTCACCTTCTCGACGTCGACCGGACGCCTCGTGGCCCCGCGATGGCGACGTCAATATCGCAGCGTTTCACGGCGTAACTCCAAACTGTTGCTCGTCGTCGTCGTCGTCGCCGCGGAGAAGCGAGCAGGAGGAGGAGGGAGGGGGGGCCTCGGTGAATCCCTCGAACATAAACACAAACTGGCAAATGGAGGCCGAGAGCCACGCCAGTGTTGCTCTCGCATCGACCGACCCGAGCGTGCACGCAAGTGGAGCCAAAGCGCATGCACAACACCCCCCCCCTCCTCCTCCTCCTCCTCCCTCTCTCCTCTCCCTCTCTCTCTCGCTCTTCAATGGCGCGTGATTCCCGGGCCGCCAGCGCGAGGGAAGCGGGAGTCCACCACCATCCCGGTGGCTCCTGTTGTGTTGTTTTATTTTTTTTTGTTGTTTTAATAATCTCGCGTGTTGCCACCTCGAGCTCGCTCCGCTCGCGCCGGACAACTCTCAGCAAGTTCGCGCGAAAATGCTGTTCTCGTCTCGTGTAAATTCCCGAGACGAGAGGACGAGACTTTCTCTTCCTTTCCTGTTCTTTCTCTACTTTTACTTCTTCTACCTTTTCGATCACGTTCCTTTTCTCACCCTCTGAACACACACTCCTCTCTCTGCCTCTCTCTCTCTCACACACACACACACACGCTTATACACACACATCCGTGCTCTCGGGCTGTGACGTCACGCGTCCAGCATGGCGGTTGAGCCTCCAGTAGCCAATGCGCAAGCTCCGTCCGCGGGACCTCACCGGACAGTCGTCTTCCGTCGAGGCGACGCTGAGGCCGGAGACTTTGACCTAAACACAGCGTTATCATTGTTGGTTGGACGGGGTAATAAATGCAGTTAATACCCCCAACCCCCCGATAATGTACACACATTCATATACAGTCGTAATCAATAACTAATGGTTCACCTTTTCTAAATCTACGCTAATACTGAACGATGTTGACGTTCTTTGTCTTCTCTGATAAAATGGCGGCTGTGATAAATACAGGTGAGCCTTCAATCCACGAATAAATCACCTCATGGCAACTAAATATTTAATCTATATGCCCTTTATTTTATTTTTTTTAATGGTGGATGGCAGCCTGTTTAAAAAAAATACACCATCCCTCCCCACAAAATGAGAAATTACCATAAATAATATAACCCAATATGTGTGTCCAAGTCGATTTAAACGTGTCTTGTTTTGACTGAAATTATTATTTATTTTTTTGTAGTGAAATAGCCTAATATACACGCAGTTTAATATTTCAAAACATACACCAGTGAATTAATATGGTGAATTTATAACGCCAAATTCGCGTTTTTCAGCTGATTTAATGACGTGCATTTTTTTTAACACACAACAACAACAAAAAACATTCGCCTCCAAGTGTTAATAATCCATCCGACACAAGTAGAGGGACTGAGTTGTGACAACGTCCCAGAGTGAAATGGTAATAAACCGACAAGGGCGGGGTCTATAGCCAGCAGGACGAGGAAATGGGGGAGAGAAGCCCACGTGAAGCCACCGAGCTTTTGTTTTCCACGTGAGGATCTCGTGGCGACACGCTGCTGCCATGTTTCCCTGCCGTGATCCCAACACCCGAGCAGTTATTTGGCTTTGACCAATCACCACAGATAATGTATATTACATGTATATTTGGGAGGTTTTTACACGCTGCTTCCACGTCCTATAATAAGACAAATACGCGATTAATGTGCACGAGGAAAATCACCCATAAAAAGGTGAATATTAAAATGATATCCACAGTAATTTACCCCCTAATGTCTCCACTAGGAAGTGTACGTTTTCAAAACAAAAGCAGATGACACATAACACCAGGCAGAAATGCTTCATTTTACATTGTGAAAGTCCAAATATCACTTATTTTTCAATATGTATATTACTATAAATATTACTATTTAACCACCACATGTGAGATGTTTTGCTCCGGTTTTATATGCAGAAAATATCACTCACACCTCATGGTGTCACTGCCTTTGTAATATTTTCATGTAATTTGGGGCTATAAGTTAAAGTTTGCTCTGTTGTGGGAAGCTAAATCATTTGACTTTTTTTTATAGATAGCTATTTAAAACCCAACATGAGAGGAGATTTCTTCTCATATTTTTATTGGGTTTTGACAGAAGTGAAATACATACAAATAGCTTGATACACAACATTCAATTGAACATGCACCCATCCATACAATTTTCACCCTAGATAGATAGATAGATAGATAGATAGATAGATAGATAGATAGATAGATAGATAGATAGATAGATAGATAGATAGATAATAAGGTTTCATTTATCAGAGCAAAGCAGAGACTTGTCTTGAGTGTTTATTTTGGCTTTACACTGCAGGACGTGAGATTTTCTTGCGCTCCTCCAAGCTTCAGAAACAGAAATATTTATGTTTTTCAACCTAAAGAAGGGCAGTGCTTCAGTGCTTCTGTCATTAAAAAAAGTACTTTGCTATAATGCTGATTAAAATAATAGTTTAAAAAAAATGTATAAAAAGTTGGGCCTGAAAACTACTTTTGATTCAAAACTAATAGCAGAAGCAAAATTTGTACCAAAGGATTTAAACAAAGATGGATTTAAACAAATGGTTAAAGAGAGCAAGATAACATTGAGAAAAAACCTGTCAACCTGTTCTTTCCATGAATCAACATTACAGCAGGTTAACATCATATCATTGTAAATTTAATGACTAAATAGTGATTTTTGGCAAGCAAAACTGTATGGAATTTCTCCTTAAATACATTCTGTCACTAAAAACAAAAGCTCATCCTAACTTCAAAACACCCGTCCATCCGGAGGAAAGTTACTGCTTCATGAAGTTCCTGAGCGAGAATATGCGATTCCCGATCCCGTACACATACGGACTGATGGACGTGTAGGTGGACGAGATGAAGAACTCGGTTTCGGCCCAAAAAGGGAAGTCGGCGGGGCTGACAGTCAGCTGGAAGACCAGGTAGAGGGTCCAGTCCACCTGGAACAGCCCCATCGCCACCAGCACGGCAACCGTGCTCCGCTGGAGCTTCCAACCTTTGACCTTTCTGCCGCTCTGGCTCGGCCCGCTCACTCTCTCCACCGGTGGCACCACCGTCTTCCTCTGCCTCAGCAGCACCGCCACGATGAGGCAGCTGGTCACCGTGACGACGGTCAGAGGCAGCAGGTTGCACACCAGGATGAACAGGTATTTATAGATGCCGTTGAGCAAGGGGCAATCATATTTGCTGCACTGAAAGAAATCCGGCGGGCAGCCGCGGCTACTCCCTGTGATGTTTCCCGCCGCGCCTTGAAGGTTGATGAGGAACACCGGGAGACTCAGCAACGTGGCGAGCATCAGGCAAACCCCGCTCACCAGCCGGGCCGACCCGATGCTGTCCAGGTAGATCGGGAGGTTGGCTTTCTTTTCTCTCACCTTCTGCTGGCGGAAGACGCTGATGAGGACGGTGAAGAGGATGCTGGCGATCTCACCAAACAAGGTCAGGAACTTGAAGCAGCGGCACGACCAAGCGTTGACGCCGCCATGGGAAGCCTGCAGGACGATGATCTTGTAGACGTTGGCGATGACAATTTCCTCCAAGTTGGCCGCGGCCAGTCCCAAGAGGAACAACTCAAAGGATTTGACTCGGAAGACGCCGGTCTGAACAATGGCGAGGATGAGGGAGACGTTACCCACAAGTCCGACACAGGAAATGAAGACTCTTGAGGCCAGGAGGGGGACGGAGAAACCGACCATCATTGACAGGAAGTCAGATCACACAGAATAAGTCACACATGTGTTCTTCTCGCCGCAGAATATGACTTTCCAGCTTGGAGCGTTTTCTCTTTGCCACATCGCTGACCCAGGAACCCTCGTTATCAAGATCTCAGATTCAAGAATCAGGATCACTGATTGGTTGAGCTCATTATACAGAAAAGGGGGGACAAAACAAGAGGATGCTGGAAACATCAGGGCTGGTCATTAAAGTTTTACCTCTGAGGTTTTCAGGGCATCATCTTGAGACCAAAGAAAGCAGTTTTTTTTTCCACTGGCTGACATCACCGAATGCAATTCCTGCAAGAGCTCATTTATATCCTCTCACACATTTGTGTTGTTGTTGTAAATTTCATGGTTTAATTGGCACGCAATATTTTGACACACATCTGTGTCATACTTTTAAAAAATGACATCTTTCTTAACATCTCCCCCTAGTACCCGTTTGTAGGGAGATAACTCCACCCATTAATTAGATGGGTAACATTTTGAGGGGGGAATGTCAAAGCCTTTGTTGCCTTTCTCCGGAAAATATATAATGTATATAATTATATATATAATATAAAATATAATTACATATCATTTAAATATTTGGATAGAAATACCATTGTTTGATTGGAAAAAGAGCTTTGATATAAATGACGTGCCCTAACACTCCAATTAAATATCCACCCCATATGAATATACATTGCATTGTTCATTTGCACTATCCATATCTTCTCAGGGCCTATACAAAAATATGCATGCCTATACATGTGTATATGTGTGTGTATAATTTAGAAAATATTTAGAAAATGTGCTTTGTTCAGAGAGGAAATGTCTGAGGCTCACAGCGTCATCGCGTCTCTAAATACAGCGTATTGGTGGAAACTTCCGGTTTAGTACGAGAGAAGAACTGCGTCAGAACTGAAAACTGAGCTTGCAAATGAAGTCACATTGACAAGCCAATACCATAAATACATAAATAAATAATTGGAATATTGACATATATCTGGTGGACACAGAGAACAAGACCTGATGGGACCAGGACTCGTGGACCCGGCTGCTCACTCAGGACCAGTTCCAGCTTGTCTCTTTTCCTCTTTTAGTGCGCTGTCTAGTTAGCAGACTTGCTCTTCAATCAAGCCCTTCATCCTGATTCAGCTTAATTGTGATTCCCACTGTGTGTGTGTGTGAGTGTAATTAAGGATGCGCCCTACACTGGCAGTAAATGGGTAAACTAAGTGTTACGTAATGAGCCTGGACAGCTTAGTATAGTCCTTTTTTCACCATTCAATAATTATCAATCAGAGACCTGATCAAACAGCATTAACTCGTGGTTTCATTCTATTAAGCTGCAGCATGGTTAATTAATTACTTTCTAGCTTGCAAAGTACCATTCTTTTTTTAAATTGTAACTTTAACCCATAGTGCACAAACTGCTCTTGTTTCAGTCCAAGATTTAGTGAGATGTAATTTGAGTTATTGCATTTATTGTCTTTTTATTTAGCTACACCCTTACAGGACTAACCTTTCTTATTAGATGCAAACAACATCGATTACTAGTGAGATTCAGCACCACAAATAATATTTTAGTCATTAGCACATAACCAAATCAACTCACGCTAACAGTTTGTACTGACAGACAGCGCTGCTTTGAGCCAAATGCTAACATGCGAACACACTCACAATGACAATGCTAACATGCTAACATACTCTCAATAACAATGCTAACATGCTCACATACTCTCAGTGAATGCTAACATGCTAATATTAAGCGGGGTAATGTTTAACCATGTTCAACATATTGGTTTAGTTAGCTTTGTTGTTTTATCACCTTTATAAGCGCTGTAAAGAAAGAAGTCATTAATGTAGTTTGTTGACTTCCAGCGTAGCTCCGCCCACTCTCAACCCCCAATCAGAATCAGTGAAAATGTTTGTGTGGGTGTGCTTTATAAAAATAAATAAATAAAATGAATAAAATCTAATTTGTGATATTTTGAATGAATGTGCTACAAGAATGAGTCCTACAACCCCAGAAATGAGTCAGCAGTTTTTTTTCACTTCTGCTTCCCTCATGTCAAAGTCAATGGACGTTTAGAATGTGTTTTAGGTTTAGATGCCTAAAATAACCTTTGTGGTTAACACAAGTGTGTTAACAAACATAAAATACATCAGTGAAAAACCCCTCCCATGAATGTGAGTCTTAAATTCTTGTTCTTGTATGGATTATTCTCTTGTATGACTCTTAGCCTGTAAGGACTGAAGACCTAAATTGATCACGATCTTCATAATATGAAGACAAACCTGATAAACCAGGAGGAAACTTGGACTTCAACCACCTCAACAACAAAGCTGCTTGAAATTAAACATCAATGTTGCTGCAGCAATAAAAAAAAAAACCCTTGTTAATCACTTTGTTAATGGTGGTAAATTAGATTTTCATACATTAATATAGCCCTCTCCCTCTGTGTGTGTTGTGATCTGAGTAACGAGTGACTAATTGACCTTTTCACCTCCACCTGCCCTACGTTGACAATCTGGCTCTTTATTCCACATCATCTCTTTATACCACCAGACACTGAGGGGCCACTGAAAACCAACTGTACTTGATGAGGCTGGCGCTGTTAGCTGCAAGCTGCCGGCTCAGCCATCGCAATGTCAAAAGCTGTTGAGAGTGAATACGAATGCTCAAAATAACACATGTAGCGCTTTTAAAACTGAGGTTCATGATATTGCTTGTGGGAAGCATTACATTTAATTACCAATTCATCAAATTAATATGTGTCTGACACTTGCAATGAACTGTTAGCTATTAAAAATATTACTTGTCAGTGGAGTTAATTAAGCCTGAAGGTGTGAATACAGTGTTGATTTTGGATATCCAACGAGAGGAAGAGCATCCTGAGTTCTTATAGCTGAGCTCCAAGATAGAAGAAGTTTTTCCACAGGGGTTAAAGGTTGAGAAGGTAATTTGGGAAAAACCACAGAGACTTTGACTTTGAATGCATCATCGAACCGACAAAGTCCCGCCCTCTGTTCAAAGCCCCTCCACTAGAACACCAAAACCAGTGATCGTGATCAGCAGAGCAATCAGGAAGTACGTTTTGACAGACAGGCAGCCAAACTTTTTTGATTGGACAGGGTTTTTACTGACCCACCACGGCCACAGATGAATTTGTTTTATTGTTAAGTCAGGGCATTTCATGTATTCATTGTATGCTACGTGGATTTCAAGTAATATAACAGGACGTGTTTCTGAATAGAATCACCTATTCAACCTTTAAACCCCCGTCCCTCTTTGATGTTTCATTTTACCCCCAAGAACCGGAGACTACTCCAGCGCTGAACCAATATTCCCACGGAGGAAGCCTGTAAGTACGTATTGGCTATGTAAATTACACTAAAATTCAATTTAATCAGGAATATAATTGGGTTTGGCCCCATGCTTGTGACCTTTTAGGCACGGAGCCATCGCAAACAGGTTTTCAACCTGGCATGAATCCCACTTTAGTGAACAGGTGCTCCCATCACCCACCAGTGTCCCAATTAACGCCCTTCCGAGAGAAGTTACCGAGAAGTTACCGGGGTGGGTCCTGGAGAGACCACCCCCCTCCCCCCTCCCTCCCCAGTTACGCGTGGATACCCCTTTAAAAGGCTCACCATGTTGCCATCACATGCTCCGGTGGCACAGAAGTGGGATGAGGATGTTTCTTGTGCTCTCGTTATGTAAAAAAAAAAAACACATTTGTTTGTCGGACTTTCGCTGAGGATTTCTTCACTTCACACCCAGGACCCGGTCCCACCCCCGCCCGTCCCCCCCACCCACAGCCCCGTCCCCGGTCCGTCCGTCAGTGTAGTTGTTGTTCAACGCGCCGACTGGTGCGCAAACTGAAAGCTGCGTTCACTGTTAACGCCAAGTGACGGATATAAGCAACGTGTCTGCGCGACGCTCACAGCTTCTGAAGACGTGTTCGCGGATGGGATATATATATACATATAGATTCATATTTATAGGAAACAACATCCTGAGCGTCTCGGGAACGGAGTGTTGCCTCTTCTTCTTCTTCTGTTTTTTTTTTGCGAGGAGAGAGAGAGAGAGTTGCTCCGTCTCTTCTCTCCTTCTCGTCGCTATTTAGACGAGCTTCCCTTCGACGTCCGTGTTTTATTTCCTCTTAGTTGAGCTGCATCGGGGTTTTTTTTTTTTTAGCAGGCGGACCGGGCTCACCTAGCCGTGCTGGAAAACAAGGTGCCCCCCCAGCACCCTTCCAGCACCCTTCCAGCACCCCCCCACCTCGACTGGCTCCTCGCATTGGACGGAGATAGTGGCCGCCACGCAGAGCTACGGTACGGTAAGTAGCGGCGGCTCCACAGCACCCTTCCTCGTTGCTTTCTTTTATTTTAATTCAGGCAGAGCATGTGGAGGGGGTACACGGCCAAGCTTCCCTCTTTTGTGTGTGTGCGTGTGTGTGTGTGTGTGTGTGTGCTGTTTGAGTCATGTCTGGAGGACGTTGCAGAGGCAGATAATGGCCATGGTGATGAAGGAGATTCCCAGGGAGTGGTACTCAGTCGGACTGGCCGTGCAATGTGTGTTATCATGCCCCCCCCCTACTCTTCCTCCTCCTTCCTCCTCCTCCTCCTCCTCTTCTTCCTCTTCCTCCTCCAGCACCACCACCACCACCAGCAGCAGCCACTAAAGTGTAATGTCAAAGCAATAATAGTGCTTTGTCCGCGGAATGGACTCAAACAAGGTCAATTATAGGGACACAGCAGTCTGCGAGCTCATTGATAGCTCCATGATTGTGTGTGTGTGTGTGTGTGTGTGTGTGTGTGTGGTTACAAAGTTTATGGTACATTTGCCTCTGGCCTTCCTACAGGCTATACATACTAACACGCAAAAACCAAAAAAGCAAAAAAAACATATATGTATAAAACAGTATATATATAATGTTTTTTTGAGCTCACGTTGGGCCTTTAATGGATAACTTTGTGTTGGGTGGAAATAAACATGTGAACGGGGCGAGTGTAATTCAGGTAACAAATAACAAAGCAATTAGCCCACATGCAGTTTTCCCCAATTAGGTCATAATGGCAATGAGCTTCATAACGGATGATACGGTTGTTGTGACATCATGGATAAACCTCTGGAGGCGTGAGCTGACAGTGGGTGATCTTCAGGACATCACTGTCGAGAGATGTGTGAGGGGTAAAGAAACGAAAAAGAGAACAGAAATAATACATGGCATTATGAAGTCAAGTGTAAATATTCCAGCAGTTTAATCGAAGCATCTTAAGCCAGATGGTTGATGAGGTGCATACAGGCCACTAAGACACTATGTGATGTCAACCTCCTGTTTGTGCAGAACTGGAATCTGGATTGTTCAATCCCCAACCCTATGAATTTATTCTCACTCGTTATACAAACTCAATCACTGATTGTAGCTGCACACGCCCGTTCAGTACTTGCAATTCATGCACTTTTAATAGTGTATCACAAGCCCATATTTAAATATTTGATCAGCAGTGGTGGAAGAAGTATTTGGATCTCTCTAACCAGAGTAACGGCACCAATACAACAGTGTAAAAAATACTACAGGGCTGCACAATGTCCTGGCCTACACATCTTATTATACCGACTTAAGAAAGCATCTTTGTTTGGTACTTTCAGTCAAAAATAATCCCAATAAGATATTTTTTCAGGATCTTTCAGGCCTACTCTGCTTAGTAAAAGTCCTGCAGTCAAACTTCTATATGAGTAGAATTATTAGCAGCAAAATGTCCTTAAAGTATCAAAGGTGAAAGTACTCCTTCTGTAGGAAATGTCCGTGACTGATACATTATTATTATATTATTAAACTGATCTGATACTGGTGTTTAAGTAATAAGCTGTGTGGAAGTGACTGGCATCATGCTTTTATTGTGTAAGGCAACATCAGGCTTCACTTAAACATGGCTTTCCTAACTTCGTCAAACAAAATGTAACAAATAAATACAGGTGAATTGTTATTTGTTAATAAAATATTAAATCATACACCAGCAACTTTGGTAAAAAAATCTTCGAATTTAACAGAATTTCAATTCAACGCAGCAGCAAATTGGTTAAAACTGAAACAGAAACCCAGTATCTCATTTATATGTACATATAAAATAGTATTGAGCAGCACTGTCGGATTCAAATCCTACTTTTTGCATGTTCTCCACATGTCAGGGTGGGTTCTCTCCGGGTTCTCCGGTTTCTCCGGGTTCCTCCCACAGTCCAAAGACATGCAGGATGGGTTAATTAATGACTCTAAATTGCCCGTAGGAGCGTGAGTGGTTGTCAGGGTGTAGCCCTGCCATCCCCCTAATGACAGCTGGGATCGGATCCAGCCCCCCACCACCACAGATAATGGATGGATGGCCCAATTATATACCCAGTCCAGCTATTTGCATCAGTATCAGCCCGATATCATCACCCCTACATTCTGCTGTGTGGCTGTTTTCAGACGGATCTTTAACTTCTTTACGTCCAGTAAAATAGGAGCAGCTGTAAAGTAAAGCAACGGTTGTTGATTCAGTTTAACATCTGAGTATGAATTTAACTCACTTTCCATTCTTAAATCTCATGAGGCGGCTGTGCGTTTCCGTATGTCACATTTCTAAAACAGCAGGGGAACGTAGGAGATGGTCTTCACTCATTATGCCTTCTTAGTTTTAATGTTTAATAACCAGTAGCCTCCTCAGTAACCGTCTTCACACATAACTTGCTTTTTTCCCTCTCCTTATTTCAGGGCCGCCAACAGACTGTCAAATATAAATAAAAAAAAATAAAACAGATCCTCAGGGAGACACACTAGTTTATTGTAGTTGAACATTAATCTTTTGGAGTTTCTTCAGCACACTTGTACTTCACCGTGTAGTACCTCTTCACCACAATTCTTCTCTTTGATCAAACATTCTGCACACCGCCTCACTAAGCCGTCATAAATGTCATAAAAGTTAATATAGAAGTGTTTAAGTGACTCACACTAAGGCCCGTCATTAAATAGCCATGCAGGCTTAATAACTGAGCCATTACTGTAAAAGCAATACTCTGTGAGTTATCAATGGACCTCCGCCAACATACAAATCAAATGCTTAAATCATCAATATATATATAGGCCGTTTTTTGTTGGATTTGTGGCATTTGTGGGGATTTAAATGGTCCACGTTTTCATTATTATGTATTGCATTCTGGCACTTTGTGTCATCCCTCAGTTCTGCTAATCATTTACAACACGTTGGCCTTAATTTGACTTTCTGCAGTGTTCAACAGAAATACCACAGTGGGATTTCTAAAGCTGCACAGATCCGTTCTCCGGTCAGTTGACCACGAGGCGACGCTGGAAAGAAACTCGAGTACAGAGAGAGACGGTGCTTTAGAAATGGACTGGCTGTAGGATGATATAGATGATCTGTTTCCAGTTGTCACTTGACTCCTACAGAAGAAAAATGGGCATTGTTGGTCGTTGTTATGGTGACGACATGCATCAGTCGGGCCAGAAAGTGCTTATTTTTTTGTAACTTTTCACACTACAGAATGGCGAGCTAGCCAAATCCACTGCTTTTTTTGTTTGGTTGTTGCTACACATGTTTCAGATAATGAGTTGTACAAAGTGGTCATCTGAAATTAGCATTGTTAGTCTGGTTCGTAGCGATGCTACTCCGCTGCTAGCCGTTCAGGGGAGTCTAACTAGAACCCAACATTAAACGTACCTAGAACCTTATGTGTAGAGTTTAAAGAATCCTTCTAGTATAGTGTAATTTGTTCCTTACAGAACCCTCTCTGGAGGTTCTTTCCAGAACATTTCCACCTCCTACGTTGTAAGAACAGTCACAATGGTACACGTACATTTGAATGGGAATGTCCATTCTACTACTTTTATTTCTATGGTGGTTGTCGGCTGTAACTGCTGTATGAGTGCGGAGCGATTAAAAAGCACACATGACAAAGCAAGGAAAAGCTCCGATCACAACACACACAGAGGGAAAGTGACTTCCTCCTCTGCTCACGTAGACAAAACTCCACCATATATCTTCACATGGAAAAATAGTTCTTTGCTGCCATATTAATGCTCAGATTCCCATATATTGCACCTTTTTTTTTAAGTCTTGCGATGTGACTGTACGTTTAAATTTCATGTCCATGTCGTGTTTGAGCAGCTCCGTGCAGGAAAACACCATCCGATAAAAAGCAACATTAGCATCGTGGTTGCTTGGTTTCATCGGATTTAGGCTTGATTATGTCCTGAAACCTGCCATCTATACACCAGGTTTCCATTCACTTCTCTGAAATGAATCGCATCATGCTTCACGAATGTTGTTTTTTTTTTTGTTGCCCTTACACATTTTAAGAAGCTGACCTTGTGAATAACATGAGATCTTAACGTGCTTGGCACGGTCCCGTCATGGTGATATGTGTTTAATTTTTATAATTAACCCGTGGTGGCCCTTTTAAGTGAGGAAGCTCTGCCCTGATTATTGAATTAATTTCCGATGCCCTGCCACGCTCCTCGTCCACAGAAACCGCGACGCTTTCATGCCTGCCCTCAGTTTGAAGCCGGCGATGAGATGTAGGACAACTGAAGGAAGGTTTTCAGTTACCGTGTGTGTGTGTGTGTGTGTGTGTGTGTGTGTGTGTGTGTGTGTGTGTGTGTGTGTGTGTGTGTGTGTGTGTGTGTGTGTGTGTGTGTGTGTGTGTGTGTGTGTGTGTGTGTGTGTGTGTGTGTGTGTGTGTGTGTGTGTGTGTGTGTGTGTGTGTGTGTGTGTGTGTGTGTGAGAAAGAAGGTTGGATCGTCTCTCTTGTGTGTCACTTTCAGTGATCCATCTCTGCTCATCCACACAGTTCTTACAGTATATTCCCCGTGAAATTAATTTAACATAATCATTATAATTAACTAATTAGAAACAAGTCATAATGTTCTTTTTGACTGTCAACTCATTCTCTTTCATAAAATGACTCTATGGTCAAAATCTTCTATCATATCTCATCATTTGATATCTTGATTGGGTCTATAAAATTGGTCCCGCCCCCTGAAATGCAGACCGGCCAATCACAGTGTAGCATTGCCTCTGCACGCCAATCGTTTCAGATCCATTTCATCATTTTCAGGCCGGCTTTGTGGATTTGGAGCTCAAACATAGAGGTTGGGAGGAGAGATTTCTACCCGACAACCTGTGGAGCAAATTAGCAGAGTAGCTACAGTAGCACAAGTAACTAGCATTAGCACTTCTATGCTAGGCTAATGCATGCTGCTTTTGCTTTTTTACTGATTGTAACAGTGAAGGAGGATCCGGTTTTACAGGAACAGTGTGGTTCCTTAAATATCTGGCCTTTGATCGGCAGGTGATCTTTATCTTTTGAACCTGTTTGTGCTGTTAAATCAGTTTGACATCCTGGATAAATCCTTTTAATGCACATTATTATTACTTATTTAGGGAGGACAGGAGGGAAAACTAGCCGACAACCTCAAGTTATTTTATGCATTTATTTCTCTTTTCAATGGACTCAGTGCTGCTTGATATATATTGCTAATTTTGTGCAACAGGTAGAATTTGTCATAAAGAAGGGGCTTACACTGGTTTCAGATTTTATTTTAATTCTCATTTTAGCTCTGTTTTGGTCTTCATCAGCTCCTAAAGAAATGTTAAATGTTCAGCTGCTTAGGTTTGGGTTGATCGTAACAAATTGAGGGTTACAGTTGGCAGAAATCAAATCTAAAACAAACGACAAGTGATTTGTTCTTCGTATGACAATAGAACTGATTGGATCAGTTTGGTATTGATTATTTGGCTTCACACAATGTGACAATCACTTCTCTCCAATGGCATCAAATGGCCTCAGCCTCTTAGAGGCACCTTTTTTTTGAAGCGTTTGAATTGATGTAATAACAGTCTCCTCAACTGTAAAATTGAGCCCTTTCATCACCGTTTCTTGCTATTAAAAGGGGGGGTTTGAGTGCTGTAGGTAGCAGAGTGGCTGCCTTCCCTTAATGTCAGGGTTGTGATTCTTCATCCGACAAGAAAAAAAAAGTCTTTTAAGCCTTTCTGCTTCAAGAAAAAGTAATGCTCTTTACATGTCAGATGCAATTAAAACCGATAAAGCTCATATTATCTATATGGTGTCAAGGGTTTAAAGGGGAAACTACACCGTGCTGTTTTCAGGTGCCAGTTTTTTTATAGCTATAATTACAGACAAGATAATTAAATGGGTATCTAGTGAGTTTTAAATGTTAGTGTTTATTTTCCTTTTTACACATAAAATCAGTGATTTATCGCAGCAATTCCAAACAATGTCGTCATGCAGGATAAGTGAAGGCTGAAGCATGCAGCTCTATTTAATACAGCAGCTAGTGTTGCGACATGAAGCATGCCGGAGTAGAAGGAGGCAGTGTCGACATTACGGCAGCGTGGCGTTGAGTCACAAGCAACACCCAGAACCTGTCCAACCTACGAGAAACACCTACTGGCTGCACCGCCACTCACCCAAAGGTGCTTTTAGCTGCTGCACCTTTTATTAATAAGACTGTATGAGCTGCAGACGCTCATCCCTCCACCTCCTGCCTCGGCAGCCTGATCTCCAAGGTGACCGATGCACAGAGATCCCCTCGTCCTGGTTCTACTGTCAACGGGCAATATGCAAGAAGTAATAGATTACATTTTCACCAAGCTGTAGAATCGTTCCTCACTGTGGAGCGTTGGAATGTAACTAAGTACTGACGTACTAAATTCAGGTACTCACACTTTGCTTTCCGTCTACTTTAAAGCTGCTTTTTCCCAACACTCTTAGAAGTTACGTTTCCAAATGGGTTCTTTGCTGAAGGGCAATAGTTCTACCCAGAACCCTGTGCAAGACTAAGGATTCTACTAAGAACCATTTTTGATTTGAAAACTTGTTGTGTGATTGTTGAACCATAAGTGTTGTGCGTTGCTGCACCACATCGGACCAGGTCTGGATGGAACCCTTCTAATATATAAAGGATGTTCTTGGTAGAACCTCCTGGATGAGTTCTTCTTACCACGTAGGAGGTGGAAATGTTCTAGAAAGAACCTTCAGAGAGAGTTCTCGAAGGAACAATTACACTATAGAAGGATTTTCGAGTTTAGAGTGTAACCTACTACACATACAGTGACATATTGGACTTAATATTTAATTACATTTATTTTGCGGCTATAGTTACGTTGTTGATTATGACACGTACAAATTATACGGAGGGCAGCAGCTATAATTGAGGACACTGAGGTCGTGTCCTTGGTAGTTACTCTAAGCCTGGGGGGGGGTTACAATCTGCAAGGATAAATGTACACAATGCAGACATTTTCTAGGGAGATTAAAACCGAGTATATTCAAATGTGACAAAAAGGGATTCACAACATTGCCACAAGCGTTTTATTGTGTGTGTGCAGAAGTGCTTTCAAACCCAGTTTAGATTTTTTTAAATGTACCAAAACAAGCAGATTGAACAGTAAACTGAATAATTAAAATCCAGCTAATCTGAGACAACTCACGATCAAGACCGGACACACTTAAGATAGAATGTGGAACATGCGAAGTAAAGGCACCCCTCATTATTGATCTGATTCCCATAAAAACATCCACAGAAAACAAATGAGGATTCCTCTGCATTCACCTCTTTTATAATGTAGATCTATGTACGTGCACCATGAGAGATAATCATGAGGCGTTGCAACATCCTGTTGCCACCTGAAGCCAACACTTCCTGCCTTAAACTTGCATTCTCTCTACTGGCCAACAGGGGGCGACTCCTCTGGTTGCAAATGGAAGTCTGATTTAATTGAAATCCATGCGAAAATGACCCCACTTCTCACTTGATATATTATCTCATCTTCTTCAATCCAGCATGACACATTTAGTAAATGATGGTCCATTTAGAGTTAAACAGACCAGAAAGCAGGGGATGCTTTAGGGGCGGGGCTACCTGGTGATTGACAGATTGCTACCACGGCCTCGCTACCGTCGCTAGGCATGCATATGATTACTGTAACACTTTGACCTTGAATCACAGAAGCTAACCTTGTTAACAGCTTCACACCAGAAGCCGGATGGATCCAGATCCAGTCAGGTTGCTGCTCTGCTGCTGCTTGTGTTCGTCAGATCCACCCGTCGCTCCTCCGCAGTCCAAATATGGTCACTTCCTGGTGACTATGTCCACTTCTATGCAGTTTATGTAACGGCAACATGAGGTGTAGAATTAGCTTCACTTCCACCCGCTACAACACAACATAACTTCTTTATTTTTTTATACGTTTTGATGGTAATACTGTATCTCTTAACTAAACAACTCTAGGGGTTTTGTGTTATGTGCGTTTATAGTGTGGCATTACTGCTTGTGTTTGTGTAAAAAAGCCCACTTATATCTTATGTATTTATTCGTAAATCAAGAAAGCAATATTTGAGTCAAGCGCGATGGTTGCCTTCAAAGAAAGATAAAAGGTAAGGGTGAGAATCTTTGGGTGTCAAACTCAAGATTTGATTCAATTCCGATTCTTGAGGCCACGATTAGATACAGAATCGATTTTCCATTCAAAATTGATTTTTTAATTAGAACATGCTTCAGGATCTACACCAGCTGGAATGAGAGCATAAGGTTATAGAATTATAAAAAAGTTAAACTGATTGTGACAATAATGTATCATGCTTAAGTTGCATGAAGTTTGAGTATTCAATCAGAGAATCAATGATTTGGTCCACCCCTAAAAAAAAAATGGATTTCAAAACACCTGCAGGGTCAAAAAAGTGAGTTTTGCAGCTTTTCCTTTCGATCCCATAATAACTCATGAGAAGTTAAATAGAGAGGAAAGGCTCCACATGGGACATCCATCGTTTTAATATAGTGGACGCAAGTTGCCCCCCCTTCCATTCTTCCCTATAATAATCAGCTGTTTGGTCCGTCACTGGACCACGGAGGGGGGCGGGGGTGTTGAACCAGTACGGCAACTGGTTCGGATTAAGTTTTCTGCGATCCGGTGGAAACCAGGAAGAGGGGGGGGGGGGGCTGCACATCGCCACCGACCGTCCTCCCTCCACTCCTCCCCAGCGCTCCCAGTTACGGAGCTCTGCCATCGCACCAGTCCGACGGCTGGCTGGCTTCCTCCCCCCCCCCTCTCCTCACCCTCCTCCTCCTCGCTCTTTTTTTTTTTTTTACCCGCAGATTTGCTCGACGCTCCCCGGCTGGCAGGGAGGAGGAAGCCGTAAGTCAGCAGCTCGATTGTGTGTTGTATTTGTTGTTGTTGTTGCTGTTTATTCGCCCTGGATGTTTGAAGTTGTTCCGGATAGAGAGAGGGAGGGAGAGAGGGAGAGAGAGAGAGGGGGGGAGAGCCCATTTTTCTCTCCGTGCACCAGAAGCGATACACGGGGGGCTGCTGCTGCTACGTGCCGTTCCCTGCCGGGTCTCGACCAGGACCGGGATCTGAACAGCCGTGTCGCTAATAAGGAATCCGGTGAGGAAATGTGATCGAGGGGGGGGGGGGGGGGGGGTGCCCTTTATTCTGCTCGGTGTGTTCGGGTAGCCCCCCCCCCCCCCCCCCCCCCCCCCCTCCCTCTCCAGCCCATATTTAGAGCCTGGCTACTTCAGATGGGCAAGCTACGTCAAGCCGCGCTGCCGTCTCCCATCACACTCTTTATCTGCACACACACATTTTTAGGCGCGTGGCAGAAATGCATGCATATAAAAAAAAGGGTGCACGCGCGAATGTGTGTGTATACGTGTGTGTGTGTGTGTGTGCGAGCCGCCTCGCGCCGTTGCAGCGCGAGCTCAAGGCTGCGAGTCTTTTTTTTTTTTTCCTGAGCAGACAGTGACCTAATGTTTGAAATTCTTCTGGTCGTTTATCTCCTCGTGCTCGTCGCCAGCTGTGACACGGGAAATGTGTCGATATGTGTGTGTGTGTGTGTGTGTGTGTGTGTGTGTGTGTGTGTGTGTGTGTGTGTGTGTGTGTGTGTGTTTGCATGAAAGTTGAAAGAGGGGGGGTGACATTAAAAAAAAAAAAAAAAACCCAAGTGGTTGAGGTGTCAATTACAGGTGTGATGGTTGTCGTTGGTTGTGGTTGGAGCACAGGTGTAGGGTTTGGTATGAATGGCGTGTTTGGTGGTGTGGTTCATTTCTTTGCCTCGTGAGACCTCGCCATGAATCATAAGTATAAGGAATTAGAGAGGGCTTGAGCTGCCAGCGCAGGTTTGTCTTATTTGAAGAATTTGAGAAGTATATTTGGTATTTCACAAGAAGAAATCGAGCAGAAAGAGGACAGGGTGTGTAAATGTAGTTGGAATAATTATAATAATTATGACACATAATGTAAATCATTACACCTGGTCAAAGTGAACACTGATGTATTAAATAGGAATAAACAGAGGATTGTGTCTTAAAAACACAATATTCCAACTTTATGGGCAGAAGTGTATATTTTGTGCAGCTGGATTGTCATAAGATCAATTAAGAGAGTGATGTTAATGATTGGACCAATCAGGCGTCTTGTGAGGAGCTACTGGCAGCTAAGGGGCGGGGCTTAGGTGGAGAGGTTCATGTTGATGCTGAAGTTTAATTGACAGATTGGTCCACCCGATCACTCGCCAGGTATCGAGTGACGGTTTCCTAGATGGTTCAAACCATCTGGCGGTGAGGGTTAGGGATTTGTTGAAAAATCAAGGAAACTTTTTCATTTTTCAGAATTAGATTTATTTCGTCCGTTTTGCAGCGAGAACTGTGGCGGTGCTTTAAGTCCATCGACTCCATTTTCACTACTTCTGTTGTTGTTGTTGTTGTTGTTGTTGTTGTTGTAAAGTGTACTGCAGTTTTTCAGGGTGAGAGTCCAAAGGAAATATTATTTCCTTCAACGCTCTGTCCCTTTAGAGAACACTCATTACTACAGTGCTGTAAACGGATAAAAGGATTTAGCATTTTTGTGTTAGTGTTTCTGAATTTCTTTAACATCTCCATATAAAGTATTCATTATCGCTTTATAGACGCAGTAAAACAAATATTCGTGTTTTCAGTAGTTTTGCATATATTTGGAAGTAGTTTTAAACCTGCTGTAGGCTACATGTAAATACTTACTTGATAACATACCTTAATATAGTGATAAATCATCCCGTAGTTGTTTTTCATTGTAACCGATTTCAAACACTAAATACAAAGTATTTATTACCCTAAAATCACCATAGTTTTGGATCCATTTTGCTTTAAATGATGGACACACACCACAAATACATCTGTGTGTGTGTGTGTGTGTGTGTGTGTGTGTGTGTGTGTGTGTGTGTGTGTGTGTGTGTGTGTGTGTGTGTGTGTGTGTGTGTGTGTGTGATATTGTCTGTGTTAGACGTCACTTCTTTATGTTGCATCTCAGTGTTATCTCTTATCACCGCTGCATTGTTCCACTGTTGGTCATGGTGACATTTGCTGTGTTTGGTTATATTTGTTTTTGAATGATAATAATGTAATATAGAAGCTACAGCACAAAGCGTGTTGGATTGAAACATCATCTTCAGAGTCTTATCATTAAAAAAAAAAGGGAAAGTATCCCGTTGTGCCGTGTTTGATGCTCTGAAAGGAGCAGATGATCTGGTTTCTGACCAATTAAAGAGGCCAAGCGGGGGATTGATCTTCCCATAAACGTGAGATTACTTCTCGAGGATCATCTAACGGTGTTTAAAGAGCCGGAACGCTGCCACATCAGATAATATCTCTCTGCTGCCAAAGTGTTTTTGTCTGAGGTGGAGATATGAAAAATAAACCATGTTCATTTCTGTTTGCTCCTTTGATGAAATGCTATAGAAATGGGAGTTATGTCAGGAAGTTGTGAGTCCTGGAGCTGGACTCTTATTGGCTCCCGGGATCGATCTGACATTTCAGTCGTGGGCCGCCTTCACGTTGCACGAGCAAAGCCAGACGGAATCAAACATGTCTGAAAAAAATCATGTCGGTGCTTCGACTGTTGATTAGTCGTCAGTTGGGCCAATAACGTGTCGAATGACTGCGTCAGGCTTGGGGACCCCTCGGGGCCTGAAAGGGCCACGCCGGGGTTGAACGGCAGCCCCGGCCTGGAATTCACAGCTTCACACTGAAAGAAGCTGACTGTGATGAGACCTGGATGATGATGAACGTTACTGTGACATAAAGGAGAGATCCAGGCCAAACCGTTACAGATACACATCTAGGTGTTTATTTTACTGTGTTTTTGTGGCTGTAAAATTCAGAAATAAGCATTAGATGAGGCCTTATTCCCATATTTAAACACACTATTTCAGAAAATTCTATAAGTATTTGTCAGTAAGTAATCAACTGAGGTGATATCTATTAGTTATTCTTTTGTAAGTGTCTTCAAACTGTATGAAATTCTACTAATATACACTGTTGCCCATAATATTTTGTTTTCAGACACAATCCTCCTGTTTATTCCCATTTAAATGTAGTCACTTTTGATCAGGTGCAATGATTACATGATGTGTCATAATCACCCAGGTGAAATTAATTCATGCATAGCATTTGTTTGGCTTTTATAAAAGACAAGACATTTGCAAATTATTCCAACTTTATGGGCGACCCTGTATATCTTTAAAGGCTGTGTGTGTTTTTTTCTCAAACTCCAAACCAGAAATCTCCACTTACATCCACCAAGCTTTGCCGTTTCTTTCCTATCTGTATTCTGGGGGTTTTCACAGAGAGGTTTCTTCATATATCATCAACAGTCGGGTTATTCAAGAGGTATCCAAAAAATCCCTCTATAAAATCCTTTCACTTTAATATGTTCACAAGATGAAACAAGAAGTTTAACCTGGTTTTTATCTGCTCCGGACCTTTCTGCAAAATGAGCATTTATATGATAAGATAATGTCTCATTTGTATATTAAAACATACAATTTCAGAAAAAGTCATGGAAGATCTGGAGGTTTCATGGAGTAATGTGGTACACAAGGCAGGTTTTTTATACACTTATGTTGGAAAAAACACCTTTATTAGCATACGCTAACAAGAATCTATGTGTTCATTGAAGAAAATCATAATTTAGTGCGTAATTCCTCTTTTAAGAGGAGATCTCATTAACCAATTGTCATTAATTATAGGAAGTAATGATGTAGAACAAGCAGCTCTTGTGAGTTGGATGGTTTGAATGGTAGAAAATGTTTAATTGTATTTGCTGGAGTTTTTCTCTGATTCTACTGTGTGTGCCGTTTTTTTTTAAAAACGCAATCTTTACAAGTTTACTCATCTTATTAAGCAGACTATAAATCTTTACGACCCAGGCTCCCGTATAAAACAACGTGTTGCCGCTTCCCTGAACGTATAGTCCTGATGTTTATTTAAACAACAGTCGCTCACAAACATGAGTCATTGGTTGTTTTTGTTTCTATTTCAAAATTAGCTCAGGGAGTGTTTTTTCTCTCTCTTTCTTCATGTAAAGTCCCAAGCTCGTTGTTTGTTGCTAATTGAGTTAAATGCTGAATAATTTCACAATGAGCTCTGGGAGTGTTTACAGTCTGTTTGTCTCGGAGATGTATGCATGCCATTCCCTTTCGCTACACAATCTGAACATTAAAACCTTTTTTTACCCTGGTTTAAACAACCTGTTTTTTTTATTTTTTGTCTTATTTTCCTCAGTCGAGCTTATTTTTTGACATTTTCCTTTTCAGACCAAAACATTTCAGACTTAACAGTTGGATTTAACAAGCTGTTATTTGCATGCTGTGTGCACACGAGGTGATAAGGCAGTGAATGAATGACAGAGTGCATCCGTTCCTTCTACGCTACATAAAACACACACACACACACACACACACACGCACAAACAGGCAGGCAACAGCTGAGAGCTCGCCATATGATCACATCAATCCGGTCCGATCACGAAACCGCTGAGCCGAATTCACCCGTCATTAAACGTCTTTATGCATCAGATGCTGCCGTCGTCGTGTTTTTATCCAAAGCGAAGGCTTGTGTTTGACGGTTGATGTCTTTGTTGTTGTGCTCCCGTCTCATCGCTTCTGGCTTCTGCTTTCACTTTCTCTGTGCCTCACCACACCACAAAGATCCTCCCGGCTTCCTCTAGTTTTAAGTCGTGACGGTGATAAAAGCTTCGAGGTGATGTTAGCGGACCCCACGTGGTCCGTAAGACATGTTTTTACCACTCCCCGAGTGTCTGCCCCGACCATCGCCTTCTGTTCAGAAATGGACAAAACTGCTGATCGTAACTTCTTCTGTGTGATTACACGAAACTAAAGCTATAAAAAAGGTTATAAGGCGTTTCGGGCTGAACCAGCTCTTTATGGACCTCATTAAACGCTTTATTTGTAAGGAACTTGAAACTACTGTATAGATGTTTGTCGCTCTGTCGGTTGGGAACACTGCGAGCACGCTGGTGAAACCAGGAGTTTTGACTAATTGTCCGTCTCTTACCTTCAGGCCTTGTGGAGAAGCATGTGATGACTCACGCAAGGCAGAAGGGATCCCTCAGCCGGGGCGACGGCAGCACCGACTGGTGGGACGGCTGCCCTCTTTGGCCACATGGTGGCGCCATGGGTGACGCCTGGACCGAGCGCTCGCTCCGATTCGGGAGGACAAAGAAGATAGGCGAGGTCGTCAAACAACGGAAAGTCATGGCCAAGAGGGTGAACGACAAACGAGGGAGGACGGAAAAATCGGACCAGAACAGAAAACTGGACCGGAGGCGCGACAAGAAGCGGGACAGGAAGTCGTATCCTTTGCGCGGCAGGGCCGGGGGTTCGGACAGCGAGGGCCTCAGCTGTCACGTCCTCCTCACCCGATTGGAGGAAAGCCTCCGTGAACAGGAGAGTTCGGAGGAGAGGGCGAGAAGTGATGCGTGCCGTCATTCATCTCTCAAACCCAGACCCCAAAATTTGAAAAGAAGCAAAAGAAAAGAGGCAAAGTCGTTACCAAAAACCAAATCAAAGGCAAAAAGCCTGAGTCACGCCGAGTGTATTAATGCTCCACAACCTCGCAAGCGCCGCCTGGCCTCTCTCAATGCCGAGGCGGTGAACAGTCTACTCCTTGAAAGACCTGGTGACCCTCATACGGCAGCTAAACAGGCCAGGAGACAGGAAGAGGCCAAAAACAGGGGGGTACCCCCGGATCCAACCGGGAGTCGCCCCGGAGGTCTAAAGGCGACACGAGGATACCCCAGAAAAGCCTCCACGTCTCACAAACCTGAACTGTGCCAAAGCTCCAAGCCGGTCAAGAAGGCCAAAGCCAACCGGGCAGAGATGAGTCAGGAGAGTCTGGATGCCCCGGCCCCCCGGAGATTGGCCGGACTCAACGCCGCCGCCCTGCTGAAGTTAACCAGCTCCTCCGCTACCAGCAAACAGCGGGTGAAGAACGCCCCGACGGCTACTATCACGTCAGACCGCAAGGCTCCGGCCGCGATTGCAACTCCAAAACGGCCCTCCGGGGTCCAACTCAAACACAAGGGCCAATCACAGAAGCAGAAAGGGAAAAAGGTCCTTCCCTTGCACAGCGGCTGCTCGGCCTGCAAGGAGAAGGCGGACTTTGAGCCCAAGGTGGAGTGGGAGACCGGCAGCTGCACCCATCGGCTCACCAAACCCGGCTACCAGTCGCGCAGCATGCTGGCGTACCCGCTGAAGCAGGTGAAGGAGGAGCAGCTGGAGACCGAACTGAGCCCGTACTACTGCTGCCCCCCGGAGGGCTCGGTGGAGTATTGCCACCGCTTGGCCTTCTTCCTGGGCCAGCAGCCCTACGGAGAATCGGCCGATCAGCCGCTCAACTCAGCCATGACCCCTGTGAAGCGCGAGTGCCTCGTGACCTCGCCGCCGCTGACGCACCCCCACCCGCACGCGGCCCTGACCCTCAGCCCCCACCCCTGCCTCTGCACCGCCGACCACTGCTTCTCCAGCTACTACGTCCACATCGCCCACCCGACACACACTGGAACCACGTCGGCGAGCCTGGCCCCGCGACCTCTGAACTTTGCCCCCTCCGGTTTGTGCCCGAATCGGATGGGCGGCTCCAAGCTGCTGGGCCCGCGGGTGTCCCACGGCTCGGGGCTGGCCCACCCCGCCTACTGTAACTCGGTGGGGTCGCCCTGTTACGGCGACGCCTGCGGTATGGGCGGCTACGCCTACAGAGCAATGCCTCCTGTCGCCAGCAGGGGTTGCTCCTTCAGCACGGGATGCACTGGATGCTCACACGGCATCAAAACAGGTGAGAACGGAGGTAGTTGATCCTTGAAGGAAGGAAGTGTCGAAACAACCAGGTTTAGCAGTTTAAATCTGGAGCAGGCTGGGGATTTTCCCCCAACTGTTCTGGTCTTTACTTGGATTGATCATCTTAAGCCCTGTTTGTGTAGCCGTTATAATAAAAACAATTTCAAAGTGTTACATAGATATTACTTACAGAAGTACTTGTTGTCGCCTTAAGCTACCTGACAAGTGTGAACATTTCTGTTTTGAGTCGGTACGAGCTTTGAAATTGTCCAAGGGCTTGAGGCTCTGACTTAGATTTTCCACGATAAGGAGCCTAACATTTAATATTTTCCACAACAACTGTGTTATAAATAGTTGACCTGGTGGGTAAGATGAAAGAGAAGCACTGTTTTTAAGCTGATTTACAGGGGGAACCATGCAGTTTGCTAATTTTAATGTCAGAACTGCGACCTTTGTTGTCTAACATTAGCTAAGTTTAGTTTGCTACTTAAAAAAAAGAGCTTTTCTTCTGTAAGAGGAGATTGTGTGAAGTTAAGTGCACATTTGATTTCTTTTCATTCTTTGTAAAAGTCTTACATTCCTCCTTTGCCTTTTCCAGAGGGATACTCCTCCCCTCAGGATGACCACAGCCCCTCCCTCCTGGTCCCCCCATCCCTTCCCATCTCCAGCTGCCCGCTATCCAGCGTTCCCACCTCCACCCAGACTAAACCCCGCCTGCTGACCTCCCTGTCGGGGGGGCGAGACCAGCCCCAGACCAGGTTAAAGCTGGCCCCCGAATGCCCGCGGAGCAACGAGCCCTCCATCGGCTCCCTGTCCATCGGCCGGACGCGGTTGCCCCAGAAACAGCCGGCGCCGTCGCCGCTGCCGCCGAGCCTCAGCGGCGCCAAACAAAAGAGAGTCAGCCGCAGACGTGCCACCAACGGTTGGAGGCCCGTTGGCATGCCGACGGAGAGGGACGTCTTCATCGCGGTAGGTTATTTGTGAGTTGTCTGGTGGTATCTCGTATCCGACCACCTGATTAGGAAGATAATTATGTTTTTGTGGCAGATTTCTTTGTGTTTTTTCACGATGAGAATGATATGTGTCCTCAGGGGGAGGACGAGACGGCCCCGCGGCAGTGTTACGAGGGAGTGGAGAGGGACGGGGAGGTGATTCACGTCAGAGACACTGTGCTGCTACGTTCGGGCCCCCGGAAGAAATCCCTCCCATACGTCGCCAAGATATCAGCGCTGTGGGAGGACCCCAAAACAGGTAACGGAGACGAGAGGGGGAATCATAGATGGATACGGAGGACGAAAGGGACAGGATTGCTTACGTGTAAGTGTGTGTGTGTGTCTACTTCCCCCCCCAGGAGAGCTGATGATGAGTCTTTTCTGGTACTACCGACCTGAGCACACACAGGGAGGCCGAGATCCCAGCGCACACTGTGAGGTGAGGCTCCTGTGATATATGTATGTATTTATATGTATACATGAATGTGTGATGTGGAGATCTGTATGATTAATGCATGAGTATTTGACATTCAGATCAACCTAAAATGTAAAACTATTTAATTAATACTGCTAATCATTCAGAGAATATGTATAATATTACCATTAAAATATTTAAAAGTCATTATTATACTGAAAATATTAGTTCTAAGGAAATCCCTCTCATGATTTAGTCATTTTTTTCTTCTTTCATGCTGAATGACTTTATTCCAAGATACTCTTGTGCACATCTCATTTAAAATGCTGCTTTTGTGCGACTCTTTGCAGAGAAACTCAATTTTATAGATCTGTCCAATAAATCAGCGAATTGATTAGTTGACAAAATGGTATGTCCACTCATAATTCCTCAGCCCTCGCTATTTCATCCATTCATGAAGATTATTTTTTAATTAAATGTGGCAGAAGTCTTTCCAAAATTTAAATTTTAACGTCTAATTCCAAACACATTTACATCATAACGTCAAACAGAGCAGCGTCGGAGAGATTGGCTGTGGGAGAAAATGTGAAATGAACAAACAAAACCACAAAAAATAACCTGCAATAAACTCTTTTATTGTGGGAAAACAAACCATTTTTAAAAAATTGCTCATTTCATAATGTAACTTATTTGATATTTATTCAATATTGAAGACTTTGGGTTTCCTTAGGTTTTTATGTTTATATACATTTTTTACAGGAAAATATTGTGATTTTAAATGTTTAAAATACCAAATGTAGTTCCCCTCATACTCTTCAACACACAAGGCAAATACATACACACTGTAATGATAGATATGTAGCATATATTTGAGAAAGAATCGGTTTTAAACACAGAGAAAAGACAATCAATCTGAAGTTTAACAGCTGATATGCTGCGTGAATTCCCCTTGCATTACATTTTTATGGGTTTTCGCTGTGATAGACGATTATCAACTATTATTGGGTTGCGTATACTAGGAATAAACACATTTCATGCACTGTTGAGACATTTGATGTGCAAATGTATTTGCAGGCTGAATGGTTCATGTCATTTTATCATTATGCTGTTGTCAAATCCTGGACTTAGTACTATGTGATACCAGTCATCCACGTGGAAACCCTGGTATAACTGCCTTCTTTAGATGTCTCTGTGTTGTCTGTGTATGTGTTACTGTTTGTATTTGTATGTGTCTTTTCATGGACCATGAGTCTGGCAATCAAAGTTGATTGATTGATTGATATTTATTGTAAGTAAGCCATCATGTGTGAGAACCCAACGTGCGAGGAAGGAGGAGGTGGTAGAGAGAAAAAACAGCCGCCGCTGCTGGAGACGTGATTATCTTTCAGCCCTGAAAGTGTTGAAAGTGTGTAACGATGAGATCGGCACGGCGGCGGCTTCACAACCGGAGAGTCGGAGACGAGGAGAGCAATCTCAGAGAAGCTGTACTTACGTCTCTATTCACAACGGATCTCCACTGTGTGTGTGTGTGTGTGTGTGTGTGTGTGTGTGTGTGTGTGTGTGTGTGTGTGTGTGTGTGTGTGTGTGTGTGTGTGTGTGTGTGTGTGTGTGTGTGTGTGTGTGTGTGTGTGTGTGTGTGTGTGTGTGTGTGTGTGTGTGTGTGTGTGTGTGTGTGTGTGTGTGTGTGTGTGTGTGTGTGTGTGTGTGTGTGTGTGTGTGTCATTTCTGCAGCACTTGTTGTTGACGTGACATTGAACACTTTTCTTCTTTTCCTTCAGAATGAGATTTTCGCCTCTCGGCATCAGGATGAAAATAGTGTGGCCTGCATAGAAGACCGATGCTACGTTCTCCCACTAGCCCAGTACTGTAGGTAAGAACACACACTCTCCATCGACGGGGAGTCTTTTTATTTATGTATCTATTTACTTATTAAAGAGTTGGCTCCTCTGCTTCTGCGCTAATTGGAAGTTTTTTTAATTGACTCGTCTTATCGCACATTCGTGAGACTGTGACTGTTCATGAATCGGGGGAACACCCGGGCCAAGTTTGCTGAGTCATGCTTTTCAAATTTTGACTTGGGTTTGCTTGTGTATTTTCAAATCAAGCTGCTTCGAGTTCTCCCGCAGATACAAGTTGTTTTTTTCTTTTAGATTTTGTGCCTTGGTGAAGCGGCGTGCCGAGGGCGCCCCACCCGGCAGCGCCAGGGTGGTGCCCTGCCGCCCCGACTTCGCCCCCCCCTCCCACCGCTGTGTGCCCACGGACGTCGACCCCGAGCTGGTGTATCTCTGCCGGCACGTCTACGACTTCCGCTTTGGACGCATCCTGAAGAACCTGCAGTAGACGGTAGAAAGGGGGGGATTAATCATAACATAGGGGGCGCTGAAGGACTGAATACCCCTGTCTTTTCTTCTGGGGAGGGTCACAATCAGAGAGGGGGGGGGGGGATGATGGACTGATGAAGCAAACACATTATGAAGCACAGTTCCCTTTAGTCGACTGCAGATACAAGGAGGTAGAGGAGCATCATCGGCTTCCATCACACTGGAGGTTACATGGAGGCTCGTGTGCGTCCCCCCCCCTCCCTCCTCCCCCCCCCCCCCTCGCCTGCCAGGAATGCTGGACACCAGGCTGAACCGGGCTTCTGTCAGGACCACGTTCCCCTCTCTAAAACATCTCAGCACAGCAATCATGTTTGTTCATTTGTAAGCCTCGGTGGCTCAGGAATGGTCCGGTGCTGCGATGGGGGGGGGGGGGGGGGCATGGTGTTCAACCAGCCGGGGTGAAGGAGCAGCTAATGGAGGGCATCATCTCGTTTCCTCCTCATTTATTTTTTGTCTCAGAATGTGTGTGATGGGTTTTTTTTTTTTTTTTTTCTTAAGGAGGCAATTAAACCAAACAAGCAGCTTCAGAGGAAGCCGGGCTCTCGTTTGCCCGTCCGACTGAAACGTTTTCATCTCAAGCGACGCTCTACGCACACTTAAAAATACTGTCAGTGAAAAACACATTCATCTCAGCCACAGCCTCGTCGGAGAGACGCTCCTGAGTCCCGTCGTCATGTCTTTGATTGGTTTTCCACCTCAGCTGTTCCCTGTGACTCGCCTTATGACTTGCAGCTAGAGCTCTCGGCAGTCGGTCTCACCACACAACTAGAACAGCTGGAGTGTAATCACTGGGAAAGAAGTAGAGCTGCAACTCATGATTATTTTATCAATCAAGTGTCACAAATTAGTGAAATTGCCCTTTTTAATATTATTTCCCACAAGCCCGATACGACTGAGACTAGACCACGCAATGTAAAGGAACGGTGTGTGTCATTTAGGGGGCTCTATGATATGAATAAGTACGTTTTCTTTGGTTTTATTTTTACCTATAAATAGGAATCATGTTTCACCTTAGAATGAGCTCTTTATATCTGGCCGCCATGTTTCTACGGTAGCCCAGAATGGACAAACCCGGAGGGGAAAGTTTCCGTTGGTTGCAATCTGCAACCTCGCCCAATTATTAAAAATAAATGAATCAAAGTGATAATATATTCGTAGACTTTAGAAGACGGTTAGAAAACGGCGTTCCTCTCGCGTCTCATCCTGAAGTGTAATTTCTCCTAAATGTTTCGGTTATTTCCTCCCCCTCCTCCGGCCGTTCTCCTCCCCCCTCCTCCCCCCTGAAGACAAACCAAAGGATGTCACACAAGCCAGAGTCCCCGTCTCCTCCTCGTCAGCACTTCTGCCCTCGCTCCCTTTATTGTATTGCACTAATCCATTCCTTAATTACAACAAACTTTGTGTTTTTGTTTTGTTGCAGCTACGTGTGTGTGTGTGTGTGTGTGTGTGTGTGTGTGTGTGTGTGTGTATAAACAGTGAGGATGTCATGACTGCTTTTTGTCATATATGTATATTTCTATTCTTTCACCTGTAGAGGAGTCAGCCAGTGTGATCGCCATGGTAACCGATGCACCATGTTAGACGTGTATTTGGATTGGATGGGGGGGGTTCATTCAGTACTTAAGGTGGATTTCAGACCCCCTCATTGCCTTTTGCCCTGCGAGTGTTTTACTGTCGCTCTGAAAACGAGTAGTGTGTACTTTGTGTTTTTTGTTAAACGTAAAGAGTACCCGATTGCTTTCCTTCACTGCAAACGTTCTTCAACACTGGATGGAAGTTTCCAACACTCTAAAGCCATCGCTTTTATTCTCTATTTGAGCAGCGTGACTCCTTAAAAGCCCCAAAACAAAAATCTAAAATCCTGACGATTGGGTAGTTTTTTATTTCCACCAACGCCCAGATTCTTCAAAGAGGTAATATATATATATATATTATATATATTCTCCTACTTTACAATTTCTCCTTATCAAGAATATTTTATTATGTCGATTTCCTACGATGGCATATGCAATATATTTTTAGACTATTTTTGGAAAAAATTTACCTAACAAATCAAGAAAATAATATGCGTTTTTTTTTATTTTTTGTTTTCAAAATGAGTTTGAAATCATCACAGCGTTAATTGAGATTTGACCAAATGAAAGAAAGGAGACTGAAGGGACTCGGGGTTGTAGATAATGAAGTAAAATGAAGTGTACATATCTGAATCCAGGAAGCACCGGGCACTCTTTCAACAAGCAGCCAATGCACAGTGTAGTATTTTTGCAAGATCTGTAATAATTATATTTAAAGTAAGAAAGAAAAAAAAATATTTAAATGGATTAAACAATACGATATATTAAGATTTCAATTTAACTTATTTGGAAATACTGTGTCTAATTGATTAACCTGTTTTCTTTGCCGGGATAGAAACGATTTGCTGTTTTATTTGTAACTTATACGTTCTAGAAATGAAATGGTTAAAGTGGCGGTTGTTGACAGAGATGTAAAGTGTTGTTTAGTTTCTATCGGTTAGTTGTGGGGGGGGGGGGGGGGCGGACGGGAGAGCAGGAGTGGAATCAGATTTGAGATTAAGACTTGACCTGACTGACCTTTGAGTGTGACCTTTGGGAGAAAGCAGTGGCAACATGGTCACCTGAGCTATTATTGATTTGTCCTCTTAGAGGAGAGACAGGCGCTACACCTGATCTCAGACAAGCTTTCCTTCTCCATATACTATCATAGAGGGTCTGTGTCAGGAATTAGGGGACTGTATGAACATTACTAGGGAGGATTGGGTGAGAAAATGTACATGTTTTTGTATAACTGATAACAGCTAACGTCAATAGAGGCTGCATTAACTTGATAAAGATGCATTCGAGCTCCAAAAAGTAAAAAAAATAAATAAGGTGCACTAAAACAATATCATGATGAAATCTTGTAAAATGTACTTTTTGGTGAGAAATGTAAATAAATACAGTTGTTTGGAGAAGAAATACAAAAATATACATATTAGATATATATTAGAGAGAGAATTATGACCCCTTTAACCTTCTGACTCTGAGCAGCATCATTTAAACTGCTAATGCCCCCTAAATATGACTATTTTAAATAAAAGTACAAACATTTATTTCCCAATTTCAATTGTATAAAACAAAGTAAAACAATAACATTTAGAATGTTTGACTTTTTTTTTGTCCAGTCGTTTAAATCTCTCTAGATTCATTTTATTTAATCAATAGATAATAAGAGAGATTGGCTAGATTTTCCCTATTTTGTACATAAATGTGTTATTTTGAGGTATTAAGGTCAAGGCATTGCAACTTTTTTGTAAGTTAGAGCGAAGGTCCACAGAAAATATTTATTGCTGTCAAGGAGCTTGTTTTTTTGTTAATTAAAATACATTTAGCTCCCCTCCGCTCCCTAATCATGTTCACACAGTCCCTTATTTAAAACGAGGAAAATCAAGGTATTAGTCTAATAAAGGTTGAATTGAAGCTTCTCCCACCATCCAGAACAGCCGGTCCCCGTTGCCTTTCTCCCAGATGTGCATTGACAGTGTTTGTCCTCTAGAGGGCAGGAATCCTGTGTCCCAGCTCCCCTCCTCCTCCTCCTCCTCCTCCTCCTCCTCCTCCTCGTTTCCTTGCATCCTTTTACGTTTCGGCTACGGAGCGATGCGGGAGCTTCCCCGGAAACGGAAGACGAATAAATAAAAGCGTAGTGAAGGAAGTAGCCGTCGCTCGTCCTCCCAAGTGCCTGCGAGCCCTGCGGAGAAAAACAACAGCATGGACTAGATTGTAATGTTGTTGTTATTATTATTATTATTTATGTGACTTAATTTTCCCTCGCAGCTTTGCACGGGGCACAGTTGCGTCCTTTCGTTGCCATGACAACAAGGCAGGGCCAAGCACTCGGGAGGAGTCGGTTTTCTGTACTCTAGGGTGGCGGGTGAGGGGAGGGGGCGGGGTCAAACACTGAGTGACCTTTTACTGATGCCACACAGGAAGTATGTTCACTCCGTGAGTAAAAAAGGAAAGGACCCGACCGACCAATGAGATTCTGCTTTCCGTGTGGTCTGTATTGATGCTTATTGTCGACATATATTTTGATATATTTGGAAGATACGGGGGGGATATACGGTAAAATGTCTAGATATTTTTGGAGTATAGAAGCAATGTGTGTATCAGATTATTGTCACTTTGTCATGCTCTCTGAAAATCTCTTGGATTTTTTTTTTTAAGAATTATATAACATCCCTACTGATTTAATGTTCCATTGAAAGAATATTTATAAATTTTAAGTCCTTTGTGAAAATTGCGTGTGTCTCTTTTATTCATCACATTTTAAATTTTCCGACTCTTCTGTGTGACGTCGTCGAAGCTGTTCCCTCTGCGTGTGATGAACAGGAAGTTCCTTCAGCTGCTGCGCTGCACATTCTCCACAGGGGGGCAGTAGTGAGGCGGGTCGGGGTCACGCCGTCTTTGACCTTTTCATTTAACGGCGTTCAGTTCATCAGCATATGTTGGATTGAATACAGCGGGAGACGAGTTCCCACCTCCTTCCGTCTCCTTCTTCCCATTAGTTTACAATACAAACACATATAAAGGGTGTTTTCATTTCTACATTCACACTTGAATACTTAGAAATAACAGGAGAGAAGACTAAAGACATGTTCAGAGAAGGGAATGAATATAAGGATGCATGCTTTTAGGAAACACCAGGAAAAAGTTGTGTGTGTGTGTTGTGATGGAGGACCTCCGCTGTGTCCAGAAAGCTTTTGATAGATCAGCACAGAGAAGCATCTGCTGGAGAAAGAATCAATCCAGCGAATGCCAAATAGACAGAAAGCCAGCTTTACACCGGGGGGGGGGGGGCACACACACAATCGCCTAACTAGCTTTTCATCTGCTCCCGTTGTCTTCCTCTCTTGGTCTAATTACCACGTCCGGCTTATTGTCCTCTTGATGACTGTAATTAATCAAGTTCTGCTCCCTAATCTCAGAAACTCATCATCCTTACGGTGCACCAGGGCCGGCCTGATGTCAGCTGTTTTATCTGGGAGGGGGGGGGGGGTGTAATAGTCGGCAACTTTCGTGCAAGAAAATTGCGTTGGGCCACCCTGCTGTGTGTGTGTGTGTGTGTGTGTGTGTGTGTGTGTGTGTGTGTGTGTGTGTGTGTGTGTGTGTGTGTGTGTGTGTAGCACACAGGTCAGTCTTTCCACTCATCCTTCAGTAGCTGTTCATCTTTCAGGAAAGTTATTTTGGATCCTTCCATGTGAAGATGAGGCCTCCCCCCCCCCGTCCTCCGACTCCCTCATAGTCCTGTCCTCCCCTGAGCTTCAGATGGCTTACCAGGCCCTTAATCTGTCCTCTGAGTGACATCACCCCTCTCCCCACGGGACAGCAGGGGGAGGGAGGAGGAGAAGGAGGGAGGAAAGCGAGAGGCGGTGGCCACTGTTAGGGAAGGTGAAGCGTAAGAGACTTAGCAGGATCTCACTCCGACACACTCCGGCATGGCAGCGGGCGTGGAGGAGGGGGACGCACACATGGAGGAGCTGGCGGACCAGGTGGACCAGGGTCTGGGGATGGAGGAGACGGTCCACCACCTGCTGAGGAGGCCCTCGCTGAAGGAGAGCTACCACAGCGACTCCCTGCTGGCGCCCGACACCGACTTCATGATGGGTAAGAGAGCCGAGAGGGTCCGGATGCTTTTTCATCATTTAACCTCCGATACGAGGGAGGTGACTACGACCTGGGTTCATGTTGGTTTCTGGTGGTTAAAGCTTATGTTTATATCAGTAAATCCCAAGTGAATGTTTACTTGTAATCAACAGAAAGTCATCTAGAAACTTCCTACAACTGACCACAAACCAGGTGTGCATGCATATATATACCCTATATATGCACAGGTGTGTTCTGCTAATTTATCACCATAAAATGAGGAAAACCGTGAAGAAAGAAAAGGAAAATATAAATAAAAACATGCAGATAATTCTGAAATCAGATCATTTAATAAAGTTAATCTGAATGAGTTTTAAATTTAAGATTAAATAAGACCTGGTCTTGAGTTTTATTACTTTGATCAGGTGTGTCTCACATGACTTTATTTTTTAAATCAATATGTTGGAATAATATAGACTCACATCATGCAATTAAAAACACAAAATATTCAATTTTAAAATGATCAATTAGGAACATAAAAAGCCTCCAAAACCTGACGGAAAACATTCTTTAAGCACTTTTGTACCGAACAAAGTAAAGTTATTAACATCTTCTATTCATTTCTGAGTTTTTGGCCTCATCAGGGCAGAAATAGTGAAACAGATAAACAACACTTGGTCCTCCACTCAACCTGCTGAACCTCCTCCTCCTCCTCCTCGGCTTTGAGGAGGTGCCGTCCCCTCGGGGATGCTGGTGTCGGTGGGCTGATGTGTGGAGGATTGCTCGTGAGCACTCCGGTCTGTACGTGTCAGCGTGATGTCATCGGACAGAACGCTGCTCCTTCATTCATTCAGATTAAAAACACGCTGCTACTCCACATGCATTTTCATGCATAGCAGCAGGCATGTGAGTGTAGAGGACTGTCCACCTGGTTGTGTGTGAGTGTGTGTGTGTGTGTGTGTGTGTGTGTGTGTGTGTGTGTGTGTGTGTGAGAGAGAGAGTCAGAGGTTGCATGCGATGGTGTTTTTTTACATTAGCAGGGAGCTCCGCCTGTTCTTTCTATAGCTGAGATTGAGCTTCGGGGCTGCTAATTCCCTTTTTACAGCGCTGGGATTATGTGCTATTCTAATCCCAATCCCGTGTGTGTGTGTGTGTGTGTGTGTGTGTGTGTGTGTGTGTGTGTGTGTGTGTGTGTGTGTGTGTGTGTGTGTGTGTGGCACGAGGATGCTGTCACGGCCACAACGAGAGGAAGAAACAGAGAAATCACGCAGGATGATCTCATCTAAAATCTCAGTTACATTCCCAAGAACTGAGATTATACTTATTATAACACGGTTTTCCTGCATTTTAGTAAGAATCTAGACGGCGGGTGGGAAGTCGGATGCTTTTATAGACACAAAACCTCCTCGGCACCACCCGTCGTCTTCAAAATGTCATCATTTCAATTATTTGTAAATGTGGATCTAATAATAGTGGATGGGAGAAGTTTCAGTTGGTTGTAATCTGCGACCTCACAGCTAGATGTCGCCAAAGTTCCCTTCCACACCTTTAAGATTTCACGTGACTAAGACTCGGAGCGTCGAGGTCTTCTTGATTATTCAGCACTTTTAGCTGCAGGCTCTTTTTAGACGTTTTAGCAGGTAAACATGGTGCAATTAATAATTAATTAGGGTCCCATTCTCTCTTCTCCCACCTAACAGGAACATAATATAACATTATTAATTCACATAATTTGTATTAATTACACCTGTGTTGACACATCAACATGGCTGCTGTGGAAAAAGGCCTGTTTTGACCGTCTTTTTCCTGTCTATTTTAATTGTTTATCCGCTACTTTTAAGTTATCTATTAATTATTTCTGCCATTGATCCACACATCCATTACTACTTTTGGCTGATTTTATTTGTTTTACCACAACACGTGGTGTTCAGGTGTTATATAGCCGACTATATCAGAATATATTTTAAATTATAGTCATTAAATCAGAATTTCTTTTCATTTTAAATTATTATTATTATTATTATTATTATTTGAGCAAATCCATAAAGTGTGTGCTTAGGTACGCTGGTCGGGAACCAATCTGGGTAAAATAAATAAGTACAAATAATACACACATGGCCACAGCTGATCCCTTTTACTGAAAATCAAATGATCTGGGAAATACAAAAAGCTGATTCCTCGGTGTTCAACCTGCGACTGAAGCGTTATATTGTTATATATTCCGTATATTAAATATTACTCCCTCGCTCCCAGCATGCAGACCGAGCTGCAGCGTGACCTCTGGAACTCCGTGGATGAACAGGATGTTTACAACATTTTGTTTCCTGTCTCCGTCTCTCACTGTGACATCGGGGGCTTATGTGTTGGCGGGGGAGGGGGGGGGGGGGGGGGGGGGGCGGGGTCCAAGAGGCTCAATCCGAGGGATTATCATTGTAGTCTGCACAAATACACCCACCCCACACACACACACACACACACACACACACACACACACACACACACATGCTCAGACAATTTGGGCTGAATTGGATGGGTTTTAAGCGTGATCAGACCCCACCCCCACCTTTTATATAAGCACACCCTGAAGTGAAGGGCTGTAAACGCCGTCGTAGCCATCAGAGTGAGAGGATCACGTCACCGCTGACTCTCCATCACCGCTTCAAGGCTGTGAAACGGAGGAAACCCCCGACAGGCTGCTGCTCTGTGAGATTGTGTGACATAAGTGGAGCAAGAGAGATGAGATCTTAGTGGACCAGCCGGTGGATCAGGATCGGATGGAGGGCGAGTCGGCCGGAGGAGGAGGAGGAGGGAAGAGGAGCGAGAGAGTGTGTTCACGAGAGGAGAGGAAGAGGAGGAAGACGTCCGGCCATCGGAGGCACTCTGACTACTCATCAGTGTCCAGTGTCTCCCACGGTATCCACCTCTGACTCTTATTATCAAAAACAAATAAGAAAGAGGAGTTGTAGTGTGAAGTGTTTTTGTTGACATGCTGCTGTGTGATGATGATGATGATGATGATGATGATGATGATGATGATGATGACAGCGTGGATCATCTGCTGTGACCTCATTAACAAACGGGGGATCTGAAGAGCTTATTGCTTTCACGATTATGTTTACGTCTCGTTGCCAAAGGAGATGAGCCTGAAGGGAACATTGGTATGATATGTCTTCTTCTTGTGTGAGCGGACGCTTCAACATCACTTTGTGACTGGAGGAGTGTTTTTTACACTCTTTTTCCCTCTGTGTGTGTGGTTATGTGTCTCACACCGCCCCCCTCAGTGGGTTTGGTCTTAAATCGCATATAAATGTTTTCTTTACATATATAGATGTGTTTTTTTGGGAGGCTAACAAATGTCCAGTGGATACCTCAGAGTCGTCTGCTTCATTCAATGGATGTGAATGATGTCATCAGTTATGTAAAGTCTTTGAAAAGCATAACAAATGGACCTAATCTGCATAATCTTATCTTTATCTATCATCCATCCATCATCCATCCATCCCCCCCTCCCTCCCCCCCTCAGATGGCTGCAGCTCGGCGGCCAGCGGCCTGGACGTGGCCGACCGGCTGACCTACCTGGAGCAGCGTATGCAGATGCAGGAAGATGAAATCCAGCTGTTGAAGATGGCGCTGGCCGACGTCCTCAAGAGGCTCAACATCTCCGAGGAGCATCAAGCAGCCGCTGCCTCTGGTGGCAGGAGACCATTGGGTGCTAAAGGTGAGCGAAGATCTGTGTGTGTGTGTGTGTGTGTGTGTGTGTGTGTGTGTGTGTGTGTGTGTGTGTGTGTGTGTGTGTGTGTGTGTGTGTGTGTGTGTGTGTGTGTGTGTAAGTTGGTCAAGTATAGAAGAAAGAAGTGGTTTAGTGTGGTCTGTTTAGCATCTTTCATGTCTAAATGTGAGTGATTCTCACCCTTAGGATTCCCTTTCAGACCTGTAAATATATGTATTTATAATATTTATAAGTATTTACATCATCAGTTGATCTGTTTATTATTCCCTTGTTGTAGCAATCACATTGTTTGGTCTGTAAAATGTCAGGGAAGAAGTGAAATTGCTTGTTTTGTCCAACCGATGCTCCAAAACCTAAAAGATATTCAGTTAATGATCATATAAAACAGTGAAACTATAACCCTGTGTGTGTGTGTGTGTGTGTGTGTGTGTGTGTGTGTGTGTGTGTGTGTGTGTGTGTGTGTGTGTGTGTGTGTGTGTGTGTGTGTGTGTGTGTGTGCGCCTCACAGCCAGGCCGGTGTCTCTCGCTCTGCCCTCCAGACCGCCCATGGTGACCTCCAGCACGGCCTCCGTGAGGAAGAGCGCCACGCTGCCCTCTAGCGCCACAGCCAGGAACTACAGCCCAACACCGCCTCGCAGGTAAAAATAAAACTGCTGCTGCTGCTGGTGGTGCAGACAGGAAATGATTTTTCTTTTACTAATGATTTGAGTATGTTCTTTGAGCTTTCAAATGACACCCGCTCTTCATCAGCATCTGAACAGTAAAACACAGAAATAAATAAATAAATCCCATCATGATGATGAAACACACCCAGGGCGACGAGGAGATGGAACTCCTACTTCCACTTCTAATGAAGCGGCTCACAATGTAGCTTCACTTCTCATTATCTAATGTGCAAAAGCAATCAGCAGCACACCCTCCATTACCCGATAAAAAAACCCAGCACGCACGGCCGCTCCATCACTCGTCCGCTGTTCTTTCCTCTCTATTACCTTTCAAATGTTACCGCCGTGACATATTAGTGAGGGAGCGCCATGTTCTCTCTCTGCGTAATGAGGCCGCTGCGTTACGCTGATGGGATTGCACAGAGAGAGGTAAATCTCCACTCACTTAAGGGGCTGTCCGTTCAGCATCAGGACCAAGAGAGGAGCAGCATCATCATCATCATCATCATCATCATCATTAGCAGCACTGGATTTCTCTCCGCTCTCATCTCACCTCACTTTCTCTCTCATATTGATGTTGTTGTTTTTTTCACCTCTTCATTACTTGTCGCCTCCAGCTGTTTCCCATCCGGACACATCTGTTCTCACTCATTGTCACCACATTTGATTTCAAGTAATAATATATTCAACGACCTCGTTGTCATTAGAGCTGCTTGTGTTGGACTTGTTGAAAGTCTTTGCTCCTCAACGTTCTGCCCTCACTGTAAAAACGATCGTCAAGTACCTCCAGATAATCATAATACTGAATAATCAGAGTTTTCTCAGCAACTGAATAGCTAAAAAAAATCATTATAATTTAATATTAATACTTAATGTTGAAATGAGTTAATTAAAGATAACATGAAATCCACTCTCACTCTGAAGATGATTCCAAAAACTTTGATCCCGTTTCACGATGTTGGAACTTTCTGAACTTTTCTTTCTTGGATCATGTGATCATGTGATTGAACGTTTACCCTGATCGGATCCATTGATCCATTGATTCCAAAGTTTGAATCATGAGTGTCTCAATTTTATTTCCCTTCACATAATTCTTCCTTTAGGTCTGAGAATATTGATTGTAACTGAAATTTGAATAAACCACCTTAATCCCCGTTAATCCCGTCACGTCCTATTATATTAAAATAAATAAATATGTTATAAATAAACTAAATGAACCTGTTTGACTCTCCTTCCAGTGGCGTGAGGAGCCCGGCGGGGAGTGTGAAGGACAGTCCATGCAAGACCAGCAAACGGCCCCCGTCTGCAGCCTCCACCTGCAGGAAGCCTCCGGAAGGGTAAGAAGCTGCTGCTGCTTTTCTATAAACACAAGACAGTCTCCTCCTATCATCTATTATACAGCTGAATATTAGTGGAGGGGATCGTCAGTCAACTCACGATTCCATTACTAAACGATTCTCCATGCATCTCTGATTGGGATTTAAATGAAATACAGAATGTTTCCTTCAAACACAGAAAAACGTGGAGTAAATCACAGTTTGGCTTTAGGTCTCATCGTCTGTATCATCAGCAGACACCGATAACGAGACCTTCAAATCTGTCAAACCAATTCCTATTTGTATGATACAGATGATGTGCTATACATTAATAATAAAAAACAATAATAACTTTACTGCACGGCTGCAGGATTGTTGTCTCTTTTGCCTCGTGTTTCCTGTTTCTCTTCCTCTTCCTTCGCTCTTCCTCTCATCGTCTCCCTCTTCTCCTCTTTCTCATTTCCTGTTTTCCTTTCCTCAACAACAAAGATGCACCATAGAATCGATTATTCCTCCCAACGCTACTAAATCTATTTCTGTCGCACGATACAATCTCCGTGTAAACGTTGAGATATATATCTATCTCTCTCTCTCTCTCTCTCTCTCTCTCTATATATATATATATATATATATATATATATGTTATTGGTTCTCAATGGAAATGTGTCTCAAATCAAATCAAGGTTATCTCCAACCACCGCATCCTGTTTGAAAACCGCTCACACATTTCATTCTCAACGACCGGAAACTGATCTCTGTCTATAGATCTAATCCTCTCTCTCTCTCTGTCTGTCTGTGTCTCTCTCTCATTATAACAGCAGCCGGTCCAAGGAGGCTTCAGTAAGTGGAGGTAAGTTCCCGTGTCTCCTAGCAGCACTCGGCCTCCCAACAAGAATGTGAAACAGTTGCTGACTCCGCCTCTATTAAAAAAAACAAACATGAAAATAAGATTTAATCAAAAGCCTGACCCATGTGACCGTCTGTCTCCCTGCAGGGACGAGGCGTGTGACACACTGCAAAGGTAGGATTCACCCCTAACTATCTACGGATCTACATACAATACTGGGCTTGAGCTGTTATTTTATCCTCCATTTTTGTTTTGGTCACATCTCACCATGACTCGTATTCCTTCCCCTCACCCCTCCCTGCTTCATTAACCTCCCCCCCCCCTCGTCTCTTCACTCACCCTCCTCGTCCCGCCTTATTCACCACTTCACTTAGTGACTATGCAGATCTATCTGAGCCCCCTAGCAAGAAAGACTGGATCTTCTGAGGACGCCAAATCCACGTCCGCGGTCCCCGCCCCCGGCCCCGCCCCTAACAACCCTCGGGGGAAGGCGGGCAACAAACCGGAGGCGAAGAAGACGACGACGACCCCGTCCTTCACCTTGAACCTGCAGAAGACCACGAGCAGCCAGAGCCGACCGCAGGACGCGTCCAGCTACAAGAGCCCGCTGAAGTCGCCCAGCCAGTACTTCCAGATCTGTTACTGAGGTCACAGAGGTCATCAGGTTTACTGAACCCAAAACCAATCAACCACAAATAAAGACTTCCTTCAAATGTCCAAAAAACAACCAGAAACCGATTTTAAAATGAGTTGCACAGCTTCAATTTCAGGGATTTTCTTCTGTAGTGCATCTTTGTTGCTTTGATTTCAAAAGTTTCGGATGTCAATACGGTGTTTTTATTATTTTATTTTATTTATTTTATTATTATTTATTTCCAGGATAGCGCAGCCTGAGATCCAAGTTTTAGCCTGGTCCGATAGCTTTACCACAGTAGTCATAGACCCGTCCCTCACATTGCTATAGTCCCGTGTGTGTGTTTGTAACGTTCCCTCCGTTCCTAATGTGGCGTCTGATGATGTCATCGAGTCTCTCTCGTGTGCCGTGATGTTTCTAGTTCGTAGTCTGAAAAACACGGAAGCGTTCTCGATCAATAAAAAGCTCTGATCACGACTGGGACGACTCTTCCTTGTGTTATTTATCTGCCACTAAGGTAAGCTCATTAACTTCCTAATGAACTACGACTACAGGACGAGTGTTTTAGGGATCTCACGGTGTCACCGTGGCGACCAATCAGATCTCAGAAGAGTGCGGGCATCTTGATCAGGTTGTTGAAGGAGATGGTGTTTTTTAAAAAGTGACTGATAAAGTTGCTGTGAAATGAAGACGTATGGAAAATGCTATTTTTATATTATAGTTGTAATTGTAATTGTAAATTATACATTATAGCAGGTTCCCGTATTGTACATACACATACATCCTGACAAATAGAAACCTTGACCTTTGACCTTGACCCTAACCTTTCATAAACTTCTGTGGGGCATGTTGCCTCAAGCTCAGCGCCCTCCTGTGGCAGTAAAAGGCCAATGCACCCAAACAGTATGTGTAATATTATAAGGTATTAAAGCAGACTTCCTTTATAACACATGCGGACCACAGTGGAAATGCTCTTTGGACGTTAGGAGGCCCTCTGCTGGTGAGAAGCCCACACTGCTACAGGCTTCTGATTTCAATGCTTGAGATGCATTAACATAAAATGGTGCAGTGGGATACTTAACAGCTGCATTTATTAGTCAAAAACTATATTTAATGATGTAAAATATCTATTCTATTCTCGATCCATGAAGAAAACTCAGTGATGTGGCGTTGCCTGTAGTGTGTCTACAAGTATGATGTAATTCAATGTCTGCAGGATATTTAGGTGAAACTTTTAGGTTATTTTAAATGTGACAAAAAATAATAGAAATATGCAAAAAAAAAAAGGAATCACCTGGATTCTGAAAACAGTGAAAGAATAGAGGACGGAGGCTAAAGAGAGAGAGAATAGTCCTGTGGAAAGAGAATGTAAAATACAATTTGTAAGTTCATGTGTTTTTCTTATAAAGGAGAATAAAAAAATCAATATTTAACAATATCTGTTTCCAGAAATCATCAGACTGTCATTCATAAAACTGTTGAGTTTCATGTAGGAACTATTTTCTTTCAAACAGAGATACCATCGATTATGTGGTGAAATGTGGCTTCAAGTCTTCATGCAGACACACACACACACACACACACACACACACACACACACACACACACACACACACACACACACACACACACACACACACACACACACACACACCATACAATAATACTGTATAATAATATTTCTGTAGGGTCTTAAAGGCTTAAAGTATTTGTGGAAACCTCTGTATCTTTTAATCATATCACAAATGTTCATTCTAAGACTAATTCTAAGACACGGTGCGTTTGTTTTTGATACCTGCACGACCAGACCGAGGGCGCCACCGTGCAGCAAAACCACCTCTCTCTCTCTCTCTCTCCCCCTCTCTCTCCCCCCTCCCTCCCAGTGGTAGAAGGGAGGAAAAAGATGGCCCCTCAGAAGCCGCTGTCAGCCACTCCGCCCGGCTCCTCGTCCCGCGGACAGCGGCGTGCTTCCCTCTGAGATGGCGTCGACCGAGCCGCCAGCCGCCTGACGCGACACCGGACAACGTTTACATTTTTTATTTTCTATTTTTTAAAAGACAGACCTTGAAAACTGTGACCGTTCGTGTAGCAACACACACGCACACACACACGCACACACACACACACACACACCCCTGTCGCCGCAACATCTGCACATCCAAAGCCCGGCTGCAGGCGTCACGTCGGCTGATTTTTTTCACTGAAGCACCCAAAGGTGCTGCTGGACACCCTTTTTACTGGAGACCCCAAACTCAAGGACAAAGCACTGAACACACAGAAGACCTCATTCATCTCATCCACGCAGGACGAGGAGGAGGAGGAGGAAGAGGAGGAGGAGAGGGGGAAGATGAGGTAAGCAGACGCCTCGCTCGGTTTTCGCTGCGCGTTCACGCGCTGAGATTGCGCTGCGCATTATTATGGGATGTAAAAAGATGTAACGAGATGAAGCCAAGGCATCCTATGAAGTGTTCGCTCCAACTGGCGCAGTCTCACCCGGAGGCCCCGCGGTGTGTGTGCGCGTGCGTCACCGCAGCACCAACAAGGTGCACCACCACGCGCCGTTATTGACCTGCAGGTGAGGTCACCTGTTGGCCGACAGAACACGGAGCTGCTCTCAGATCAGCTCATTGATAAACCGGCTAACATCTCTGACTCCAGCTCTGTGATGGGATGTGTCACGTGGAGGTTGTCTCTGCAGAGAGAGAGAGAGAGAAAGGTGTTGTCATGGAAACCAGACTACACGTGCAGAACTCTTATAGGCGTTGTGATACTTAATTGCGATACATTATCCAAAAAGCAAAGCACACCTATGTGTTTGAGCATGCACGCGCACACACACGCCATCCCGGCTGAGAACCAATCAGCTGAGAGTATTCATTAGGGACCGCGAGCACTGGTTTAAGTGGCTGACTGCGAGAGCCAATCAGGTGAAAGGTTGCTGGCCGAGCCGAGCAGCCAATCAGAGGCGATGCTGCTGCTTCACGGAAGTGGGCGGGGCATTAGCGGTTGGCACAGGTTCAGCATGAACAGGAGGCTTGAGCTGACTTTAATTGCTGTTGTTGGCTGTGTGTGTGTGTGTGTGTGTGTGTGTGTGTGTGTGTGTGTGTGTGTGTGTGTGTGTGTGTGTGTGTGTGTGTGTCCCCCAAAGGTCGGGGTGCTACCAGGGCAGGTTAGTGTCTCAGCTCTTCTCTGCTGCTGATCTTATCTCTGGCTTATATCGATTTCAGCAAACATGCTCTTATGTGGCCTGCCATGTGCCTTTGAGCAAGGCTCCTCATCCTCCTCTGATCCTCACGCTGATAAAGATGTCTGTATGGAAGCTGGAAAACACTGAAGACACCCATGTGATGTCTTACACATACCAATCCATCAAAAACAACATTTTAAATGTCACCATCAATTAAGATTCATATCCAGATAATTGAAATGTGTAATTGTTTTCCTGAGCAAATCCTCCAATTCCTTTGTGTATTGAATTATGGGACAATAACTTACTAAAATCAAGTGTTTTTTTTAGGATGCAGTATTCAGGATCCTTTAATTTGTCATTTGTGCTCATTTGGCATCAGAGGTTCTGTTTTTAATGTAAAACCAGCCTGAAGTCGTCAGATTCTTTTTTTTGCCCGAATCAAATCACAAATTACATACTTTAGATGCACTGCTTCATCCTAACATTTGACCTTTGAACCTCGTGCTCATATATCTGTCAGAATAGCCAGAACAGCACGCTGGCTGGCTTCAATGCTTGCAAAAAATGGAGGATATCCTGGTATTTTTTGGGTCCTACTGTGTATTATTGGGACCTCCTGGTATTTTTTGGGGCCTCCTGTGTATTATTGGGACCTCCTGAATAATAATATCCCGGCCTGATGAAAGTGTGGTGGGTCGGTGTTTCTCTGAGAGCCGCTGGGATGTAGAGCGAGTGATTCTGTGCTTTACAGCGGCGCTCTGTAGGTGGCAACACACCACAACAAGCCGCTCGGCTGCATGTGAGTCTCCACTTCCTCCGTCGGCCTCATGCATGAGGTGTGTGTTTCTGTGCCACTTCCTGTACCTCTGAAGGATGCAAGCAGTTGTTTTGATCCAGCGAGCACTGATCTCAGAGCAGCAGAGCTCAACGTCAGATTTACAGCTGCATCAGTGCAGACTTGTGACATTACACCATAGAAAGTTCCCCTCTGGGTGTCTTTAACACGGAGAACGACCCGGAGAGAACGTTCACACGTCTTCTTATGTTAAACGTGTGAAAAATGAGGCGAGAGTTCACGCTCGATAGATCGGCGTGTCTAATCCTGTCTGGGCTTACGGAGGGAGTCAGACGCTGAAACTAACACGGCTACAGTATCTGTTTCTAATTTGTCAAGATTAGTTTAAATTATCTCCAGCTGTGGAGGGGCTGCAGGTCTCTGGGGGGCGGGGGTTTAGTCGGGGTTTGGTGAGTCTAGTCGGGGTTTGGTGAGTCTAGTCGGGGTTTGGTGAGTCTAGTCAGGGTTTGGTGAGTCTAGTCGGGGTTTGGTGAGTCTAGTCGGGGTTTGGTGAGTCTAGTCGGTGTTTGGTGAGTCTAGTCGGGGTTTGGTGGCTTTAGTCGAGGGTTTGGTGAGTCTAGTCAGAGGTTTGGTGAGTTTAGTCGGGGTCTGGGGAGTCTAGTCAGGGGTTTGGTGAGTTTAGTCGGGGTTTGGTGAGTTTAGTCAGGGGTTTGGTGAGTTTAGTCGGGGTTTTGGTGAGTCTAGTCGGGGGTTTGGTGAGTTTAGTCGGGGGTTTGGTGAGTCTAGTCGGGGGTTTGGTGAGTCTAGTCGGGGGTTTGGTGAGTCTAGTCGGGGGTTTGGTGAGTTTAGTCGGGGGTCTGGTGAGTCTAGTCAGGGTTTGGTGAGTCTAGTCGGGGGTTTGGTGAGTCTAGTCGGGGTTTGGTGAGTTTAGTCGGGGGTTTGGTGAGTTTAGTCGGGGGTCTGGTGAGTCTAGTCGGGGGTTTGGTGAGTCTAGTCGGGGGTTTGGTGAGTTTAGTCGGGGGTTTGGTGAGTTTAGTCGGGGGTCTGGTGAGTCTAGTCAGGGTTTGGTGAGTCTAGTCGGGGGTTTGGTGAGTCTAGTCGGGGTTTGGTGAGTTTAGTCGGGGTCTGGGGAGTCTAGTCAGGGGTTTGGTGAGTTTAGTCGGGGTTTGGTGAGTTTAGTCAGGGGTTTGGTGAGTTTAGTCGGGGTTTTGGTGAGTCTAGTCGGGGGTTTGGTGAGTTTAGTCGGGGGTTTGGTGAGTCTAGTCGGGGGTTTGGTGAGTTTAGTCGGGGGTTTGGTGAGTCTAGTCGGGGGTTTGGTGAGTTTAGTCGGGGGTTTGGTGAGTTTAGTCAGGGGTTTGGTGAGTTTAGTCTGGGTCTGGGGAGTCTAGTCAGGGGTTTGGTGAGTTTAGTCGGGGTTTGGTGAGTTTAGTCAGGGGTTTGGTGAGTCTAGTCGGGGTTTGGTGAGTTTAGTCGGGGTCTGGGGAGTCTAGTCAGGGGTTTGGTGAGTTTAGTCGGGGTTTGGTGAGTTTAGTCAGGGGTTTGGTGAGTTTAGTCGGGGTTTTGGTGAGTCTAGTCGGGGGTTTGGTGAGTTTAGTCGGGGGTTTGGTGAGTCTAGTCGGGGGTTTGGTGAGTTTAGTCGGGGGTTTGGTGAGTCTAGTCGGGGGTTTGGTGAGTTTAGTCGGGGGTTTGGTGAGTTTAGTCAGGGGTTTGGTGAGTTTAGTCTGGGTCTGGGGAGTCTAGTCAGGGGTTTGGTGAGTTTAGTCGGGGTTTGGTGAGTTTAGTCAGGGGTTTGGTGAGTCTAGTCGGGGGTTTGGTGAGTTTAGTCGGGGGTTTGGTGAGTTTAGTCGGGGGTTTGGTGAGACTAGTCGGGGTTTGGTGAGTTTAGTCGGGGGTTTGGTGAGTTTAGTCGGGGGTTTGGTGAGTTTAGTCTGGGTCTGGGGAGTCTAGTCAGGGGTTTGGTGAGTTTAGTCGGGGTTTGGTGAGTCTAGTCGGGGTTTGGTGAGTTTAGTCGGGGTCTGGGGAGTCTAGTCAGAGGTTTGGTGAGTTTAGTCGGGGTTTGGTGAGTTTAGTCAGGGGTTTGGTGAGTTTAGTCGGGGTTTTGGTGAGTCTAGTCGGGGGTTTGGTGAGTTTAGTCGGGGGTTTGGTGAGTCTAGTCGGGGGTTTGGTGAGTTTAGTCGGGGGTTTGGTGAGTCTAGTCGGGGGTTTGGTGAGTTTAGTCGGGGGTTTGGTGAGTTTAGTCAGGGGTTTGGTGAGTTTAGTCTGGGTCTGGGGAGTCTAGTCAGGGGTTTGGTGAGTTTAGTCGGGGTTTGGTGAGTTTAGTCAGGGGTTTGGTGAGTCTAGTCGGGGTTTGGTGAGTTTAGTCGGGGTCTGGGGAGTCTAGTCAGGGGTTTGGTGAGTTTAGTCGGGGTTTGGTGAGTTTAGTCAGGGGTTTGGTGAGTTTAGTCGGGGTTTTGGTGAGTCTAGTCGGGGGTTTGGTGAGTTTAGTCGGGGGTTTGGTGAGTCTAGTCGGGGGTTTGGTGAGTTTAGTCGGGGGTTTGGTGAGTCTAGTCGGGGGTTTGGTGAGTTTAGTCGGGGGTTTGGTGAGTTTAGTCAGGGGTTTGGTGAGTTTAGTCTGGGTCTGGGGAGTCTAGTCAGGGGTTTGGTGAGTTTAGTCGGGGTTTGGTGAGTTTAGTCAGGGGTTTGGTGAGTCTAGTCGGGGGTTTGGTGAGTTTAGTCGGGGGTTTGGTGAGTTTAGTCGGGGGTTTGGTGAGACTAGTCGGGGTTTGGTGAGTTTAGTCGGGGGTTTGGTGAGTTTAGTCGGGGGTTTGGTGAGTTTAGTCTAGGTCTGGGGAGTCTAGTCAGGGGTTTGGTGAGTTTAGTCGGGGTTTGGTGAGTTTAGTCGGGGGTTTGGTGAGTTTAGTCGGGGGTTTGGTAAATCTAGTCGGGGGTTTGGTGAGTCTAGTCAGGGGTTTGGTGAGTTTAGTCGGGGGTTTGGTGAGACTAGTCGGGGTTTGGTGAGTTTAGTCGGGGGTTTGGTGAGTTTAGTCGGGGTTTGGTGAGTTTAGTCGGGGTTTGGTGAGTTTAGTCAGGGTTTGGTGAGTCTAGTCGGGGTTTAGCATTCTCTTGTTCCAGAGATCAATTATTCATGTCATCTATGAAGCTGCGTTTCTCTCTTTAGTATCAAATTTCATATTTTTTTCAGGTTTTTCTTTTCAACTAAACAAGCCATTTGAAGCCCCACTGCTCTGAATCAGAGACTTGTGTTCTATAATCAGACGTTTACTGAACATGAAACATTTCTGTCTCTACAGAGAGATGTGAAATTAAAATGGCGTTTTTATGTCAGAAAATTGGGTGATTTCTTATTCCAGTCTCCGACATGAGGCTCTTTATTAAATCCGTGTCGGCAGCGGGAGTATTATCATTTCATTCCCTTATCTGAATCTCATCTAAACAACTCGTTTAGCTCCAGCTTTCTCATCAAACGCAATGATGCAAAGTTGACATTTCATATAGAAGCCATAATCAAGTCAGTCAGTTTATGTAAATGAGATGTGATGTAATAACAGCGATGCAGCCGTGTGTCCCGTTCCACTCGTGACTGATCAGGCAGCGTGACAGCAGGATGGATGCGTGGCCTCGGCCCGGCGGCGGCGGCCTCCCGCCATCGCCACCTCCTCCATTTGGGTTCATCAGAGGTTGTTTCATTAGAGTGGGCTCTCATCGATCCGGCGTCCCTGCTGGCTGATGTGTATTGACGGCAGCGGTTGGTGGTACGTGTGTGACCCATATGAATACCAATATTACTAGCTGGATGGATGCAGGGCGAGGGCGACCACACGGACGGGAAACCAGCTCATGAGTGGCGTGGTAATGTGGAGCGAGCGAACTTAAAGTCCCAGTCGGCAACATGTTTTTGATCATATTCACTGAAGCCGACACTACGCTCCGATAGAACAACATAAATTATCCTGTTTTAGAAAAAAAAGTGTGCCTCTACGTGCACGTAGAGCCTGTTGTTTGTTTTGCAAAAATCGACAGAGCCCGGATCATCCTGTCCAATCAGCACGCAGGGCTGTGTTCGTGCACACACAGAGCCCCTCCCCCCTCGGGTCGTACCACTATCACAGGGGGGAGGTGGAGGGAAGTAGCAACAAGCTTCCAATTCCTCGTTAAAAACCGAAACGAGGAGGTCCAAAACAACCAAGGAGAATAAAACACCGGTGGAAAAGAAGGAAAAAAGGAAAGATGGCGACGGTGCCCGTGATAAAACCAGAGTCAACATCGGACCCGCGTTTCAAAGGTGGCGTGATCGAAGGGATTTTAAAGGGCAGGAGCTCGGTGGTCGTGGGGGAGGAGCTCGGTGGTCGTGGGGGAGGAGCTTGTGGTCGTGGGAGAGGAGCTCGGTGGTCGTGGGGGAGGAGCTCGGTGTTCGTGGGGGAGGAGCTCGGTGGTCGTGGGGGAGGAGCTCGGTGGTCGTGGGGGAGGAGCTCGGTGGTCGTGGGGGAGGAGCTCGGTGGTCGAGGGGGAGGAGCTCGGTGGTCGTGGGGGAGGAGCCTGAGAGTTGTAAACATTCAAAATCTGACAGAGTGCCCTCCATCTGCCGGACTTGGACTTTAAGCTACACAGCGGAGAGGGCAAACACACCAATCTGGTGCCCAGGAAATAAATCAAGATATCTGTGTTGCCTGTTGCTGCGACACCAGAGTGGAGGTCAGATTTCTCTCTCGCTGCACAGCTGTAGGCTTTGAAGTCCTGTAGGTGTGAAGCCTCCATTACACTCTCATGCAACCTTAGAGTTCTTACATTTCCTCCCAGAGATGTTGGACATGTAAGAGTCTTCATACCTGAAGAGTTTATATGAGGCACTTTTATATGGATAACGGATGAAATGATCCCACAGATGATTATCACCATCCTGGTGGGTGTTTCAGCATCTTTGTTGTTCTAATTGACTAAGTTGACAACAACGTAACGAGGAAACAAACTATCCAGGGAGCGATTCTGTCTCCGTGTTTGGATCATCAGGTCTTTCAAACTGTGATGCTTTTATTAATTTGTTGCTCAGGTTAATTAATAAACGCGTACGTTTATTTATCCCGACGCTGTCGACAGATCGTGAGTCACATCGGCCACGTTTGTCATAACGGCGTCCGACGCACGCAGCACAAAATGGAGAAGGATGTTCACACTATGACGCATCCAGTGTCAGGGGGGGTGAGGTCACTCTCTCTGTCTCCAGGTGCATTGTGGGTGACGGCAGTGTGGGTCTGTGAGTCATAATTCTGCACGCTGAGGCGTCAGAGCGCCGAAGCTGATCCATGCAGACGCAGTGTATTTCTGTGTTTGTGTGTGTGTGTGTGTGTGTGTGTGTGTGTGTGTGTGTGTGTGTGTGTGTGTGTGTGTGTGTGTGTGTGTGTGTGTGTGTGTGTGTGAGGGAGGTAATCAAATCTTTGTGAATGAGTGGGGAAATCACTCCCTCCTCCTTTCTCCCCCGCTCTGCCTCCCTCCCTTCCCCCTCTCATCTCCCCTGCCAGCTCGGTGTGCACCGTAATTAAACCGACCGGCTCGTGTGTGTGTGTGTGTGTGTGTGTGTGTGAAATAGGAGAGGATGAGCTCAGACAGGAAGGACGTCTGACCTCCTCTCTGTCACCTCTCGCACTAGTTTAATCCCCTTTTCTCTTCGTGTCGCCGCGGCAACACACAGGTGCATCGTGGGTGTTTGTGGGGATGACGGGGACCAGGAAGTCAGATTGGATTATATACACAGAGCTGTGCAGCTGGAAAAAAACCCTGCTTTTATCAGATAAAAAAACAAATGACCTTTGACCTGTGAGTGATGGAAAGAAGCAAACGAGGAATCATCGTTCAATCTGACCCGTTACTTCTCACACACACACACACACACACACACACACACACACACACACACACACACACACACACACACACACACACACACACACACACACACACACACAATGATGTCATCTAGGCTTTCTGTTTAGTCACCTCTGAATCTTTGTCACTGAAGGCTTTTTTCAGATGAAGACGAATATTAAGATGAATATTTTGACAGCCAAATCATTTTTATTTTTATTTTTACAGGATAACCTTCATTTCATTGTAATACAGTCAGTACTGACTTCTTTCTTCACAGGGATTGTAGAAAGTCCATGAATGTCGAGATGAGATGAGTTATGGTTTATTTATTTCCTCCTCTGCCGGTGTTTTGCCGGTAAACACTCGTTGACTTTCCGCCGCCTCCCCGGTATATTTTTCTACGATAACACCCTCCGGCGTTTTTCCGGTAGAATACAGCGATGAACAGCTCGTTGAGCATAAACGGCATAAACGGCATCTGTGGAGCAGAAACAAAGCTGCATGCTGTGTGTCAGAGAGAGCATCCCTCCTGCTAACAGCCAGGTTTATACAGTAGCACTGTCTGCACACACACACACACACACACACACACACACACACACACACACACACACACACACACACACACACACACACACACACACACACACAGTAGAAAGGGAGGTGTGTGGTGTTGAGGATTAGAAGGGTCTAACCTGAGAGAGGGTGGGGGATGGGAGAATACTGGATGGAGGCTGGATGTCCTTTCACCCTTTCTGTTCTGCCTCTCTCTCTCTCTCTCTCTCTCTCTCTCTCTCTCTCTCTCTCTCTCTCTCTCTCTCTCTCTTAACAGGCATGTAACTCTCCACCTGTCTGTCATCTGTCTACTCCACTTCTCCTCCTCCTCCTCCTCCTCCTCATTCCACCTTTTCTTCATCCTCCTCCCTCATATGTTTGTTGTAAATTCCCTCCTCCTCTCGTCTCCAGCTGTGCTCCGTCAGTCTTTGCTTCCTTTTTTTCTGTTTTTCCCTTCTTCTGCTCAGTTTCTCTCGTGTTTTCTGCCCTCTAGACTGAAACACCTGTTATTCTGAGCTTTGATTGTGATAATATTGACATTTTGATGCCTGTGTTATAACTTCAATCCTTCGAAACAGCCCTCAAAACTCACCTTTTAATCTTTAACTTTGATCGCCGCTTTGATTTTCACCAGTCTTGTTTTAAAAGCCGTCTCTTACAACTTGCAAGCCTCCCAACTTTGTTAAAATGCCCGGAGTAGCCCTTTAATCGGTGCTGTAATGACGCCTCATTTGTGTGAGAAAGCTACATGATGCAACTCAATGCAAGTCGACATCTAGCTGGAAGTAAATGTAGTAAAGGAACGAGGATGATATTGGCACTAAGAGTAAAACGACTGAATGGCGACGTTCACTGCTGTCGGCGGCGATAACAGGCGGGAAAAACCATGTCATGAAACACTTCTATAGCCGGTCCAATCAATGAAATTGCCTGCTGGCAAAACACAGCGGCACAGATGTGGGTGATGTGAGCGGGTCGAGGGAGAGAGAGACGTTTCCCCCGGGTTGACAGGATGTACAGTAAATCTGGGAGGGATTTATTGGCAGGTTGTTGTAGAAGCTTAGTGATACGGCCATACAGCACTTACCGTATAGAACTTATAATCTACGTGCATCTGGATACAGACGGGGCCGAAGGAATGTTAAAGGGGCAGACGTTGGCATTGACAGTGATGCAGAATTTAATTTGTATTTATTTAATGCAAATGCATCTCCAGATATGTTCTTTTAACTGTGTTTAGTGTTACTCTCGTTGTGTCGACCATTGCTTCCTCTCCACCTGTGTCCTCGTTAATGAACATCCAGCAAAAGCTGTCAGATCAGCATGTGTGTGTGTGTGTGTGTGTGTATGTGCGTGTGTGTGTGTGTGTGTGTGTGTGTGTGTGTGTGTGTGTGTGTGTGTGTGTGTGTGTGTGTGTGTGTGTGTGTGTGTGTGTGTGTGTGTGTGTGTGTTGCAACCAGAGCTCCACCCAAGCCCGGCATGCCACCTAAAATCATATGCGAGGAGGAATTATAATATGTTGCTCCTCCTCCTCCTCACCTCGCCTTCCCCTCCCTCCATGCAAGCTTACGCATCCTCGCGTTGACCAATCTGGCAGCCGGGAGAGGAGGAAGGAGAGAGGAGGAGGAGGAGGGAGGGAGGGATGAGGAGGAGAAGGAGGGGCAGGACCAGCAGCCTCCGGGGCTGGCGGCCCATCGTTCTTGTCACAGCTGGGAGGGGAGGATGGGAGGGGTGGTGGGAGGAGGAGGAGGGGATGGAGAGGGAGGAGGTAATCCAATGAGACACAGAGAGGAGAGGCAGTGCGAGGGCAACGCCTCACAGCACAGGGAATCTCTCTCTCTCTCCCCATCTCTCTCTCTTTCCCCCCTTCTCTGTCTCTGAAGCGTAAAAACCAAAGGACTCTCATCTCCCATTCAGTCGGCTCTGTATGAGGCTGAGAGCTGCTCTCACATCCGTAAGCCTCTCCTTCACAAATCCTCCTCCATTTCTCCTCATTTCCCCGTCTCTACCTGCTACAGGATGAATTGATGAACCACAAAAAAACGAAACAGGATTATCCTTTTATTTTTTCGGCGTCTTTAGAAGGCAGCATCGTTTTTTTTTTCACTGGAGTCATCTTTGTTCTCCCGGCTGCTGAGTGGGGAAATAGGTTAGTGTGCCTCGTTCGGACCAAGTGATTGAATGTTCACGGAGGAGACGAAGAAGAGGAGGGATGCCTTCCTAGCTCTCTGTAGCCGAAGGTGACTGAGGAGGGGGGGGGGGGGGAGATGCTGGCACTGAACTCTGACCTCTAGCGGAAGTGTCATCGGCGAATATTCAGGACTGACAAAAAAAAGGAGGGAAAGCAACATTTTTTTTTAACATTTTTGCGGTCGTGGAACGTGGACGCCATGGACATCAACCTGCAGTCGCACCGGTTTTACTTCCCCCAGATCTACTGTGCTGACCCGGGGGCACAGCCTCAGCTCACGGAGTTCAAAGTCAGGTAGGAAAGGTGCTTTTTAAAGAAAAAATGTTATCAATAGACGAGGGTTACTCAGCCCTGAATGGTGGAGACACCCGGGTGTGATGTCATCCCCATTTGTCAGGTGGGATCCACCCAGAATGACTGTATTGTGCGTGTGAAGCGTTTCTGTGATGAACGATGCTGCGAGCGGCTGGTTGCCCTTGCAGGGGGATGGGGCTGCATGCTAATGTGATAGCTGTGCATAAAAGTGTTGGACTCCCGGGAGGGAGCAGAGGGCATTGATTGAGCTTGCCAAGTTTCGGACAGCCGGGGAGAGGGGGGGGGACAGTGCTGTAGTTGTTGTTACACTTCCACCTCCAGGACCCTGCAGCCCTCTTATTGGCTGCATCTGTGGCCCCTTTTGTTCTCTGTGCGTTTACACGTCTTTTCCCCCTTTTTTTCCTGCCAATCAACGCTGGACAAAGTGCTTGTTGCATCCACAGCCGACGCCTGCCGTCATGGTGGCTGAGACGCATGCTCAGAGATGCAACAGCTTCCTGCTCTTTGTCTCGTTGAAGGTGTGATTGTGCCGGATGGAGTCCACGTAAAGAAACGCCTCTTCAATCCAGCGGAGCTCACTCGTTTTCGGGGCGCCACCTTTGCGTTTGCGTCCCTGTAATCTTGTGCCCGATACGTTCGACGGCGACTCCTAACAGCTCTGATTAGTGCAGCTTTAAGCGACTCAGCCGGAGTTTTTGTGGCGCTAAGCAGCTTTTAGTTTTGGCGGTTGCTGGAGCAGCTTTATGAGGCTACAGCGTGTCACTATCACGGCCTGGCCGAGCTCCCTCGGTGTCTCCACGGGGAGGACGAGGGTTCACAGCTAAGCAGCAGGCTCTATTAATCAAAGCTATCCTCACGTTTTGAGCTGAACGTGCTACCGTGTGTCTAATTGTAGCCCAGGTTTGTATTTCACTGTCTGGCCAGAAGTGTTTTTAAGCCGGACAAACAATTCCACAGGTTTGATCCACTGCGGTTTGACCTCGGTGACCTCGGCAAACATGTCGGCAAACATCAGAGTTTGATGTGCGGACCGCAGCCTTAATGAGAAAAAGAAACAGTCTCACACATTTCCTGTTTGCCTCACACCTCTCCTCTTCTTCACTGGAAGAGAGGCACACACACACACACACACACACACAAACCCCTGCATGCATTTGAAGAGATTAAAGAGGTTTAAAGTGCAATGTGTTTTCACAAAACCAATCCAGGCCCTTAAGCAATATTAATGTTTCACAAATCTGATTTTTATGCAATGAATACTTGTTTAGAAAAGCTGAGAGAGAGAGAGATTTGACTGAAAATGCACATAAATAAACAGCTGTATCTATTTCTGAGCAGATTAATCGCCGGTGGTATTATTTTCCTGGCTGTTGAAGTTCGGCACGGTGTAAACAGGAAATGGAAAATACTAGAGAGCAGCAGCAGCAGCAGCATCGATGCATATTAGTAGCAAGGTGAGTGAGATGCAGGAAGAAGGGAATACATTGGAGATGTGAAATGATTAAGAGCGATGGAAAGAGAGGAGAGGTGGGGGAGATCAGATGGAGAGAGTAAGAGACCAGGGGAGAGAGGGAGAGAGGGGGGATGGTGAGGGAAGCGATGCTAAGCAAAAGGAAATGAAAGTGGATTGTATATGTGAAACAGTCCGATGGCTGGAGGTGGAATTAAAGGGCAACGCACGTGATTGTGGAGGAAAAAACAAGAAAACATATTTGATGATGTTTTGTGGTTTTTGGTCACGTCTGTAAAAGCTTTACTGAGGGATGCTGGGAGATGGAGCTCCAGCCTGGGCTCCATGGTGACCGAAGAAGAAGGCGCAGTATAGCCAGATAACCATGACAACCAGTGCTGGCCAATCCATACGTGTATGGTATATGTACACACACACACACACACGCACGCACACACACACACTCATTCAGAGAGGAGGGACTTTCTGCTTCAGTGCCTCTTTATGCTCCAAGCAGAAAAACACATAACCTTCTGGCTGATGTGTCAGTTTTCCTTCTTGAGAAGATCCAGCGGTGAGATATTTATTCAGAAAGGGAATCTAAAGTGGCTTTTTTTTATTATTAGTCTTATTTTCATTGACAAAAACAAACGCAATGGATTCATAATATCCACTTTTATCTTCAGGTGTGATATCCACCACATAGTGACCATTAGTCCCACCTGCTTCCTCCCTACTTGCATGATTAGTAGACCAACAAAGCTGCACAAATTCAGAAGTCATTTCATTATTTATTTTGACATTTATTATTATTCAGCCCCTTGCTGGAAATAATAATAATATTCTGGGTCACTGGATCCACTGTGACACGAGTCGGCCCTTTCGCTTGTTTGTTTTGCACCACAGTTCTTAATTAAATGAAAGAATCATTACACCACAGCATTAATTATAATACTAAGAGTATATATATAAACAAGTGGTTGTTTCATATAGACTCCATAGAGGAGGATAGGTGTCAGAATGGCAGATGCTCCGATTGGTCAGTGCATTCTAGGGGGCGGGGCTTCGCAGAGCGTCAATTGAGGTTGAGTGTGTGATATGCAGACTCTCAGGTCATTTCTTCATCTGTGATGGAGAGCATTAACCCTAATGGGCTTCAGTAAACGTAAACTCACATGTCGCCGCTGTGTGTGTGTTTGTGTGTGTGAGGCGTCGCAGTCAGCAGCAGTCGAACGGCATCATGGGAAAGAGAGAACGCCGCCTCGGGCCATCGCCACAGCTTCCTCTTCGGTTTCCCTTCGCTCTCACCTTCCTCCTTCCTTTCTTTAAGGACGTGTTTGTTTCAGACAATCTGAGTGTTCGAGCTCTCGCCTTCAGCTTTCTCTCTGCTGGGAAGTTTTTTTTCCCCCTCTGCCAAATGGAGACACATGCATTTTTAAAGGGCTATTACGCACATTCTTCTGTATTTCTTCTCTGCCTCCTCGATTTGTCCTCCTGCCTCCGTCTTGATTTGTCTATCTCTTCTTCTTCTTCTTTTCTTCATTTCGTCTCTTTTCCCTCTCAGCATGGCGTCCATATTCTCAGCCCCGACATTTAATTAGTTGGCTCTTGCCTGGGTTGATTGGGAGAATGATTGACCTCCTGTTATGTATTTACAAAGTTTGATTCCCTTTAATATGTTTACAGTGTAGCGCTTGGCTTCAGCTGGAGGTAGACGACTTCCCTCAGGCTCTAGATTCTCTATTAAACATTCCAGCAAATTAAGCTTAGATCGAGATTCCCACGAATGTCTGGAAGCCTTTTAAAGCACACATGAATGTCCTTTAAAGAAATAGACTTATTTGCTTTCTAGCCGAGACTAAGACGAGAAGATTGATACCTCTCTTATTGGTGTTTGTTATAAATGAAACTAGAGCCGGGAGACGGTTAGCGTAGCTTAGCATAGCTTAGCATAGTTTACCTGGCTCTGTCCATAAGTGAAAAATCTAATAGCACCTTTTTAGATCTTAAATGATTGGGTTCGTTTTTTAAATTTTGACAAAGCCAAGCTATTTATGCTATGCTAAGCTAAGCAGCTACTGGCTGTAACTGCATATTTAACAGACAAATACAGTATGTGAGTAATATCAACCATCTCATCTAACTCTCAGAGGAAAATTAGCCTTTTGTTTTTCCTTAAAATGTGGAATTATCCCTTTAAAGCACTTTGAAGTGCCTTCTTGTTGAAAGGTGCTCTACAAATAAATTTGCCTTTAAGGTGATTCTCCTGCAGGACGTCAAATGTCTTCTGCGTGGAAACCCGTGTGATGGACGGGAGTCTGACTCGCAGCGGATTAACGTGTTTGTTTAACTCATCAGGGATCTGTTGACCATGTGTTGTCTCTGCCGATGCGTCCGTTATGTCAGAGGATTTGGCCGTCTTTGCCGAGACATAAAGGACCATCCTAAAGTCTAAATCCTCCGGTCCCTCGGTTATTTTCCACTCTGATGTAAGCCAAGTGAGGTCAGAATGTTTAATTTCATTGTTAAGCCAGGCGTCTCCTCTCGTGATCAGTTAGGAGGTAAGAAGACGGTGTAAAGACAAACGGTTGAGACGATCAGACTCAATATTAAACCTGGTCTACCAGACATTTTGCTGACAACAGCCCTTTTTATGAATTTTTAGATTTTACCCCTTTTTTTTTTACAAGATTTTACCACTTTTTAGGAGTTTCTACCCCTTTTTACGAGTTTTTAGATTTTACCCCTTTTTTACGAGATTATTTAAGTTTTTAGATTTGACTCCTTTTTATGAGTTTTTAGATTTGACTCCTTTTTCGAGTTTTTAGATCTGAAATGAAAGCATCCACTTAGACACCCCTTAAACTTAATCTTACAGCAATGCGATCTTATCTGTCACGCTAATGCTACATGTTTTTATTAGCCAAATTTAAGAGTATCAAGTACCTGATCTCACATTGAACCTCCTGTTTCTGCCCCCCCCCCAACAAAGCTTCCCCACTGCTGTGCTGCTGCTGCTTCTTCTTTTAGTTTTGTTTTTTGGAGTCTCAGTATTAGCGCTCGGAGGTTGGAGGAAACTCTTAAATGCTTCATGTGGAGCAAGCAGTAAAAAGAAGACCTCATCGCTGCACTCAAGCTTTCAGCTGGAATTAAACCGTAAATTCAGACCTGTTTTATGGACGTGGCTTTGTCCGTCCCGGCTGACCTCTCCGACTTGTCGGAGACGTTTAAGGCTTTATTAGCGGTCCGAAAAGAGAACAACAACCCCCCCACTCCCCCTTATGGCAACATGTACAGTAGACACAGCAAGCAGTTATAAATATGTGGTCTGTATGGTCTGCCTCGGAGGCGATGGCCCAGCGGTTAGAGCTCAAACACCATTCCCGAGCATCGCACTCGCACACAGCTGCAGCCACGCTTGACGGTGAGGCGATGAGACAAGACTGTGTTGCTGCAGAGACAGTCGGCTCTGTAATTAAAGAGCAGACGGGCTTATGGTGCTGTTTTTTTATTTTTTTTTATTCATATCTCACTGCTCATTCATCTTTTCTTCACAGCCATATTTTCTAGGCCAAGCGAATATTCCACTCCAGTTGTCATGCCAACAGATTAGCGTGCTCTCGCGCGGCCTCAGCAGTAGGCAGCATAGTGTGTGTGTGTGTGTGTGTGTGTGTGTGTGTGGCGTCACACATGCTGAGAACACACACACACACACACTCAGACGGTTTGATTAGCATGCTTCTGAATAACCTTTGTCGCAGACTTCACATCACATTGAGGTGTTCTGCATCAAAAATAACCAAAGAAATAAACCAAAAATAGTCTTGAAGCCTGATGGCGGGTTAGATCACGGGCACTAATGATACAGATATTTTAATGTGATTATGTGAATTTGCATCAAAAGTGCTGTTTTAAGAGCCTCATTAACCTGTCAGGGAGTCATAAAGCAGACCAGATTCAAGTCTATAACTATATAGGACTGTTTAATATAGACATAGTTTATTAATATATTGATATCAGACGATATGTGATATGATATATATTATATAATTGTCTAAAAACAAACGTGTTGCCTTTCCTGGGTGTAAAGGCTGTATTATTGTTATATTTATCAACAATTCCTTGTGCAAATATCTTAAGAAAGCATATTGATATCGAAGTATTTGGTCAAAAATATTGTGATATTTGATTTTCCTGTATATTTTGTGTATATAGCTCTGTGATATTGTACAGCAGGGCCGCTAAATGATGCCAGTCCATCCAATAATCCATATATTTCACTCCGAAACTCAAATATGAACCTCAGTCGTTTCTGATAAATGGCCTTAAGCATGCAAAAACACCTGTTTGTTAAAATATGTCCATTTTCTGGCTCTAAGTCAAGTAATTTGGTTTTGGTAACTTGGTTCTCTTTTTTATAACAGTTATAAAACTGTTTGAAAGTCGGCCATCAGCAGCCCCATTTTCTCTTCTGCATCTTCTTCACCAAAGTCAATGGTTGATGAGTGTTTCTTGGTCGACTCAGACTGGAGTGGAAATGAATGCCGTCCCCCCAAAGTGGCTCCTCATTATGCCAACTGGCTGCCGCGGTTGGATCGCAGTGTCTGTTGAGCTCCGTTTATCCCATTTTCTATGAAAGCTGATATTTAGCTGCGGCTCATTGCTAATGTAGCTTTGCCCCGGTGCGCTTATAAATGTTTAAGCTGTCAGCTGTTCTGCTTTCCTGCAGCCTTGATGTTGCAGATGATTGCTCACACGTGCAGAAACACACACGTTTCTCTGTGCGCCCTCGTTTGGACGGCTCTGGATTCTCCGTGGTTCGGCTTCTGTCGAGGGAGACAGAGAGCATTCTGTAAAGAGAGTTAGACAAAGAGACAAAAACAATTTGTGGTGACGATTGTTCTGCCAGCTAACTCTCTGGATTTGGCTGTTCCCTCGCAGCAGCTGGCCGCGGGACACAAAGACACCAGTATGATCCTCTCTCCTCCTCTTTCATTGCAAACCACAAATCCCCCAAAAAGTCTTTACTACGTCAAGGTTTACGCTCATTAAATGACATTTTTTAAACCATTTGGATGCAAACTGTGACATCCTCAATTGATTGCCTGTCTTGTTATTTCTACTTAAGTCTCTTCAGATGAATATGTCCTTGAAAAAGTGATGTGAATGAACTCAAAGGGCCGCTGAGTCGGCAGAACAGCCAGAAGTGTTGGAGCTAAATGTGGAAATATAAAGGAGCTGCTCGGGGAGAGTCTCCGGCTCGCTGTACCGATTGTGTGGCGGCTGAGAGAAGGGTTTGTTTTTCCAGATGAGAGACAAGCCGATCACATATTTCAGTTTTCAATAAGAGCAGGGATGTCTTTTCACAGTTTCACCAGCAAAATTATAATTGATAGTCTTCACGGATGACTGAACACAATTACAGTCTGCATAAGTGCCAATTAACTACACTTCTAATACGTGCATTATCCGCCGTATTTAAAATCTATTGTGTGGCATCCTCCTGTTCTGTCTGTTTTCACTACATTGCGACGCACCTCAGCTTCCATAATGATATAATCACGTTTCCCCGTCACTTCAGGGCAGTGGGCCGTACGGCTGCTTTTGATTGGTGTGTCATCGGGAGGTTTACTGTGTATTAATCTCCCGTTTCTGGCTTCTCGCAGCATCACTGGATAAGCTAATCCATCAAATCAGTTCATGACGTTTTGATCTGCTAACGACGGCCTCGCTGGCAGGTTTCCCGTCCGGGGGCAATATCGTCAGACAGCTTGTCTGCTCGGGTGTGTTTCCCCTCCGTGACCTGCAGGTTGGATAGAGTTCTGTCTTTAGTCTCTTAAAGAGTTAAACTCAAGAGGTCAGAGGTCACGTCATCAACAGTTAACAGCGCTTTATTTATGACACATGTCAATGAGGATCAAGTGTGTGCTTTATAATAGTATAAATATGCACGTTTAAACTCACGTTTTCAGCTTAAAACCCGAAAATACACCCAAAAATCATTTTCTTCTCTGGTGTCAATTAAAGATCTATTTGTTGACGGCACTCTTGATGTTTTTCATCTCGCTGCAGCGACCTGGGGATGATTTTTTTTTGTGTAGGGTCAAATTGGAAGTGATTTTCACATCCTTTGTGAAATTGCTTTCACGGCTCCTCTTGAAGCAGCTATAGAAAGTTGAGGCCAAGTAACAATGAGAACAAGAACTGTTCCTCTCTGATGTTTCACAAGATGAAATAAGAACTTCAGTCGTCCTGAAGGAAAGAGTGCAAATATAATGGCTGGAGGCATAAAAACACAATATTTTTGGCTTTAAATCAAGAATTCAGATGTTAAATTAATTCATGATTATGATAATATCACAGAAATGTCAAAGAAGATAAAAAATACCAAGGCGATCACATTGTGGACGGAAGCCGTAATTTTGATTTTGCATTCACTGACACATTTCCACCTGCATGAAAAAAACATTAAAAAGTAGCTGAAAATGCTCAACAAGAACTCATTTAACCAGTTTTGGAGAAACTATTTATTTTGTTGCAGGTAAAACTGAGTCCTGATGTAAAATACGAGGAGACCGGAAAAAAAATCTCCCTCACGCCAACCGTCTCAAACTCTTTTTGAGCCTCATCACCACCGATTGGTTCCCTTTGCAGGCTTCGTTCATCCAAACACAGAGTGTAGCCCAACTATATGAATCTGCACTGTGTGTGTGTGTGTGTGTGTGTGTGTGTGTGTACACAAATTTGCAAGCAGCGACACGTGTGTCTGCGCTTCTATTTCGGGCACGACTTCCTTCTTTGTTGTTCGTCGGTGCACCGCTGCCTGGAGCTCGGAGGCCCCGGAAAAAGTGGAGCATCACAACGGCTTTGATGTTGTGATGTCTGCAGGCTGGTGCACGAGCTGCTGCGTGGACGGAGGCCGAGTCATGGGCGAGGGCCCTCTGACAGCACAGATCAGTGTAACACACACACACACACACACACACACACACACACACACACAGTGAGAGAGTGGAGTAACGGTGCGGTTACCGAAGGCTCATAACTGACTCAGAGCTGATATTAAGAGTCTCTTCTAACTGAAAATGAATGAAAACTGTCTGTTCTCTCTCAGTTTTAATGACGTTATAAATAGATAAGCACTTTTATTTTCTCCCAGATGTGAAACCAATTTACACAACAGCAGTAAATCACGTGTAAGTGTGAGAATTTCCACCTGCAAACGTAATTGTGATATATTTAAAATTTCGCCTCCCATCTTTGGCATCAGCAGACGAGAGGATCAAAGTGATATTTATCGTTTCATGCTTCAGGGTTTTTCCCCATATCTCTCTCTCCTGCATCTGTTTGGATCTACCTTGGTTTCCTGTGTGAGTAAAAAAAAAAGCGCATCCCTCTCCTCCGACAGATGTCGTGTTGGATCAGGGGCGTGACGCCGGCGGGGGTTAATTGAGTGCGAGCCGACAGGAAGTGCCCCAGAAATAGAGGTGGGGAAGGAAACAGTGGATAGAGTGGCCGGTCCAGGTGTGAGCCGATTCTCCTCGCCTCGTCACTGATGGAGGATCTGCACGAAGCGTTTGCATCCGACCTTTTAGTTTGTGTGAGAGAGGAAAAAAAACCAACAATGCAACAATGGTGGATGGAGTTTTGGAGAATCCCATTAACCGAGCAGTGACCTGAGACGCCGAGTAGAGAAAAATTATGCATTTGAGCAATTATTATTATAAACCTTGCAACCATGCAGCAGTGTGGATGAATAATTCATGTGCTTTATCATTACAGACCCTCATTAATGGGACCTTAGACCTATTAACTTAACAGTTTTTTTGATCAGAGTAGTCAATCCAAAAACATATTTATGGTAATGATGTGATTTTGCATTAAAAGTAATTTAAGCCACAAATCATTGTGTGCAGCGAACTCTAGAAACTGTCAAACTGAGTTTCTACTGCACGTGCTTCAACTTCACCTCGCATGCATTTCTGTCCGTGTTCGTGTTGCCTCCGGTGAGGTCATTTCCGTCTGCTATCTCAAGGTTATGATGCTGAAAAAGGCGGCCCCTTGTTGAACATCTTTTTTTCCTTCCTGCTCTGTGACGGTGACGGCGTCGACACTGGAAGACTATTCCTGAGCAGCTCTCCGAGATTTCTGTCTGTCCCTGTCAGCTTGGATTTGCTGCAGCACCGACATGAACAGGCCGAGGAGGATGGCATTTAGAGAGCGTGTGTGTGTGTGTGTGTGTGTGTGTGTGTGTGTGTGTGTGTGTGTGTGTGTGTGTGTGTGTGTGTGTGTGTGTGTGTGTGTGTGTGTGTGTGTGTGTCAAGGTGCATTCCAAAGCGTCTGATTTATTTATGTCCTGTGCAGCAATTGTTAATTTTTCAACGGGTGTTGTGTGGAGTGATCTTTGCTGTGCAGCGTTTTTGTGCATGTGTGTGTCTGAGTGTGTGTGTTTGTGTGTGTGTGATCGTCCCATAACTGTCTGTCAGAGAAACTTGTTTTCTTTTTGCCTCCGCTCCTCTGTTTCTCACTGCCTCCTCCATCTCCATCTCCATCTCCCCGTCCTCTCCTCCATTTTTTCCTCCACGAGTCTCTTTCAGCCCAAGAACCTCATTTATTCATGCTGCTGGGCCTCTGATGCTGTTTTCAGCTAGTTGCCAAGAACTCCCTTTTTAAAAATTAACAGAGTCGACAAGTTAAAGAAAATAAATTAAACACATCGTTGCCCTGCTGGTGCTCGGGCTCATTTCAAGTGTGTGCACATCGAAAACCGCTAATGCAATGAAGTGTGTGTGTGTGTGTGTGGAGAGAAAGACCTGGGAGAAAGTTATTAATAACTCCATCTTAAAATGCATGCATGCTGGGTATAATATGGAGGATTTTCTCTGTAGTTTTGAATAGACTCACTGCTCTTACAGCTTCAGCTTCTTCCTACTGGCTCCACCGTTTATTTTCTTTATCCTAATGTTAGCCCGGTTCTTTCTTTTCATGCATAATATCACCAGAAAGGATAAATGTGTTGATATTGGATGTTATGTGTGCTCAGGTCTGGCCTGCTTGCAGAGCCAGCATTTCTAATCCTGTAGAGGTTTCAGTGAGGAGGGATCGCTCGGCATTGGAAAGTCATTTTTTTGCCAAAATAGAAAAATATCACTGTCTTAAAAACTCACACTCCTACTTCGAGGAATAGTTTGACACTTTGGGTAAATTGGCTTACTTACTTTCCTGCTGCGAGTTCGATGAGAAGATTGATACGACCAAAAATATGTCATCTATCAAGCCTAGAGGCGATTAGCAGGAAAACGTTTGTCTTTACGTCACCTTTTAAAGCTCAAAAATTAGCATTTTGTAACCTGTTTTGTTTAATCTGTGAAAATCAAACAAAGAGTTCACAGCCATGCTTACAGCTCTGCTAACGACTGTGTTTGAGCACGGCAACATCTTAGCATGCTAACATACACCAAGCGACAATGCTAACAAGTATTTACCATGTTCACCATTAGTGTTAGCATGCTAGCACATCCTAATTAGCACCAAACGACAGGTAAAGGCAGTGTAGAGTGTTTTATTGTGTTGAAACGAGTGCTTGATTCAAACATAGCAGTTTAACCAGTTAGACGTAGTGGTATGTGTATTTTTTTAAACTTTGGGTAGAGCCAGCTGAGCTAGCTGTTTCCCAATGCTTTCATTATCTATGCTAAGCTAAGCTAACTGTGTCCAGGCCCCAGCTCTGTACTTAACACAGACATTAGAGTGGTATGAATGGCAAGAAGGCAAAATAAGCATCTTTCTCCAAACATTAAACTATCCCTTCTTTATTTTTTGAGAAACATAATCCTTATCCTTATTACGTAGGTTTCATGACTGCTTCATGCTGCATTCACACGCTACTCTACAAGCCAAGAAATTTCCCCTCTTTATCCTTTTTCCCTTCTCTCTTCTCTGACGCAGCTCTTTCACGTGGCCTCGGGGGTCGATCCACTAATTTTAGCTTGGCAACGAGGCAAAGACACAGATGGGACTCTTCTCGTTAATCTCATTTGCAAGTCAAAATAGTTTCTCTGTTCCTCCACTAGGTTTTCTTTCCACCCCTGCTAGACAGTCAGTACATGGCCCTTTTTGTCTGGCAACAATCACTGACAGTCAAAAGATTAAGACATCAGGTAAAGACAAATGTTTGAATATTCAGACCCCTTTTGTTTATGATGGATTATTCTTATAAGTAGTCAAACGTTGTTTGTGCAAATTGAGTTTTAACATGACAGTTGCACCAAAAAACACAACAGCTAGTCAATGATGTGAGTAAAAAGGTCTTGGATAGGAATAGCTAGAGCAAAACGCCATTAAGATGCACAAAAAAAAAAAGTTCATCTTGGCTTAAAACACAAAATCCACCCCTCAAACTGGGTTTCTATACACATATTATGAGCAATTATTTAGTCATCAAAGTAAATATTGGACCTGTTTTCTGTCTGACACTTTAATCACATTTACAGACGGACCTATCTGGAGATAAAGCACTTTCTCTGTCTCGGCAACACACTCTCCTGAGATCAAACAACAAAACGCCCTAGCTAGCATACTTTTTGTAATTCTTAATTCGGCTGTTAGCTGCGTAAACACGAACACAGCATCGAGGGCTGAAACTTGAACAGAATGTAAAAATGCTAGATTTCTGCATGTCAAAGGTCATTTCAGCACCCAAAGCTGACGATAGGGAGGGACAAGTTAGCTGCTAGTGAGCTAATGCTAGCTACCGTATGTGTTAGCAAGTCACTGAAATTAGCTAAGCTACATGCAAACATAGCACTGCATAGCATTCTGATATAATGTTCCACTATAACGTAATAATAAGTTGCATACTGTCTACATGATTTAGCGTAACCTCCAGCAATAAAGTTAGCCTCAAACGGACAAAATGCTAACAATGTCTCTATGCAGGCAGAAGGTCATGAAACGCCATGTCCGTACGGTTTAACTGTGTGTGTGTGTGTGTGTGTGTGTGTGTGTGTGTGTGTGTGTGTGTGTGTGTGTGTGTGTGTGTGTGTGTTACAGTGAGGGAAAGGAAAAAGAGAGCAGGAGCCTCAGTGGGCTGTGATAAACATGGTCAGATGGGGGATCAGGCCGACCCATCACTGGAGGCCACACACACACACACACACACACACACACACACACACACAGACATTGCGATTGCCTCTCATTAAGAACGTGGCCAGATGCCTGACAGGCGCTTGATTACATTTGGATTAGACTATTAGTGTAACACAGGATTAGCTCAGACTCAGTTGTTCACTGTAATTATCTCACTTACGTCACTATTAAAGGAAGATTTGACCCCGGAGGAACTTTTAAAAATGGCGATCAGACTCGTAGTCTCGGGCTGCTTTTTTGACTTTATCGTCCTTTCTATTTAATGTAGATAACTGTGCAGATTCAGACAGAAAGCATCTCCACACTGGACATTTTTAGGCCAATGTTAAATCTTGTTAACGTCTCACAGTCTCAGAGCTGTGGTTTCCTGGGACTTACAGGTGGACAGAACATGTCATGTATTTTAATATTAATTCAGATTTCCTTTCTTTTTACTATATTTTGATTTGTCAGCTTCGTGGTTTAAAGGTCGCTGCGTGCATTGCCGTGTATCGATGCTCTTGGCCTTTTATTTACTTCACTGATTCTGCACCAAAAAGCTAAAAAAAATAGCTAAAACTATGACGTGCATAAAACAATAATTTTGCTCACAGAATGTGAAATCCATCATAGAAGAAACACAAAAATTATATTAGTCAGCTTATAAGCGCAGCCACCAGTCGTGTCTAAAACTAACTGGAAGTATTTTGTGGAAATTATTTGGCAGGTTGATTTGACGTTTTTCCTGCTTCTTGAATGAATTCTGTTTCCTCACCTTTGACCTTCTCCCTCCCCCCCAGTGAGCAGAGCATCTGCCAGGCGCGGGCCTCGGTCATGGTCTACGATGACACCAGTAAGAAGTGGGTGCCCATCAAGCCGGGACAGCAGGGATTCAGCCGCATCAACATCTACCACAACACTGCCAACAACACCTTCCGAGTGGTGGGCGTCAAGCTGCAGGACCAGCAGGTAACACGACAGGAGACGAGGTTAGCGTAGACGTGGAGGACATTTTACCATTTAGTCGCCAGAGAGAGACAGACAGAGAGAGAGACAGGCAGACAGAGAGACAGGGATTTCATCAGGCTGTGGGAGGGTTGCAGCATACAGAGGACTCGGGCGATTTTGGATTGTGATTGTGAGTTTTCTTTTGAAGTAAAGAGAAAATAGCTGTCACTGAAAGAAGGTTTAATAGCAGAAAATAGTGTTTTTCATTAATGATTTGTCTGCCGTTCCAAAAGCAAATGTCTCATTAGTTCCATATGATTTTCACGCAATTAAATCCTAGTTTGGATACGATTTATTGTCAGCATTTTGACTGCAATTACCATCCATGTGTTTTAATATATAATTAATGATATGCTTAGTTAATTGGAAAAAGGAGTTTTTCCTCATCTCATTTTCTCTATTGCTGCAAAGAGACAACCTTTAAAGCTTGAGTTTGCTCCTCATGATCTAATCCGGATGAAACGTGTGACAGAAATCCCCAAAACTATTACAAGCTGCTCTTGAATGTGTCTTCAAGAGACGAAACACAAATTGTGAAATCCTTTCAAACACAGAGCAATGAAATCTCTGGCACTTAAAGCAGCCGTTCTTTTATGAACTTCTCCTCTTCCTCCTCCCTCACAGGTGGTTATCAACTACTCCATAGTGAAGGGCCTCAAGTACAACCAAGCCACTCCGACCTTCCACCAATGGCGGGACGCCCGGCAGGTCTACGGCCTCAACTTTGCCAGCAAGGAGGAGGCCACCACCTTCTCCAACGCCATGCTCTTCGCCCTCAACGTCCTCAGCGCTCAGGATGGAGGTGCGTTCCCCCTTCAGGGTGTATCAAAAAGGCTTGGAGTTTTAGATGATTTCCTCATTTTAGGAAGGGCTCACACATTTCTTCCTGTCTCGGGCGCCGGACTGTAATCATTGGCTTCTAGTGCTCACATGGGGACAAATCACAAAAGCAGATTAAAATTAACTGAACGATGCTTCGTTGTCATCTTGATGGAGGTCATTTTGGGGGTGAGCTGAACTCCCTGCACCCCCTAGATATCCCCCCCCCTTCCCCCTCTCTCTTAACACACTGCTGTTGGTGCAGTAGTTTATAAATCCAGCCAAATATTAATATGCTACATATCAATAATGCAACAGAAATTCAGAGTGCAGCAGGAAGCCATTGACGGACTCGCAGTGAGTTAGGCGCCACGTCCCTCCGCCATGTGAGGCGCCACTTTTAATCCCCTTTAAAGTCCTCTTGTTTCAGCCTCAGACTATAAGTGTGTCGTCAGTATTGGAGCTGGAGCGTCTTCGTTTTGACACCTAGTCCCCTCTACTGGACACTTTGTAAAATAAGCCACGACAGCTGCTTCCTCAGCAGACGGTGAAAATGAATGCAGAGAAAACCTACATTCTTTCCTCTATAGACCTTTTTCACAGCGGATATTTTGATGTGGAAAAATCCAGCAACCCAGGTGTCATTAATAACACTTTTATGATGGCGTTAATGAGCTTATTTAATGTTCAGGCTTCGATTTTCCTGCTTCACCTTAAAATGTGGGGAAATAATGTCTATTTATATAATAATAATAACCCATATGACTTATAAAGTGCCTTTTTTGGGTCCTCAAAGACGCTTAACATTAGATGCTGGACAAATACAGAATACACAAATAAAATAAAATACAACATTTAGGGACATGTTGCAGTGGTGATTGGAGCTCCAATAGTACAGGAAAATGTGAATGCATGTGTGTAATAAAAAGCAAGACAGGCAAATGTAAATTGGGGAGTGATAGAGTGATAGAGGGAGTGAGTGTCACAGCAGCAGCAGCAGCAGCAGCAGCAGCAGCAGTGCGTCTCCCCCTGCAGTCGCCTCCAGCCTCTTAATTAGAATGAGTCATTGAGAAGGCGTCCCCCAGGGTCCCGTGCTAGAGAGCAGATCTTTTCATCTGCCTTATAACACGGGACCGGGAACAAAGGGGGCTCGAGTGACAGCAGCCAAACACGAGTGCACAAATACATGAGGAGGACACACACACACACACACACACACACACACACACACACACACACACACACACACACGCAAACACACACACACACACACACACGCAAACACACACACACACTCGACAGAGAGCTAAACCGATAGTTGTACTACCAGCTAGCTATGCGGCAACTCCGTCTGTGTAAAGAGACACAATCTCTGTGTACAGGGGGAGCAACACTATCATACTCCAGAATGAATATCAGCTTTCATGGCCGTGTTTGTGTGTGTGTGTGTGTGTGTGTGTGTGTGTGTGAGAGAGAGAGAGAAGCAATGAATTCATGTATTTAAGTATGTTTCACTCCCTCCTACGTGAAATAACATCTAATCTCAGCACATCTGTGTGCTGAAAATGATTTTATAAGACTCATTCACACCTCATAAGACATACATGGGGGGGGGGTTTCCCCACTAAAAGCAGGTGTGCCTGCCCCCTCTAGTGGTAAGAAGGTCAAAACGTGACCTTTCGTCCTCAGTGTTTTGTTCTCACGACGTCAACAAACCAGAAATAATACACATTTTTTTAGGTTTAGGGCTGAAAAAAACGAGACAAATTCTGCTCCAGTGCTGAACTAATGAGTTGATTAATGTTTAATTATCAAGAGATGAAAAGAAAATGGAGAGATTCCAGTTTGATGACTGTTTGAGTCTTTAATCGGGTAAATATACCCGGATGAGTGCTGGTAGCAGCATCTGTGAATTTGATTGATTCTGTTTTGTATTTTGTTTTTAGTGATGGAGGGATGGATAGATAGATAGATAGATAGATAGATAGATAGATAGATAGATAGATAGATAGATAGATAGATAGATAGATAGATAGATAGATAGATAGATACTTTATTGATCCAGAGGGAAATTCAAGCACCCAATAGCAGCTTACAAAACACACAATATGGCAGACCATCATATATCATAATAATACTAATACTAATAATAATTAAGGTTGCAGCCCTTCTGTGTTTGAACTGCCGGGTCTATATATATAAATATATATATATATTATGGTGGTACGGCCTCCAGACAAAGCCGACCTTTTAGAAACATTAACCAGAGATGCTCGCTGCGCTGCTGCTGCCGCCCGGAGGTGTGTGTTACAGGGAGATGACAGATGATCCCGTGGGTGGGAGGGGGAGGGGGGAGGCTGGCAGGTGAGGGGAGAGAGACGGAGGTAGAGAGGGAGGCAATGGAGGGGGAGGAAGGGTGGCTGGAGGCGAGAGATGGTCGGATGTGGGTCTGCCAGTGCCTCTGTGTCTGCTACAGCCGGTTCCTGTTCTTCAGCATGTCATGTAGGTACTAAAGCTCTCCGTGTGTCTCTTATTTCTACTCTGTGGTGTCCATTCCTTTTTAGGAAAGGGCATGTTTTTATTGCTACTTTTCTCTCGTAAAAGTGAATGTTTAAAATCCAACTTGGGTAAAAAAAAAGTAACAAACGGTCCATCAAAGTTATCGAGTCAGCGGAGTGGAAAGAACATCGCTTCTCTGATCTTTATGCCTTTCAGACGGTTGTAAAACGGTTATTTCACTAAATAAAGTGCACAAAAGTGCTGCGAAATGTTCTTTGATGATCGAAGTTACTCCTCAGTTTATGATTCTTACTGAGAGACGACAACATTCACACTCTGTTATGGAGCTGATTTCTGATTTATTGCATAGTGATATCTTGGAGAGAGACAAGAGAAGGAATGAAATGCAGCAAAGGAATATTTCAATATGATTGTTCTATCATCTTACAGTGGAATCACGCTGCTGATGAAATGTTATATCGAGATATTGTGATATAAAGTCACAATAAGCAAAAAACAAGCGCAAATTTCTTAGAAATTAATTTGTCAAGTATTTGATTCACACACAAAACCATGTGGTAGTTTCATATAAACTACTTATTTATGGAAAATACCAGAAAACATGCTATATCATGATATATATATATCGTTATCGACATAGGGATTACGATCAACGGTGATAAATGACAACTATAGTTGAATAAAAACTTTAAAAAACATTTAAGTGGTATCGGATTAACAACACAATGACAGAAACAGTTTGTTTGCCGTTTACTGTGTCGACTTGTGTGTATGTAATAGTTTATTAGTCCAGAAACAATTAGTCAGTCAATAGATCCACTGGAATTTAATTGACAATTGCGATTATCAGTTCATGTTTAAAGTAATTTATCAAGTGATGAAAAGTTCAATGTCTAGTTAAATGTAAAGCTACAGCCCAGAGACATGAAACGACTGGAAGCAGCTCATAAAAACTGTAAAAAAAGATAATTTGCTGTCTTGTTATCACAGTGAGGTTGCCAGGCAACCAGCAGAGACTCCAGGCCCCGGAAATAACACATTGTTGTCCCATAGATGTGTATAGAAGTTTGCAGTGGAAAATAAATGAATGAATCTATTGATTCATCAGGTAATCATTACAGTATTTGCAGCAGTTGTTATACGTTAGTTTGTGTGTATTGTTGGTGATGTCAGGCGTGAGTCGCGTGTTTTGTCTTTTATTTTGGAAGTTTCTGTTACTTGATCAATGGTGAGTCATTTCCATGAGAGACGTAAAACTGTAAGGGACACCTCTCATTAGACCGAAGAGGTCGCGACCCCAGATGGAGGACACCTTTTGTTTTGGTTTCACACGACAGCAACTCTCCGCTGGCGTTTCATCCCAAACCAATCATACATCACCAAAATAAAAGTCCTCAGTTTCTCCTCGGTTCCAATAACTTTTTAAAAGCCTAAGAAGGCCGGTGCCAAACCACAAATGTGAGCCTGAGTTCTTGTTCCCGAGAGGGAAAGATAAAGATTAATTTTCTTCCCAGAAGAGTTCAGAGACGATGAGAAAAAGTTTCATTGAAATCCGACGATGATCTGATTGTAATCCCACGAGTTTGACGTCCCTCTTTTTTTGTCCTCGACCGTATCGCGTCTTCAATTAATTACATCCCTTATCTGGCGCTCCTCCTGCAGATCTCACTCACGGTGTTAAACGGATTACATCCGAGCGCCTTGTAGCTCCAATCGCATCATGAGCGAGATGGCGAGATGAGGAGAGTCAGGCGTCCTCCGTCGACACACCGAGTTCACGTTTGATGCAAAACGCTGGTTTTCTGATGAAAGAAAGAAGCTGGCATGGAGCATCTTTGAGCTTTTATGGCATTATCGATACCTCTAAAGGGGTTTATCTGTGTGTTGATGGCTTTATTGTTCTCAGACACATTAAAGGTCGTGGCTCAGCCAAGCAGCTCTCTCTTTATGTGTTGTGCTCCACTCGACAAGTGGAGGAACCAATTACCCGGAGTGAGGGATTAATATGCTTTTCATTGCATGCTTTTCATCACATTAACTCATTACAGAAGGAAGAGGACTTAATGAATAACTCCTGTTTAATTCCCTGTCATTCGGTAGTTAATTGTCTTAAATGGCACTAATTTTAAATCAACATTACGCTGCTTGTAAGGGATTATTATGCTTTAACTTCGCATATCTTTTCTTCTTCCCTTTCATTTGGGGGTTCTTTAGGTCCAGCTGTCCAGCGCCAAGTCCAGAACGGACCAACTTCAGATGAGATCGAGGTTCAGAGAGCGAGGTAAATATGTTTTAAATATTTAAAGGAAAACTTCATCTTAAAGGCAGCTTGTGTAGCATTTAGGGGATCTATTGGCAGGATGTTTCTTTAGTGCAAAATCACTTAAACAGTAGCTCAGAATGGGCAAAAAACAAATCTAATCTAAGTACTTCTCTGTTACATTAAACGAGTATTAACTGATTTTTTTGACACAACAAGCTCTAAACACTAACTCACTCATATGGTTGTAAGTTGCTAAATTCCACGACTAGCCGATGAAGAGAAACGGCAGCATTTGCTCTCCTTTTAGCTCTGTTTTTGGTCTCCTCCTACTTCTGAAGGAAATATCTGGCTGTTTAGTTTGTTGAGCTTCTTTTCTGCAATAATCCAAAATCCCAATACGATGCTAACTTTCTGTCGTTGGCCTACAGAAGACCTTATTCTTACGATAAATGTTGCTAAACTCTGATTGGACGGAACTCACAAACTTTCAACCGAGTCGCGCTTTTTTATTGTAATTTGTTTCTGTTCTTGTTTTTACTGACCGGTCCTATATTTTTATTTTACTGTTTTTAATTCATCGTTTTTACTCTTATATTCTTCTTGTTGTACTTTGATGGAAATCACTTTATAAATAAATGTATTATTATTATTTCAAACAAGCACAGAAAAAAACCCTCAAATACAGAAAATCTGTCGCGTGAAATAACCAAATATGTGGCAGAAAATAGTGTATTCTTGTTGTTGCTCATCATAACAAGATGTTGATGAGATGACTGAATAAGAGAGGAGCAGTGACTCTAAAAAACAGATTTAAAAAAAAAAAAGAAAAAGAGGAAAGAGTCTCGTATACCTGTCCAGCTGTGATGTGACATTCACTGGTTTTTACCGGTGAGACTTGGTCGTATATTAGTGAAGGGAGGATGGCTCGGAACATTTAACTGAATTATCTCCAAACCAGCGGACGAACTTGGAGTGAACCCAGTCCACGACGAGTGTTTGGTTTCTGAGTAGAGAACGGTGTGTTTGACATCCCGTCATCAGCTCAGCTACGCTGACGGCTGCTTTTTAATGGCTTTCATGTCTACTCTCTCATATTCTCATCCGCCTGCCGTCCAGGAATAACTCACACGGGTAAAACACAAGATGTTCCTCTTTTCTGAATCATACCGGCCCCAAAAAAAATAAAAATATAGTGGATGAGTAGTATTGAAGTGATGCTTGAGGCAGCTTCCATGGTTTACTTAGCAGCACTGCACTTGGAGACAGACTTCAGACCCACAACTGGGTCTTTGTTGCTGCTTTTAAACCTGTTTGGGCTCTTCTTATTGGTTCATCCAAATGCCGGAGCTTAAGAGAACAAATATGATGGGAGTTACGGCTCTCTCTGATCCCTTGTCTACTAAAACCGAACCTCTGGCACAAAGGATTACGTCTGTG